>NC_135823.1:63618049-63926799 GCF_964213995.1 Mustelus asterias
CTGAGTGCATTTTTATATTTGTAAAGCACTTGAGTAATCCTGATGTCTTTGCTTCTCAGCACTCCATATTGCATTCAGCAAATGCCCATTGAACAGTTGTGAATCACAGATATTGATAACCAGTCTGTGCCTTCTAAATTTATTAGAATGACTTGTGCATTGCACAGTCCAACATGCTGTTGTGCATATGCTTTTTTTCAAAGGATGCAGTCCATCCATCAAGTGTGCCATCCTCGGTGTAAAATCAAAACAAATGTGTGTTGGTCATCTTGGATTATATCCTGTATGGATCACCACACCAATACACATTAGTTTTCTGACATTTGACATGTTTGCAGGATGACATACAAGCCGTTATAGGATGGACAGGCAATTATAGAACAAAGATGGAATATTGTCCATTGCTTCCCAAGATTCCAGGTTTATGTGTTTAAATTTATTTATTAATGTCACAAGTAGGCTTACATTAGCACTGCAATGAAGTTGCTGTGAAAATCCCCTAGTCTGGTACACTGAGGGAGAATTTAAGCACCGCCAATGCACCTAACCAGCACATCTTTCGTACTGTGGGAGGAAACCGGAGCATCCGGAGGAAACCCACACACACATGGGAGGAATGAGCAGACTCCGCACAGACAGTAACTCAAGCTGGGAATTGAATCCGGGTCCCTGGTGCTGTGAGGTAGCAGTGCTAACCACTGTGCTACCGTAGTAGTTTCAAAGGTTTAAAGTTTATTAGTGTCACAAGTAGGCTTACATTAACATTGCGCCACACTTTGGCGCCTGTTTGGGTACACAGAGGGAGAATTTAGCATGGCCAGTGCACCTAACCAGCACGTCTTTTGGACTGTGGGAGGAAACCGGAGCACCCGGAGGAAACCCATGCAGACACGGGGAGAACGTGCAGACTCCGCACAGACAGTCACCCAGACAGGCCCCTGGCGCTGTGAGGCAGCAGTCCTAATAACAGTAAAGCCTAAAAGTTACTGTTGCCGGTGCTGGTGAATAAGCACTAAGTACATTCATGTGACAATTTTCTTTCCTCTAATGAAGATTCTCAGCTATTTATTTTGAGGGGTGGCACAGTGGTTAGCACTGCTGCCTCACAGCGCCAGGGACCCAGATTCTATTCCTGGCTTAGGTCACTGTTTGTGTGGAGTTTGCACGTTCTCCCCATGTCTGTGTGGGTTTCCTCCAGGTGCTCCGGTTTTCTCCCACATTCTGGAAGACATGTTGGTTAGCGGTGCATTGACCTAAACAGGTGCCGGAGTGTGGTGGCTAGGGGAATTTCACAGTAATTTCATTGCAGTGTTAATGTAAGCCTTACTTGTGACCAATAAATAAACTTTTACTTTTACTTTTTTACTTTGTTGTTATCTTTGTTAAAACAGTAAACAAAGGAATGTTGTACAGACTTGCCAGTCACTCATCCGCTAATATCACCAAGAGTCATTAATAGGCTTCATTTGTGTTTTAGAATTTAAATGTCATTTTGTGCCAAAATATTAATTAATGGTGTGATGAAAGTATCTCTGTTGCGATACACAGCTTTTTTTAAAAAACACTTGATTGATATAGATGGCTGATTTGTTTTACTTGGCATTTGAGAATTTATTTTGGTTTTGTTTTACAAACTGATTCAAAATTTCAAATTTACTTTTGCCAGATGTCTGCAAGCATCCGATGCTTCACGAAACCTGTGGAAACGTTGGAGAGATCTCTCGAGATTAGTCGGCACAAGGGAAAAAAGAGAGTGCAGAAAAGGCCAAACTATAAAAACGTGGGTGAGGAAGACGAAGAGAAGGGGATGGAAGAGAAGGAAGATGACACCGAAAAGCTGAAAGGTACAGAGTCTAATACAAAGGGCACCAAGACAAGTGGGGAGACTGAAGGTGAGTGTAGCACTAACGATAAAAGACTGGTACTTCCCCTCACTTTCCTACAATCCAGTGGTTGTTGTCCTCTCGAACAAAAATGTTGAACAATGTTCAGAACCAAATTATTTTGAGAGTTTTCAAAATTGGAGGAGGGTGAGCACTTCCTGTCAAACCTGAACTAAAAAAAAACAGAAAATGTTGGAAATACTTTGCAGGACGGGCAGCTTCCAGTTGTGACAGAGAAAGACAACTTCAGAAAGTGTCCACAGTAATCACATGTATACGCGATATATTTTTACCTTCCTTCAGCGATGTAAACTCTTTAAAATACTTTGGCTGAATTCACCTTTTAAAGTACAGCAGAAATGTTCCGAGCAGATTGTTGAAAACTGTAAACTCGATCAGCTAACATTTGTGGTTTTACATATACTTTGACGGGCTAGTACCAACATCAAACTAAATTGATAAAAGTCATCAGTGTCAAAATGTAACACGTAATTAGGCTACGGGCAGTTTAACAGATTTTCTGCTGTTCTTTTGAAGGGAATCCAATTTATTCTATTATAAATGATGCTTTGTTCCTTTATTTACAATGGCACTAATGTGCGCTGATGCTAGAGCAGACTAACGCTGTGCTAATAAAATCTTGCCCCGGTTGCTGCATTGTTTTATCCAAAAGCGCACGCACTTGCAGAAAAAATGCATTAACAGAATCTTCAAGTTACAGCTAGAAAGCAAGTTTGTAGGAACAGTATTGTATTTTTTTGAATAGGAAATCCTCTCTAATGTTCAGATGGTTTTCTTTATTATCAATTAAATTTCAAATATATATTTCGATGATGATTTTTCATAGCGTACTACAGCATAGAAGCAGGTCATTTGACCATGTGTCCCAGTGTTTTCATCCCATGTGAGCCATCTCGTTCAATCCCCCCTCTCGCTATACACTTTAATATGGTTATGAAACCCAACTCTCGTGGGACTTGAAGCCACAATCTTTCACTCGTCCCTACGATGTGAACTATATATTGCAGCTTGCTAAATCACTCAAAATACTAAGTGCAAACAATCCTGGAAGTGGTGCTTTTAAAGATTTTGAAATGCAAACATTTAAATTGCATATACCAATCGTTGTTAACTCGCACTGGACTAAAATAGTTTGTTTGAGAAACAACATTTTTTTGAAAACCTATCCATGGAGTTGCACATACATTCTCCTGCTTTTCTGTTTTGTGTATCTTATTTTAACTTGGTCTTCTGCAGTGAGGTCAGTAGGCAAACAATCTTGCAACTTGTCAGTAGATGATGTTGCTTTTCCTTCCCCACTACCTGTTGGTAAGATGGGAAAATTCTTTGTCATTTTAGTTGGTTAATTTTGTTCAGAGCATCAACATTGTCCTTTCGGAATCAGGTTACGATTCTCCTGACCTAATTCAGTTCAAGCCGAAGACAACTCTCGCAAAATTCAGTGATGCCTTGGGTGAATTTAAACCTTTTTTTAAGAAGACCATTTCCATAGAACTATAGATATGATGCAGCACCGAAGAGGGAGCCACTCAGCACATCATGTCCATGAGGCCTTTCTAATCCCATCTTCCTGCATACGGCCCTTGGCCTTGCAGCACTTAATGTGCAGATCCGGGTACTTTATGAAACGAGTTTAGGGTCTCTGCTTCCATCACCAACTCAAGCAGTGAATTCCAGGCACCCAGCATGCTCTACGTAAAAATGCTTTTCCTTGTAGCCCCTCTAATTTTTCTGCTACTTAGTTTGAATCAATGACCCCTGGTTTTTGAACTCTTTACCAAGAGGAGCATGTCCCTCCTGTCTACTCTGTCTCTAACCCTCATAATTTTGTATACCTCAATCACGTCTCTGTTTTAAGGAAAACAACCCCAAGCTCTCCAATCTCTGCTTGTAGCTGCAACGTTGAGCCCTGCGGCACATCACTTGAAACAGCTTTCCATTCACAAGGGCAGCTATCAACCATTGTCCTTTGTTTCCTTTTACTAAGCCAACTTTGGATCAAGTTCACCACACTACCCTGTATCCCATGAGGTTTTACTTTTTTGACCTGTCTGCCATGTGGGACCATCTCAAATGCTTTAGTAAGTCCATGTAGACAACATCCACTGCACTACCCTCATCGATCGTCCTTGTCATGTCCTCGAATTCAAAATACATGACCTTTCCTCAACAAAGCCATGCTGACTATCTTTGACTAGTTCATGCCTTTCTAAGTGGCAGTTAATCAAATCTCTCAGGATTGATTAACAAGTTTCCCACCATCAAAGTAAGAATAACTGGCCTATAAGTCTTAAATGTTGCTAACGTATCTGCCTCAACCACCTCACTTGGCAGTGCATTCCAGGCCCCCACCACCCTCTGTGTAAAAAAAAAACTTCTCTCACACATCTCTACTGAACCTTCCCCTCTTACCTTGAACTTATGTCCCCTTGTAATTGTCATTTTTGCCCTGGGGACAAAGCTTCCAACTGTTCACCTTATCTATGCCTCTCATAATTTTATAAACTTCTATCAGGTCGCCCCTCAGCCTCCATCTTTCCAGGGAGAACAATCCCAGTTTATTCAATCTCTCTTCATTGCCATACCAGGCAACATCCTGGTAAACCTTTTCTGTACTCCCTCCAAAGTCGTCTCCTCCTATTTTTACTATTATTTACTTGTTTGCTATTGATCTTTTTAACCCCCATTTCTTTTGCTTTTCCGGGTTGCTGAGTACATCACTAACTGATGATGGGGGTGGGGGGAGGTGGGGGAGACTTGAATGCCACATAAACATGGGACATGATGGGGATTTTGGAGCAAGTATCTTAATTTTTTGTGTTACAAATGGGGGTCCTGAACAGCAAGGTAATAAAGGAACGTAACTTGTTTTATGCTTTATTATTCTCTCCATTCTAAATATCCAAATTAATTTACTCCCGTTTCCTCTAATGCCAGCACGGGAGATAAAATAATTGCACGATGAGCAGAGTGCATTTCTCAGCAGCTCAAACCACTGAGATTGTGTAAACTGAACAAAGTCTCACCTTTGTTCCTTAAGTGCAGTGTACCTGTTGTGATGGTTAGCATGCCTATTGTCAGCTTTGAAATACACTTGGTTACACCAACACTTCATTATATTCACCATTCTGCAGTACAGCATAGTGCCAGCTTTGAGCAGGATGGGGGGAACCCTGAAAAGAGAGATCTGATGCTTCTTCTAACCCAATGCTATTTCTACTTTTTTTTTAAGTGGCTTTGGAGTTAACAATATGGGCACGCAATCTATTAATTGATACATTATCGAAAGAGTTGATTCTAAAAATAAGCTTTTGGGGGATTATTAATAAGGGTGTACTATTCTGAGATCATCTTTAAGAATCTTGTTCTTTTCCTTCCAGT
Source organism: Mustelus asterias (assembly GCF_964213995.1). Classification (NCBI taxonomy): domain Eukaryota; kingdom Metazoa; phylum Chordata; class Chondrichthyes; order Carcharhiniformes; family Triakidae; genus Mustelus; species Mustelus asterias. The sequence goes on from NC_135823.1 coordinate 63,623,335, forward strand.
GTATGATTATTTAATTTGTTTCATTGAGGAATATGTGTAGTTGTACAATTCTATTCCACTCTGACAAACCACAGGTCTGCAATTTCTTAGCATTTTAATAATCTGTTCTAATAACAGGCTTGCGCACTAACCAAATTTCTGCAATAATACTTAAGTAATGAATGTGCAAAATTGATTCTTCTGTTGATGTAGTATAACCTGGTTTAGACTGATGGTCAAAATTGCCATTATAGCTTATTGAGCAAAAACGTTATGCCTTTAAAACAGACATTGGCCATAAGACGAGCTGTAATCTTGGTGGCTCTTTGTATATATTTTGTATATTTTATAATATATTTCTATGATAATTGATGATAGAATATTTTTCAGTTTCAACAGCAGTCAGTCAGAAACCTACTTTGTTTTTTTTTTCATTTGTAGATTCATTCTTGAATGCACAGCTTGTGAGCAGAAAACAAAACAAGATCAGTGACTCTGATAAAATAGGGATTTGTCAGCAGTCTAAAGGTTAAGATAGACGAGAAGAACAAAAACAGTTGCAAGATAAATAACTTGCTTCAGAATCTTGATCACTTCTAAGCAAATACTTGGCACATGTGGCAGAAATGCACACAATCGCTTTGCTAATTCAGTGATAGATTCGTTTCTACCTGAGGAAATGTGCTCAACTGTTCATGGTGAAAACTTAGCAAGTTCCCCTAGCTGGGAGAATAGCACATGATACCTCTTTACCATGAAAGACAGAGGATCCATAGACATTTAGGACGCCAAGGGAGATCATTTGATGTACTTGCAGATAACCCCCTCTCTTTTCCCTTGGCCACTGGATCTTCCTTTGCATTTTCCCTTGAGATAGTGACCTGTGCTCAATCATTCACCATGCAAAAGCATTCCATACTATAGCAGAGCTCTACATTAAATCTTCTCACTCATTGTGACAGCTTGAAATTGATGACCCCTGGTCACTGACTCCCCAAACAGGAAAGATCAATTTTAGAATCATAAACCCCTACAGTACAGGAGGAGGCCATTTGGCCCATTGAGTCTGCACCGACCACAATCCCACCCAGCCCCTATTCCCATAACCCCACGCATTTTACCCTGCTAATCCCCCCCGACACTAGGGTCAATTTAGCATGGCCAATCAACCTAACCCGCACGTCTTTGGACTGTGGGAGGAAATCGGAGCACCCGGAGAAAACCCACGCAGACATGGGGAGAACATGCAAACTCCACCCAGACAGTGACCCGAGGCTGGAATTGAACCCGGGTCCCTGGCGCTGTGAGGCAGCAGTGCTAACCCCAATGCCGTTTCCTAAATACCATTACAAAATCTTTCATAATTTAAGATCATCTCTAAGAAATGTTCAGTGGAAATAGACTAATGAAAGTAGGTCAACATATGTATATTTTTTAAAAATCTCTTCCTTCCCCCACCTGTTGCTCAATTAAGCTAAGTGAAGAATTCAAGTTCTGTTCTACCATTCTGTCACTGGATGTTTTTGCCATCATGGGGCTGCCTTAAGGTACTTGCAACAAGATAATCTGTGTTGTTCTTTCTATGAGTAGCTTCCTTGGTGTCTGACCTCCTCTAAATATGTTTAAACCAATAGTTTAAAGTAAGAGAGCATTTTTGTGTTGCGTATGAATTGCCCAGTCAAGTTTCAGACCACTGACATGTTGGATCTATATTTGAGATCTTTAAATTGCTACCTAATTGTAGTTCGTATTTAGTTTGGTTTGCAACCAGGTTTTACTACATCTTTTTTTTTTTGTGTGTTGATACATTTTTCATCGATATATTAAAATTTACTAAAACTAATAATTACATTTGCACTACTGTGATTCTTGGATTTTAAGGACAATGAGGGAATTTCAGTCCAAATTTTGGTGATGAGTTTGCGGGGGGGGGAGGGGAACAGTTGGATCATTTTCATCTTCAGCCTCTTCTCTGAAATTTGTTTCTGCCTCTCAACAACTGTCGTCAACGGTAACTGGGTGAAAATGTTCTTTAAATTCTTAATTTTTCTTTATTTATCGTTTTATTTGGTTCAAGATGGTCAAGTGAATATGAAGGTACTGTTGATAAATCTTCAGTTATTTAATGGGCTCATAACTATATTAACATTGTGTTTTAGTTTTCAAGCCCAAGGATATTTTGTTAGTGGCGGTGAATTTTTGATGGAAATATTTTCTGAGGCACCCATTTCCACGTTGCTGCTATAGAGATCATGCAGGAAATGATTGGATAAAGATAATAATTAACTAGTTTTTGAGTTATTTCCAGTAGGAGCCCCAATCTGTACCACCTGCTCTGTAACTGGCAGCTAGGAGTTAAGCAAGCAAGCAATGCAGATGGCTCTCTGTTGTTCTGTTATTGCTCGCTACCCTGGGAGAGGTGCTACTCCATGAGAGTAAAACTGAGATTGGTAACTTGCTAGATGAGCAATTGTGGCTATAATCCTGCATTTGGCCTGAGTGATATATTGCAATAGGCTTCTACAATAAAGCACGTGGCTGAAGAACTTACTATTATGGGATTACTATTCCAGTTACTATCGAACCTGTGTAATATGACACCATCCTTCTACCCCTTGCACTAAAATGTAAACAGTCACCCGATTTTATTTGGGATTTTCTTTATAATTTAAGGCGTTATTTTGAAGACAGCCAAACTTGCAAATCTGAGAATCTGATCATTGGAGATCATTTAAGTCCCCTCCAATTTAAATCTCACTTTAATGTCTGTTCTGCATTACTGAGATTTATCTCAAATTCATGATTTCTCTTATAAATTTATAAGTTTCCACCTTCAACGTTCAATGTTCCATTTGAATTTGAGATTATCGTTTTTCATAGCAAGAGCTTCCCACATATAATCTACTAACTTTGAAAGGAACCCAACAGGCTTTTTATACATATAAAGAGCAAGAGGGTAGCCAGAGAGAGGGTTGGCCTACTCGAGGACAGGGGAGGGAATCTATGTGTACAGCCAGAGGAAATGGGCGGGGTATTAAATGAGTACTTTGCGTCAGTATTCATCAAAGAGCAGGACTTGGTGGATGATGAGCCTGGGAAAGGGCGTGTAGATAGTTTGAGTCATGTTGAGATTAAAAAGGAGGAGATATTGGGGTTCTTGAGAAACATCAAGGTAGACAAGTCCCCAGGGCCTGATGGGATATACCCCAGAATACTGAGAGGGGCAAGGGAGGAAATTGTTGGGGCCTTGAGTGAAATCTTTGTATCCTCACTGGCTACAGGGGAGGTCATGATGTGGAGATGCCGGCGTTGGACTGGGGTAAACACAGTAAGAAGTTTAACAATACCAGGTTAAAGTCCAACAGGTTTATTTGGTAGCAAAATTTTGCTACCAAATAAACCTGTTGGACTTTAACCTGGTGTTGTTAAGCTTCTTACAGGGGAGGTCTCAGAGGATTGGAGAATAGCCAATGTCATTCCTTTGTTTAAGAATGATAGCAAGAATAATCCAAGTAATTACAGGCCAGTGAGCCTTATTTCAGAGGTAGGGAAATTATTGGAGAGGATTCTTTAAGACAGGATTTACTCCTACTTGGAAATAAGTGGACATATTAACCAGCGGTAATGTGGTTTTGTGAAGGAGGTCCTGTCTCACTAATTTGATCGAGTTTTTTGAGGAAATGACGAAGATGATTGATGAGGGTAGGGCAGTGGATGTTGTCTACATGGACTTCAGTAAGGCCTTTGACAAGGTCCCTCATGGCAGATTGGTGCAGAAGGTGAAGTCGCATGGGATCAGAGGTGGGCTGGCAAGGTGGATACAGAACTGGCTCAGTCATAGAAGGCAGAGGATAGCAGTGGAAGGGTGCATTTCTGAATGGAGGGCTGTGATAAATGGCGTTCCTCGGGGATCAGTGCTGGGACCTTTGCTGTTCGTAATATAGATAAATGATTTAGAGGAAAATGTAACTGGTTTGATTAGTAAGTTTGCGGACGACACAAAGGTTGGTGGATTTGCGGATAGCGATGAGGACCATCAGAAGATACAGCAGGATATAGATTGGTTGGAGATTTGGGCAGTGAAATGACAGATGGAGTTTAATACTGACAAATGTGAGGTAATGCATTTTGGAAGGTCTAATACAGATAGGAAACGTACAGTAAAAGGCAGAACCCTTATTAATAAACAAAGGGATCTGGGCATACAGGTGGCAACACAGGTGGAGAAGGTAGTCAAGAAGGCATATGGCGTGTTTGCCTTCATCGGCCGGAGCATTGTGTTAAAAAATTTGCAAGTAATGTTGCAGCTTTATAGAACCTTAGTTAGGCCGCACTTGGAATATAGTGTTCAACTCTGGTCGCCACACTACCAGAAGGATGTGGAGGCTTTGGAGAGGGTACAGAAAAGATTTACCAGGATGTTGCCTGGTATGGAGGGCATTAGCCTCGAGGAGAGGTTGGAGAAACTTGGTTTATTCTCACTGGAGTGACGGAGGTTGAGGGGTGACCTGATAGAAGTCTACAAGATTATAGGGGCGTGGACAGAGTGGATAGTCAGAAGGTTTTTCCCAGGGTGGAAAAGTCAATTACTAGGGGACACAGGTTTAAGGTGCGAAGGGGCAAGGTTTAAAGGAGATGTGCGAGGCAGATTTTTTACACAGAGGGTGGTGGGTGCCTGGAACTCGCTGTTGGGGGAGGTAGTGGAAGCGGATACGATAGTGACTTTTAAGGGGCATCTTGACAAATATATGAAGAGGATGGGAATAGAGGGATATGGTCCCCAGAAGGGTAGGGGGTTTTAGTTCAGTCAGGCAGCATGGTGGGTGCAGGCTTGGAGGGCCGAAGGGCCTGTTCCTGTGCTCTAATTTTCTTTGTGCTTGTTCTTTATTTATTTTCATTTGTAAATAATTTAGTATTGTGTATACGTGCTACATAGGCTGTTGCTAAATGATACCTCGTTTGCATTTTTGGTTTTTGCTGTTTTCGTTTAAATAAAATTTGGTTGCAGCTAGATGGGGAATTTGCCCCAGAATTTCCCGCTAACTTTATGTTTCATCTTTTAAGAATCCCTCTGTTGGCACGTGATGGAAATGGTGTACTGCTTTATGGATGCTCCATCACCCTTTTGGTGAACATCCTTGCAGCACTGCTTCTGTTTTCCATTAAATTCTGTTTAATCTCCAGCGGTGCACATGCAAGTAGTGGTATATGTTACCACTCTGGGGATAAATAGTCATTTAAACGTGCAAAAGTTAATAGTGTGTATTTATTACTTGAATATATAGTTGTGCAGAGTTGAAGGCTGTACTTCAATCTTGGAGTTAACTAATACAAATGGCTAGATCTTTTTTGTTGATTCAGAATGCTTATGCAACTTAAGTTAGCATTATAATTTCTCACCTAGTGTAGCATTTGTACAACGTGGAACTAGCAGATCTGATGTGGCGTTGCTGATAATCAATCAGAGAATATGGGTTGGTAGGGTTTTTTGCCCCCCCCACCCATTTCCTCCCACACTCCAAAGATATGCAGGTTAGGTTGATTGGCCATGCTAAATTGACCCTAGTATCAGGGGGGATTAGCAGGGTAAATGTGTGGGGTTACGGGGATAGATCCTGGGTGGGATTGTAGTCAGTGCAGACTCGATGGGCCGAATGGCCGCCTCCTGCACTGTAGGGATTTTATGATATTTCTAAGGTTTTTAATTGGATTTTATGGATTAAATTTGTGACTGGTAATTCTTGTGAAAACTGAGTTGGGCACTTTATTATTGTATTTGTCAGTGATGAACCTGCACGCATATTCCTTTACCTATGTATTTATTTTTATTTCACAGTTTATTTTAATACGAAACATGCATGACTGATTTGGCAGTACTAAGGGAATAGTTGTACAAACGTGTGCCAGTGAATTGGGGGTACACCATGATGCATCCCTAATTCACTGGCACACATTTGTAGGACTATTCCCTTTGTATTGCCAAATTCTAGTACAGCCCTTTATGCTATTAAGCTATCTATTATGATCCCCTCTACTGCTAAACGCCAGGTTCCATACATCAACCAAGTCAATTCACTCCACATGCTATCAAGAAACGGCTGAATGGACTGGATACTGCAAAGGCTATAGGCCCTGACTATATTCTGGCAATAATGCTGTAGACCTGTGCTCCAGAGCAAGATATGCCCCCTAGCCAATCTGTTCTAGTACAGTTACAACACTGACACCTACCCAACAATGTGGAAACTTGCCCAGGTACATCCGGGACACACAAATAAAAGCAGGACAAACCAAACCCGACCAAATGCCATTCCATCAGTCTGCTGTCACTCATCAGCAAAGTGAGTGGGGGCAGCATGGTGGCACAGTGGTTAGCACTGCTGCCTCTCAGTGCCATGGATCCGAGATCAATTCTGGTCTTGGGGTCATTTTCTGTGCGGAGTCTTCACGGTCTCCCCATGTCTGTGTGGGTTTCCTCCAGGTGCTCCAGTTTCCTCCCATAGTCCAAAGATGTGCGGGTTAGGTAGATTGGCCATACTGAATTGACCCGAGTGTCGGGGGATTAGCAGGGTACATGTGTGGGGTTACGGGAATAGGGCCTGGGTGGGATTGTGGTCGGTATCGACTCGATGGGCCAAATGGCCTCCTTCTGTACTGTCGGGATTCTATGATCACTTATTCTATGATCTATGATGCATGTCATCGTCAGTGCTATCAAGTGGCACTCTGCAATAGCCTGCTCACTGACACTCAGCTTGGGTTCCACCAGGGCCACTTCATAGAATCATGGAATTCCTACAGTGCAGAAGGAGGCCATTCGGCCCATTGTGTGTGCATCCAATCTCTGACAGAGTATCTTACCCAGACCTTTTCCCTGCCCTATCCCTTTAACTCCATATATTTACCATAGATAAACCATCTATCCTACGTATCTTGGGACAAAGGGGCAATTTAGCATGGCCAATCCATCTAACCTTCATATCTTTGGACTGTGGGAGGAAACTGGAGCACCCGGAGGAAACTCATGCAGACATAGGGAGAATGTGCAAACTCCACACAGTCACCCAATGGCAGACTTGAACCCGGGTTACTGGTGCTGTGAGGCAGCAGTGCTAACCGTGTCATCATGCCGCCCTAACCTCATTAAAACTTTGGTCCAAACATGGTCAAAGGAGTCAAAATCGAGAGGTGAGAGTGATGGCCTTTGACATCAAGGCAACATTTGACCAATTCTGGCATCAAAGAACCCCAGCAGAACTGGAGTTCATGGGAAACGGAGGAAAACCCACCACTGTTTGGAGTCACACCTAGCCCAATGGAAGATAGTTGTGATTGTTGGAGGTCAAGTCATCTCAGTCGCAGGACATCATTGTGGGAGTTCCTCAGGGTAGTGTCCCAGGCCCAATCATTTTTGTTTCATCAATGACTTTCCCTTCATCATAACATTAGGAGTGGTAATGTTTGTGGATGATTTCATTATATTCAGCACCATTGTTCACTCATCAGATTCTGAAGCAGACATGTCCATATGCAGCACAACCTGGACAATATTCAGGCTTGTGCTGATAAGTGACAAGTAAAACTTGTGACACACAAGTGTCAGGCAATGGCCATCACCAACAAGAAAGAACTTAACGTGACATTTAATGGCATTACGATCGTGGTGTTCCCCCAAGGTTACTATTTGGACCAATTGGACCAGCCATATGAATACTGTGACTATAAGAGCAAGTCAGAGGCTGGGAATTCTCAGAGTAACTCTCATCTGACTCCCCAAAGCCTGTCCACCATCTACAAGACACAATCCAGGAATGTGTTGGAATACTGTCCACTTTTCTCGATTTGAGTACAGTTCCAAGAACACTCAAGAAGCTCAATACCATCTGGGACAAAGCAGCCCACTTGATTGGCTGCTGTTCACCAGAATAAACATGCACTCCTCCCACCATCAATATACTGTGAGAGCAATGTATGCCATCCACAAGATGCACTTCAGTAACTCAGGAAGGCACCTTCAACCGCACCTTCCAAACCTGTAGCCTCTCCTATCTAGAAGGAGGAGGACAGCAGGTGCATGGGAGCACGGATCACTTGGAAGTTCCTCCTCAAGCCACACAGCATTCTGACTTGGAAATCTATCATTGTTCCTTCACTGTCACTGGATCAAAATCCTGGAACTCCCTCCCCAATAGCACTGTGGGCATACCTACACCACATGGACAGCTCACCATAACCTTCTCGAGGGCAGTTAAGGATGGCAATAAATGCTGGCTGACTAGCGGCACCCACACTCCAGGAAAGAATTTTAAAAAAATAATAGGAGTGGTAACGAAAACCTAGATTGAACAAGTCGACTTTTAAGAAAAGCCTTAAAGGAGGAGATAGGATAAAGAGGCAGAGAGCAGATGCAAAGAAAGGGAATTCAGGAGCTTAGAACCTAATCAGCTGAAGGTATGGCTGCACTTGTGAGGCAAAGAGAGTGGGGGGTACACTAGAGGCTAGAGTTAGAGAAACAGAATTGTAGAGTTGGTGATGGTTACAGAGAGTCTTGGAAGGAGCTTTATATCTGAGGCACTGGGGACTGTAAGAACTTGATTTGATTTATGTACCAGATAGTGAAATGTGCTATACAGGCAAAACGTACCATTCATGATATACATTGGGGAAAAGAAAAATGATAGGGTGCAGAATATAGTGTTGCAGTTACAGGCAGCATTAAGAGAAAGATCAGCTTAATATATGCTAGGACAATTCAAAAGTCGGATGACAGCAGGGAAGACGTTCTTGAGTCTGTTGGTACATATTTTCAGATTTTTGCATCTTTTTTCTTATCAAAAAGTGTGTCTCTGGGGTCATGGGGTCCTTGATTATGCTGGCAGCGGGAAGTGTAGACGGAGTCGATGGATGGGGGGGGTCTGGTTTGCGTGATGAACTGGGCTACGTTCACAACCCTTTGTAATTTCTTGCGGTCTTGGTCAGAGTTGGAGCCATATCAAGCTGTGATACAACCCGATAGGGATGCTTTCTATGGTGCATCTGTAAAAATTGGGAAAAGTTGTGGGCATGCCAGATTTCTTTAGCCTCCTCAGAAAGTCGAGAGCTTCAAGTTTCTGGGTGTCCAGATCACCAATAACCTGTCCTGGTCTCTCCATGCCAACGCTATAGTTAAGAAAGCCCACCACCGCTTCATGTTGGTCCTTTTGAGCCGGAGATGGAGGCGGGTAGGAACTGAATGTTGTTGGGTGTGGTGGAGGCAGGTTTGAGGGTGGGAATAATGTACAAATGAGAGAAGATTAAGTGAGTACATCTGAACATAAGAACTAGGCGCAGGAGTAGGCCACTCGGCCTTTGAACCATTCAATAAGATCATGGCTGATCCGATCGTAATCACAACGCCACATGCCTACCCCCAATAACCTTTTCACCCCCTTGCTTAACAAGAATTTATCTGCCTCTCCCTGAAAATATTCAAAGACTCTGCTTCCAGCATCTTTTGAAAAGTAGTTTCAAAGACACTCTACTGTCAGAAATTTCTCCTCATCTCTGTTAAATGGGCGACCCCTTGTTTTTAAACAGTGACCCCTCATTCTAGATTCTTGCCCAAGAGGCAGCATCCTCTCCACATCCACCTTGTCAAGCCCCCTCAGAATCTTGTTTCAATCAAGTCGCCTCTTACTCTCCTAAGCTCCAGCGGATGCAAGCCTAACCTGTCCAACCTTTCCTGCCAATTCTAGATAATAGACTAGTAAATCTTCTCTGAACTGTTTCCAATGCATTTACATCCTTCCTTAAATAAAGGGACCATTACTGTACCAGTACTCCAGATGTGGTCTCACCAGTACCTTGTACAACTGAAGCTAAACCTCCCTACTTTTGGAATCAATTCCCCTTGCAGTAAATAATGTTCTCTTAGCTTTCCTAATTGCATACTGTACCTTTATATTAACCTTTGTGATTCACGCACTAAGACATTCAGAATCATAGAATCCCTACAGTGCAGTAGGAAGTCATACAGACCATCGAACCTGCACTGAACAACAATCCCACCCAGGCCCTGTCCCTGTAACACCATGTATTTTACCCACTAATCCCCCAGCACTAAGGGGCAATTTAGCACGGCCAATCAACCTAACCTGCACATCTTTGGACTTTGCAGAGATCCCCATCTGCAATCTCTCATCATTTAGATAATATGCTTTTATTTATTATTCCTGCCATAATGGACAATTTCACATTTTCTCATGTTATACTCCATTTGCCAGATCCTTGCCCACTCGCAACCTACTTGCATCCCTTTTAAACCTCCTTATGCCCTATTCACAACTTACACTCCCTCTTCGGCTGAAACAACTTTATCTGGATTGTCTTGCTTCAGAAGAAGGTAGAAACATTATCAGAAGCGAAATATTTCAGCTGTTGGAAATCTGAAATAAAAACCAAAGATACTGGAAATACTCAGCATCTGTGGAAGGAGAAACCGAGTTAATGTTTCAGGTGGATGACCCTTGGTCAGGCTGTGCATTGTGGCGCAAAGAAGTCTTGGGGGGGGAAAAAAAAAGTAAGGTGAGGAACAATGGAGTTAAACGGTTTTCTAAGGGTTGAAAGACTTCTGGAAGGAATGGGGTTGACAACCAGAGAGAAATGTTCCTCAAGTGCGCGGTTCAAACTTCAGTTACTCCAAATCCTGGTTCCTATGCAGCACCATCCTGACTGTCTCCCAGGCATGAGATGTTGTCTATCCTTGGTTCAGGTAATTGCCCATGATACCGTGCTGAAATGCAGCTTGCAGTTTTCAGCTTAATGGTTGGACTTTGGTGCAAAGGAAGGAACTGATGAAGTGAAAGTCTTATGAAAAGAGAGATACCGGTGTAGGTGGACTATAGTGTGTCTTATTATCAAATCAAAAAGTCTTCAGAGGTGCTGAGTGCAGCAAGAAACCAATTTGTGTATCGGAAGAAACTGAAAAGGACCTTGAACAACAGAGTGCAACCGGTTACAAGGTAAGTGCGATACTTTTGCAAACTGCAGTAATCTAGAACAAACCCATAGGAAAATGCCCAACATCGAATTGGCAATCATAGGACAAGACAAAATCAGTCAGTGTGGCAACTGACAGCTGGATGTTGGGTAGTTGACTTGTGGTCTCGAGGAAATTGGTAAGAGACACCAGGCAATTGGTGTTCAGTCTCTGTGAGGTCAAGGTTCTGATGTGGAGATGCCGGCGTTGGACTGGGGTAAACACAGTAAGAAGTTTAACAACACCAGGTTAAAGTCCAACAGGTTTATTTGGTAGCAAAAGCCACTAGCTTTCAGAACAGGCTGTCCCTTCATCAGGTGGGTGGGAGTTCTGATCACAAACGGGGCACAAAGACACAAACTCAATTTACATGAATGATTGGAATGTGAGTCTTTACAGCTAATCAAGTCTTAAAGGTACAGACTTGATTAGCTGTAAAGACTCCCATTCCAATCATTATTCACGTAAATTGAGTTTGTGTCTTTGTGCCCTGTTTGTGATCAGAACTCCCACCCACCTGACGAAGGGACAGCCTGTTCCGAAAGCTAGTGGCTTTTGCTACCAAATAAACCTGTTGGACTTTAACCAGGTCAAGGTTCTGCCATTCTGTGACTACAATGTGCTCTGTCAGCAAATCTGCTCATGTCAGAGTTAGAACTTTTATTTAAAAATAAATTAGATTAGAGTTTAAGCTGCTTTATATTGATGCAAAATGAGCCTTATACTTGAAACAGAGCTTCTTCAAAGAATTTGTACACCACAGTCTACATGGTTAATCAACAAGCCATCCATGGAACACACTTCTTGGCGCACAGCACTGTATAATGAAACAATGTATTTGAGCAGTTCCCTTTAGGCATGCAGTCGTAAAGATTACCTTTAAATTGCTTGGTCTGCAAATATTTAAAAACAAAGTTCAAAGAAAAATCTATTTTTTATAAATGTTTCATTGTCAGGAGTGTTTAATGAGTAATGAATCTGAGCTTTTATCAGTATTTGTTATCACAGTTCTTTCAGTGCATTGCTGTCAATTTTCAAATTATGTTTTTTTAATAAGCTGTATTTCAAAAATGAGGATCATTTTCATCATTGATACTGAAGCTCAGAAAAATGTATTGGGACCAAATAAATCATCATTTGTTTGTAACTGAAACTTTTAATCCAAAATAAGGTTTTTTTTTAAAGTTAATTTTCCTCTTGTTTTAAGAAATTGAGATGGTTATTATGGAACGATGCAAAATATCAGGCCCCCAGAACGTTGGCTTGACTGAACAAAATACCACTGATGAAGAGAAAACAGCTGCTGCCTCAAGGGTAGACAATCCAAAAAGAAGGTGCGTTTAAATTTCTATTACTGAAGCCTTGTTCAGGTGATATTAAAAAGGAGAAAATGTCATCAAAGCACATGGTGGCACAGTGGTTAGCACTGCTGCCTCACAGCGCTGGGGACCCGGGTTCAATTCAAGCCTCAGGTAACTGTCTGTATGGAGTTTGCACGTTCTCCCCGTGTCTGCGTGGGTTTCCTCCGGGTGCTCCAGTTCCCTTCCACAGTCCAAAGATGTGCGGGTTAGGTGGATTGGCCATGCTCAATCGCCCCTTAGTGTCAGGGGGACTAGCTGGGGTAAATGTATGGGACTGGGTGGGATTGTGGTTGGTGCAGACTTGATGGGCCAAATGGCCTCCTTCAGCACTGTAGGATTCTATGACTGTAGGGGAAGGAGTCAATAACATTGGGATATAGATGTATTCAACAAAAATGTTGTATTTCCTTTGAGACACCTAGTCGTGCCAACTTTGGTATTTCATTCTCCATTCAGTACTCCAATGTGCTATTCAGGATGTTTTAAAATGCACTTTAAAGGTTTCATATAATGAAACAGTTTTGGTTATTAGCGCAGGCAACAATAACAGCAACTTTTAGCATAGTAAAGCATCCCAAGTGCATTATCAAATTATATTCGGCACCGAGTCCCATTCGGGCAGATGACCAAAAGTTTGGTCGAAGTGGCATGTTCTGAGAGTCCTAATGGAGATAACTGAGGTGGAGAGTTTTTTTTTGAGAAAAAATTAAGGATGCATTGCTGCCTCACAGCTCCAGGTTCAGTTCCGGCCTTGAGTCACTGTATGGAGTTTGCACATTCTCCCCATGTCCGCATGGGTTTCCTCAGGGTGCTCCGGTTCCTCCCACAGTCCAAAAATGTGTAGGTTAGATGGATTAGCCATGCGAAAGGTGTGTGGGGTTACGGGGATAGGGCAGGGAAAAGGGCCTGGGTACGTTACTCTGTCAGAGAGTCGGTGCAGTCTCAATGGGCTGAATGGCCTCTTCTGCACTGTAGGGATTCTAGGATTCTATGAAATTTCCAGAGATCTTGATGAATGGAGGTCGAGACGTTGAGCGTCTTCAAGACAGAAATTGATAAATTCTTGATTTCTCGAGGAATTAAGGGCTATGGGGAGAGAGCGGGTAAATGGAGTTGAAATCAACCATGATTGAATGGTGGAGTGGACTCGATGGGCCGAATGGCCTTACTTCCGCTCCTATGTCTTATGGTCTTATGGTCTAATGAAGGCGTGGCTGCTTAAAATGGGAGTTGCTGAAGAGGCCAGAATTGGTGGAGTGCATTGGTTGGGAGCATTGCAGGGTTAGAGGGGATTACAAATTTAGCAAAGAGTGAGACCATGGAGGAATTTTAAAACAAAGATACACATTTTAAAATTGAGGTGTTGCTTAACCAGGAGCCGGTACAATCAGTGGGCACAGGACTTGGTGTGAATTAGGGCATGGTAGCAGAATTTTGGATGGACTGAAGTTTTGAAGGGTAGAAAATGGGAACCAGCCATGAGTGCACTGAAATAGACAACAGTAACAAAGGATGGGATGAGAGTTTGTTGAAGATTGGATTTGGAAGATGCTAAAAATAAATGATGATGATGAGGATTTGAAGTTTTTAAAGTTTGTTTCTTAGTGTCGCAAGCAGGCTTACATTAACACTGCAATTAGGTTACTGTGAAAATCCCCTAGTCGCCACACTCAGGTGCCTGTTCGGGTACACTGAGGGTGAATTTAGCATGGCCAATGCACCTAACCAGCATGTCTTTCGGACTGAGAGGAGAAACCGGAGCATCTGGAGGAAACCCATGCAGACACGGGGAGAACATGCAGACTCCACACAGACAGTGACCCAAGCCGGGAATCAATCCCAGATCCCTGGCACTGTGAGGCAGCAGTGCTGACCACTGTGCCACCATGCTGTGGATTGAGTCAAATATGAAATTATGCTGGATCACTGTAAAATGGCTAACAGTAGTGATTAGCAGATATTAGCAATGATAAACCACTGGTATACTTGTTTAGCCTATCACCATCTAAATTATTGAATGAATGATACCTTTTGTATGGCTATTCATTAACCTTTTGCTTGGAGCAGATGTTTATGGATCTAATCGATAATTTAAATTTAGACCAAACTCACTACATTTTCCAAAAATATTCCTGTTCGTTCATCAGCTGTGTTTTAGCGATGATGTTTTTAATGCTTTCTCATTAACCTGCATAACATTGTTTAAAGTAACCAGAATTATGAAATATTTAACGATAAAAGTATTCTTTGAATAAGCATAACATATAAAGTAATGAAACAGAGGAACTTGAAAGAGAAGCGAAGGCTAGGTGAACATTTCTTGATCTAAGTTCCATTATACTGAAAAACAAATACTTTGCAAATTAGACCAGTTTTTAAACCTACTCGATGCTTTGCTCTCCCAGACAGTAGGGAAAAAAAAACTTCTCCGATGTTGGAAATCCGAAACAAGAAGAGAAAATCTTGGAAATGTTCCACAGATCAGTTAGCACGTCCATCCTCTCCACAGATGTTGATTAGATCAAATCAAAATGTTGGATAAATTCAATTACTTGATCAGTGGCGTGTTTTCCCAAGACTGTTAAGGTGGCCTGAATTACTAGCCCTCGTTAACCTAACATGGCAGGTCGTCTTGGAGGGATGAAAATTGCCCTTTTTGTATAGTTTTCATTAGGTTTTATTCACAGGGAGATAATGTGAAATAAACTAAACGTTTTTAAAATATTCCTTTTAAAATTTACAAATCTATATGCGGCGTTTTACTTTTAGCATGATCATATGCCCGAACCAACTAACTACTCGACAAACTACACAGTGACACTTTTTTTTATAACGTTGAGAATGCTTCCAGTCCTGATTATCGAATTTATGATGCATTTTGCTTCTGCTTATTTTTCTCCATTTCAACCATACAGACCATTCCTAGATATGGTGTACAGTGCTCTGGAATGCTCTGAAGAGGATTATTATGCACTGTTCGTTTTATGCCTCCTCTTTGCAATGTCTCACAACAAAGGTTAGTCTTTGTTAGCATTTGATAAGAAAACTTGATCTCTTCTGGGCTTCAGACTTTGGTGTTTTTTGCTACTTTTCCTCCTCATTTTTCCTAATGATGGAGCAGTTTCTTTCAACTGAGGCATGTTCACTGTGTATTGTCTGATCCAAATGGATAGTTTCTCAATGACTTCTGCAAAGTGTCACTTCCTTCAGATTCCCCATTTTTATTCTGAAAATGTAACGGTGTATCTGATCTTATCTGGGGATAGCTTTGATCAATGTATTTGGAAATTGTTGTGGAATTATTTCCTAATTGTTGAAATTTGAAGGACATTTATTCATTTTTACAGGATGTGGGGCATCGCTGGCTGGGCCCAGCATTTATTGCCCGTCCCCAAACCATAGAAACCCTGCAGTGCAGAAGGAGGCCATTCAGCCCATTGAGTCTACAACGACCACAATCCCACCCAGGCCCTACCCCCTTCACCCCACATATTTACCCTGCTAATCCCTCTAACCAATGCATCCCAAGATTCTAAAGGACAATTTAACATGGCCAATCAACCCATTCCGCACCTCTTTGGACTGTGGGAGGAAACAGGGGCACCTGGAGGAAACCCACACAGATACATGGAAAATGTGCAAACTCCGCACACACAGTGACCCAAGCCGGGAATCGAACCCAGGTCCCTGGAGTTGAGGCAGCAGTGCTAACCACTGTCCTGCCCTGTTTGCCTCAAATTGCCCTCCACTTTGGAGGGTATTTGAGAGCCAACCACATTGCTGTGGGTCTGGAGTCACATGTAGGCCAGACTGGGTAAGAATGGTAGATTTCCTTCCCTGAAGGATATTAGTGAACCAGATGGGTTTTTTCGACAATGGTTTTATGGTCATCATTGGACTTTTAATTCCAGATTCTTACTGAATTCAAATTTCGCCATGGTGGGATTCAACCCTGGGTCTCTGGATTCTAGTCTAGTGACAATACCACTACACCACCGCCTCACCTCCAGGGGACATTTATTTTTCCTCATTGGGTGGGTGGAATTCGATCCAAAACTCTGGTTGTAGATTTGCACTTAGAAGCCCAACAAAGGAAATGGTGAATGCAGAACATTTTGATGCTGTGTATGTCCTGAGAAAGCTCCTAAATGACAAAGCCTTCCATTTCACAACATTGCCAACATTGCTCGCTTACAATTAGAAAAGGAGAAAGGTGCTCAATACAGTGACCCTGATGGTAGGTAAGTTGGGCCTTGGTGTATCTGTTTCTCAGGCGCATATGCTGTCCCGAAGGGCCCAAAGATGATGGGCAGGCAGGAAGCATACATGTACAGCCAGAAATGTGCTGCCTACCATATTACTTAAGTACAAGCGGAGTCTGTGATGGTTCAAAGCACTTTTTGTAATTTAATCCCATTCAGGTATAGACCCAGACCTGTTGGAAAAGATCCAAGTTCCTCCAGAGCAAGCTGAGGAGAAGAGCTCGTACAGCCATGTACTTGCAGAAAGGCTAATTAAGATAACGAACCAGGCAACACACGCTGGTGAGAAATAATCTTAAGTGACTATTTTTGTGTGGGTATCTTTTCAATTGACTTGAGTGAAATACATACATCACCATTTCTTCATTGTCACTGGGTCAAAAACTTGGAACTCCCTTCTTAAAGTACATTAGCTGTATTAGCACCAGGTGCACTATTCGGGCCTCAAATATTCTCAACATATATCAATTGACTTGGAGGAAAGGACCTCGTGTATGGCTGCTAAATTTACTGATGACATAAAGATGGACAGGTTGTGAGGAGGGCACGAGCCTGCAAAGGGATGTGGTTGGTTAAGTGAGTCGGCAATCATTTGGCAAACGAATTGTAATTTGGGGAAAAGGTAAGCTTATCCAGTTTATTGGGAGACAAAGTAAAGCAGCATATAATTTAAATGGAGAGAGTTTGCAGAGGGATCTGGGTCTCCTGGTACGTCAATCACTTAAGTTTAGAATGTAAGTACAGCAAGTGGTTAAGAGGCCAAATGGAATGCTACCATTTATCGCGAGGGAATAGAATATGAAAGTAGGGAATTTTTGCTACAGTTGTACATGGTGTTAGTGAGACCACATTCCGAGAATTATGTACCGTCTCGGTCGCCTTGTTTAAGAAAGGACATAATTGCATTAGAAGCAGTTCAAAGAAGGTTCACCCAGCTGATCTCCTGGGATGAGGAGGTTATATTATGAGGAAAGGTTGGACAGGTTGGGCCTGTATCCGTTGGAACTTAGATGAATGAAAGGTGGTCTGATTGAGAGGTCCAAGATCCTGAGAGGACTTGACGGGTTGGACCCTGAAAGGATGTTTCTCCTGATGGAACGGACTAGAGCTAAGAAACACATTTTTCCACATAAGGGGTCTCCCATTTAGGTCAAAGATGAGGAGAATTTTTTTCTGAGGGTCAATAGTCTGTGGAGGAAACCCATGCAGACTCTGTGCAGAGAGTGACCCAAGCCAGGAATCAAACCTGGGCCCTGGCGCTGAGAGACAGCAGTGCTAACCACTGTGCCACCATGTCGCCCATTTATCACTTATATTAATGATTTGTATGAGAATTTAGGAGGCATGGTTAGTACGTTTGCAGATGACATCAAGATTGCTGGCATAGTGGACAGTGAAGAAGGTTATCTAGGATTGCAACGGGATCTTGATCAATAGGGCCAGTGGGCTGACGAATGGCAAATGGAGTTTAATTTAGACAAATGTGAGGTGATGCATGTTGGTAGATCGAACCAGGGGCAGGACTTAGTTGATGGTAGGGCATTGGGGAGAGTTATAGAACAAAGAGATCAAGGGGTACAGGTTCATAGCTCCTTGAAAGTGGAGTCACAGGTGGACAGGGTGGTGAAGAAGGCATACGCATGCTAGGTTTAAGGCAAGAGGGGAGAAATACAAAAGGAGAAACATCCTTTCAGGATCCAACCCGTCAAGTCCTCTCAGGATCTTGGACCTCTCAGTCAGATCACCGCTCATCCATCTAAACTCCAATGGATACAGGCCCAACCTGTCCAATCTTTCCTCATAAGATAACCTCCTCATCCCAGGAAATCCGCTGGATGAGGCAATTTTACACACACAGGGTGGTATGTGTTTGGAACAAGCTGCCAGAGATAGTAGTAGAGGCGGGTACAATTTTGTCTTTTAAAAAGCATTTAGACAGTTACATGGGTAAGATGGGTATAGAGGGATGTGGGCCAAAAGTGGGCAATTGGGACTAGCTTAATGATTTTAAAGAAATGGGCAGCATGGACAAGTTGGGCCGAAGAGCCTGTTCATGCTGTAGACCTCTGACTCTATGACTTACTTTGACCGTATCATGTTCCAAAACACTTTATAGAAAATGAGGTAATTTTGAAGTATAGTTAGTTGCATTGATGGAAGAAGCTTCCAAAGATTGTTTCAGCATTCGCCATGCATGGTCGTGTAAATTCATGGGATAAGCTCCAAATTTCCATTTGTTTTCTTCTGAACCCCTCCTCTGCTGGGTACTGTGCGCACAGACAGAAACGGTGATAGAAGCCAGTATAATTTTTGAAAAAACCATTCATATAATTTTTAAAGGTCGTTTGGACAAATACATGAATAGGATGGGAATAGAGGGATATGGTCCCCGGAAGGGTAGGGGGTTTTAGTTCAGTTGGGCAGCATGGTCGGTGCAGGCTTGGAGGGCCGAAGGGTCTGTTCCTGTGCTGTAATTTTCTTTGTTCTATAACATAGTGGCACAAACATCTTCAAGGCTAGTTGGGTGCTGAGATACTCGGACTGTACCTTTATCTTCCTCGATGAATGATTTGGGATGAGATTTATGGCTTCCTAGTCTGTATTTATCTTGTGATCTGTCCAACAAAACTAACTTCTCGACCCTGCATTGAGGCAGCATGAAATATTAAAATAGGATTGCCGAGAGAGGAAATAATGATTCAAATAGAGGGTGCAACTTAATCCACTGTTGTGAATGACAAAGAGGAAATATTCATAATGAATGTTAATGTTTTAAATATTCCAGGTGAAATAAACCTTACCAGGCTGATTCTGGGGATGGCGGGACTGATGTATGAGGAGAGATTGACTATGTTAGGATTATTTTCACTGGAGTTCGGACAATGGTGGAACAGCGGCACAGTGGTTAGCACTGCTGCCTCACAGCGCCAGGGACCCGGGTTCGATTCCTGGCTTGGGTCACTATCTGTGTGGAGTTTGCACATTCTCCCCGTGTCTGTGTGGGTTTACTCCAGGTGCTCCGGTTTCCTCCCACAGTCTGAAAGATGTGCTAGTTAGGTGCATTGACCTGAACAGGCGCTGGAGTGTGGCGACTAGGGGAATTTCACAGTAACTTCATTCCAGTGTTAATGTAAGCCTTACTTGTGACTAATAATAAACTTTGAATGAGGAAGGATCTCATAGAGACTTATAAAATTCTAACAGGACTAGACAGGATAGATTCAGGGAGGATGTTCCCAAAGGTGGAGGGAGTCCAGAACCAGGAATCACAGTCTGAGGATTCGGGGTAGACCATTTAGGATGGAGATGAGACATTTCTTCACCCAAAGAGTGGTGAGCCTGTGGAATTCATTACCACAGGAAGTAGTTGATGCCAAAACATTGAATGTATTGAAGAGGCGGCTGGATATAGCATTGGGGTGAATGGGATCAAAGGTTATGGGGAGAAAGCAGGATTAGGCTATTGAGTTGGACGATCAGTCATGATGAATACCGAAGCAGACTCGAAGGGCTGAATGGCTTCCTCCTGCTCCTATCTTCTATGTTTCTATGTATCAATTCCAGGAATTATTGTTAATGAGAAGGACATTTTTCCAAATGTTACTGAGACTATTTATTGCTTTCGTTAACAACTGAAGGATGGGTCTGCCATCTTGGAAAAGAGAAGTAAAATCAATGCAAATGATATATTTCGTAATTAACCACATCATTGCTTAAATGGAGTTGTGGTCAAGTTTTGTTTCCTGGCTGTACATTAATATGTAGAATGTATTTGTTGCTTTGATTCCTTAGAATCTCTCTCTTCTCACTACTAATTGCATAATCAGGAACTCTCCCCTGTTTTTGGCAGTAGTTTTGAAAAGCTACACAATTGTTAATTTTCATTGTCAATGGTAGGGAGGGTGATGGAATGTGGTTTTTGCATCAGACGGAGGGGTGCCATGCAATGCTGCAACTGACATGTCTGTGAGATGGTGGATGAGTCAGTGTCTGCAAAAGTAGATCCACTGGGCATTAACCTTGAAGGTTGATGCCATTAGTAACAGATAAAGTATGGCTAAAGGATTCCTAACAACTAAAGAATGCAAGATGTGATAAGTTGAAAAACTGGAGTGTGGTTAAGCCGAAACTGTATTCATGGCTGTATTGTTAAGATGTAGCAAGAAGACAGATTGTGTCGTTATCTCTGGTTCCCTGGGCGTGGGTCATTAGGGCCCCGTGATATTGGAGATACCCCTGTAATGTAAGCATTCCATGTTAGTGACATTGGATGCTCTGGAAACCCTCCTCCTGGGGAGAAGTTTCACTGGATTTAATAATGAAGTGTCACCAACAGTAAAGATATGTTTAAGTTTATTTATTAGTGTCACAAGTAGGCGTGCATTAACTCTGCAATGAAGTTACTGCGAAAAACCCCTAGTCGCGACACTCCAGTGCCTGTTCGGGTACACTGAGGGAGAATTTAGCTTGGGCAATGCACCTAACTAGCACGTCTTTCAGAGTGTGGGAGGAAACCAGAGCACCCGGAGGAAACCCACGCAGACATGGGGAGAATGTGCAGACTCCGCACAGACAGTGACCCAAGCTGGGATTTGAACCTGGGTCCCTCGTGCTGAGAGGCAGCAGTGCTAATCACTGCCACCCACTTTACTGTCCCCCATCAACTTGCTTCTAATTTTTGATCCATGCTGATATGTTTTTTTCTATCCTTATACTGGAATCTTTTGGACTGAGACCCCTTCAATCTTCTGAAAAAATTCCGAGTACATCTGTGACGTCCAGTCACTTTAAAAAAATATATATTTTAGATTGTTGAACATGAAATATTTTCATTAAATCCAGATGACCCTGCCCTTGATCAACTTCAACTGCTCACTAATCTGGTCTCCAGTTGTAGATTCTTGACATAAATGCAGAAAATGCTGAAAATACTCAGCAGCATTTGTGGAGTGAGAAACAGAGTTGATCGTCAAGATCACAGAGAATTGTTATGGTGCAGAAGGAGGCCATTCAGCCCATCGTGTCTGCTCCAGCTCTCCAAATGAGGCCAATGACTCAGAACTTGGACTTTGTTTCAGATTTCAAGCATCCACAGTATTCTGCCTTTGTGTAAATTCTTAAGGGTTTGCCCACAGTCTAGAAACATAGAAAAACTACAGCACAAACAGGCCCTTCGGCCCACATGTTGTGCCAAACACATCCCTACCTTCTAGACCTACCTATAACCCTCCATCCTATTAAGCTCCATATACTCATCCAGGAGTCTCTTAAAAGACCCTATTGAGTTCGCCTCCACCACCCCTGACAGCAGCCGATTCCACTCGCCCACCACCCTTTGTGTGAAAAACTTACCCCTAACATCTCCCCTGTACCTACCCCCCAGCACCTTAAACCTGTGTCCTCTCGTAGCAGACATTTCCACCCTGGGAAAAAGCCTCTGAGAGTCCACCCGATCTATGCCTCTCAACATCTTATACACCTCTATTAGGTCTCCTCTCATCCTTCGTCTCTCCAAGGAGAAAAGACCGAGCTCCCTCAGCCTATCCTCATAAGGCATGCCACTCAATCCAGGCAACATCCTTGTAAATCTCCTCTGTACCCTTTCAATCTTTTCCACATCCTTCCTATAGTGAGGCGACCAGAACTGAGCACAGTACTCCAAGTGGGGTCCGACGAGGGTCTTATATAGCTGCATCATTATCCCCGGACTCCTAAACTCAATCCCTCGATTGATAAAGGCCTTAGATTAGTATACCTTAGATTAGCTGGGCTTGAGTAACTTGGGATAGTCTTCTCTCAGTTTTTAAATTAAAATCTCTGCATCTGTTACCTTCCAGACTCTTGGCACAAATTACTTTCTTATTCGGGTCAAAGCTTCTGCCAGCTCCTCTCGCTGTGGTGCATGCCACGGAGTCTGGTGACTCAATTTTCAGTTCTGCTAATGCTTGCCAGAATCAACTCCTTTTCGGTTGTTAAGATTGTTCCACATCCTCCCCCTTTATGCCTTTTGTTCTCGCTTCGACTATTTTGTAAAAGTATAGGAAATGTTTATTTAAATCTCTGCCACTCTTTATCTGTCGCAATTAAATGTCTCTGTTGCATAAAACACAAATCCTGGAAATACTCAGCAGATCAGGAAGCATCTGTAGAGAGAAACTGAATTCATGTTTCAGATCCTTCATCAGAATCGAGGGGGGAAAACAACGTGATGGGTTTTGAACAAGTGGAAGGCGAGGGAGGGAGTTGGCGAGAGAATGAAGGGGAAACTTTGTTGGGGGTAAAAGGCAGGAGAGATTAAATCACAAAAGGTTGTGACATGGTGCATAAACCCATGGTAACGATAATGGACAAAGTAAAGAAACAAAAGATGTGCCCTGACCTCTAAATGCAGAATAAAGAAAGAAATGAGAGAAAACCGAGCCAGTGGAGGCAAAGGTTATCATGTAAAATTGTTGAACTCAATATTGAGTCCAGAAGGCCATAGAATGCCCAGTCAAAAGATGAGATGCTGTCTCCCTTCATGCCTGGCATTTATAACAATTTTTTATTTGTGATATACTAATTTAAGTCTTTACTTTAATTTTCTATCCATTGTCATTTCTTTTAGTTCATTTCTTTTTCATTTACTTCACTACCTTGCTTTATTTATTTTTCAGTATTTGTATCCCCATCGTTTAGTCGTATGCCTCCCTCTGAACTTCCAGTTCAGTTTTAATGTCTCTCTTTATCCAAGGAATTTTAACCATTGCTCCCCTTTTTCTCTTTCTGCAAATATTGATTGTCTCAACTGAAATTTTTCCACTGCTGATTTCCCCATTCTATTCAGTAACTTTTCTATCCAGTTAATTGAACCAGTCTTTAAAAATTCATTCACGGGCTGCACTGGCTAGGCCAGCATTTATTGCCCACCCCCAATTGCCCTTGAGAAGATGGTGGTGAGCTCCCTTTTTGAACTATTGCAGACCCTGTGGTGTAGGCACACCCACAGTGCTGTTAGGGAGGGAATTCCAGGATTTTGACCCAGCGACAGTTTTTAAAAAAAAAAAGTAATGTAATTCCAAGTCTGGATGGCAAGTAGCTTGGAGGGGAATTTCCAAGAGATGGCGTTGCGATGCGTTTGCTGCCATTGTCCTTCTAGATGGCAGTGGATATGATGTGGAGACACTGACGTTGAACTGGGTTGCGCACAGTAAGAAGTCTCAACACCAGGTTAAAGTCCAACAGGTTCATTTGGAATCACGAGCTTTTGGAGTGCTGCTCCTTCATCAGGTGAGAGGTCAGGTCTCTTCATCAGGTCTCGGGTCTCTTCTGCTGAAGGAGCAGCGCTCCAAAAGCTCGTGATTCCAAATAAACCTGTTGAACTTTAAGCTGGTGTAGTGGATATGGGTTTGGGAGGTGCTGTTGAAGGAGCCTTGGTGAGTTCCTGCAGTGCATCTTGTGCACACTGCTCCCACTGGACATTGATGCTGTAGGGAGTGAATATTTGCGGATGGGGTACCAATCAAGCGGACTGCTTTGTTCTGAGTGTTGTTGGAGCTGCACTCATCCAGGCAAGTGGGGAGTATTCCCTCAGACTCTTGACTTGTGCCTTGTAGATGGTGGACAGCTTTGGGGAGTCAGGAGGTGGGTTACTAACCACAGGATTCCCAGCCTCTGACCTGCTGTCTTTTTCAATCCAGCACTTGTTTCTTAAATATTATTTTTTTTATATTGTACCTTACCGTTGTGGTTTCTATTTCATAATTATAGTCATATGCTTATTTGCGTAATTCTCATTTCATTTCCTAATTATTTATTTACTTTGTGGAACAGGAGATGAAACCTACTTGTCTAAGAGGAAGTCTTGAATGTATTCTGCAAACTATTCCCTACCTTGGTTTTTATTTAAATGACTTTGATCCAGACGGTCTTGTGTAATTTTTATTGTTTTAATGATAACTGCTGAAAGAGTGTTGTTTGCGGCTTAATTTTGGCTGGGTGTATCAGGATATAATTACCAGGTTTCAAAATTAATATCCGAACACTGACTTGCATCTGTTCTTGGTCTAGAAGAAGTGCTACTTTCGTCCCTTCTGTGTTTGTAATTGACTTTTCTTTGGTCTGTCTAAGAGTTATGCCATATAAATAAATCACAGCTATCATTTTTCTTAACATTTTCAAAAGGCAAATGCTCTAAGATTTTATCCCCTTTATTCCATTCTTTAAAATTCAATGGTGGCTGTTGCTGGCTAGACCAACATTTATTACCCATCCCTAGTTGCCCTTGAGAAGGTGCTAGTGAACTGCCTTCTAAAACCGCTGTAGTCTCTGAGGTGTAGGTGCATTCACAGAGCTGCTATGGATGGAGTTGCAGGAATTTTGACCCAGCAACAGAGAAGGAACAGTGATACATTTCTAAGTCAGGTTGGTGAGTGACTTGGGGAGGAGCCTCCAGGTGGTGGTGTTCCCAGGTATCTGCTGTCCTCATCCTTCTAGATGGTGGTGGTCATGAGTGTGAAAGGTGCTGCCTAAGGAAACGAGTTGAGTTCCTGCAGTGCATCTTGTAGATGGTACACGTGGCTGCCACTTTTCGACGGTGGCAGAAGGATTGAATGTTTGTGGAAGGGGTAGCAATCAAGTGGGCTGCTTTGTCCTGGATGATGTCAAGCTTCTTGAGTGTTGGAATTGCACTCATCCAGGCAAGTGGAGAGTACTCCATCATAATCCTGACTTGTGCCTTATATAGAACATAGAACATTACAGCGCAGTACAGACCCTTCGGCCCTCGATGTTGCGCTGACCTGTGAAACCAATCTAAAGCCCATCTAACCTACACTATTCCAATATCATCCATATGTTTATCCAGTGATCATTTAAATGTCCTTAATGTTGGCGAGTCCACTACTGTTGCAGGCAGGGCATTCCACGCCCTTACTACTCTCTGAGTAAAGAACCTACCTCTGACATCTGTCCTATATCTATCACCCCTCAATTTAAAGCTATGTCCCCTCGTGCTAGCCATCACCATCTGAGGAAAAAGGCTCTCACTGTCCACCCTATCTAATCCTCTGATCATCTTATATGCCTCTATTAAGTCACCTCTTAACCTTCTTCTCTCTAACAAAAACAACCTCAAGTCCCTCAGCCTTTCCTCATAAGACCTTCTCACCATACCAGGCAGCATCCTGGTAAATCTCCTCTGCACCCTTTCCAATGCTTCCACATCCTTCCTATAATGCGGCCTTCCTATAGATGGTGGACAGTCTTTGGGGAGTCAGGAGGTGAGTTACTTGCCACAGGATTACTAGCCTTTGACCTGCTTTGGTAGCCACAGTATTTATATGGCCAGTCCTGTTCTGTTCCTGGTCAATGGATGTTGATGAGGAATTTTCTAATGGTAATTACATTGAATTACAAGGGGCGATGATTTGTTCCTCACTTGTTGGAGATGGTCATTGTCTGGCACTTGTGTGGCATAAATGTTATTTGCCACTTGTCAGCCCAAGTCTGGATATTGTTCAAGTCTTGCTGCATTTGGACATGGAACAAAGAAAATTACAGCGCAAGAACAGGCCCTTCAGCCCTCCAAGCCTGCACCGACCATGCTGCCTGACTGAACTAAAACCTCCTACCCTCCGGGGACCGTTTTCCTCTATTCCCATCCTATTCATGTATTTGTCCAGACGCCCCTTAAAAGTCACTATTATATCTGCTTCCACTACCTCCCCTGGCAGTGAGTACCAGGCACCCACCACCCTCTAAGAAAAATAACTTGCCTCTTACATCTCCTTTCAACCTTGCCCTTTGCACCTTAAACCTATGCCCCCTAGTAATTGACTCTTCCACCCTGGGGAAAAAGCTTCTGACCATCCACTCAGTCCATGCCCCTCATAATCTTGTGGACTTCTATCAGGTCGCCCCTCAACCTCCGTCATTCCAGTGAGAACAAACCAAGTTTCTCCAACCTCTCCTCATAACTAAGCCCTCCGTACCAGACCACATCCTGGTAAATCTTTTCTGTACCCTCTGCAAAGCCTCCACATCCTTCTGGTAGTGTGGCGACCAGAATTGAACACTATATTCCAAGTGCAGCCTAACCAAGGTTCTATAAAGCTGCAACATGACCTGCCAATTTTTAAACTCAATGCTCTGGCCGATGAAGGCAAGCATGCCGTATGCCTTCTTGACTACCTTCTCCACCTGCGTTGCCACTTTCAGTGACCTATGTACCTATACGCCCAGATCCCTCTGCCTATCAATACTCTTGAGGGTTCTGCCACTTACTGTATATTTTCCATCTGTATTAGATCTTCCAAAATGCATTACCTCACATTTGACCGGATTAAACTCCATCTGCCATCTCTCCGCCTAAGTCTTCAACCGATCTGTATCCTCTGACGGTCCTCATCACTATCTGCAATTCCATCAACCTTTGTGTTGTCCACAAACTTACTAATCAAACCAGTTACATTTTCCTCTAAAACATTTATATATATGTATATTTATATGTATATATATAAATATATATATATATACACACACACAAACAGAAAAGGTCCCAGCACTGATCCCTGAGGAACACCACTTGTCACAACCCTCCATTCAGAAACACACCCTTCCGCTGCTACCTCCTGTTTTCTATGATCGAGCCAGTTCTGTGTCTATCTTGCCAGCTCACCTCTGATCCTGTGTGACTTCACCTGCAGCCTGGAAACCAAGATCGAATCCATAAATGCTTACCCCAGTCCAACGCCGGCATCTCCACATCATGACTTCACCTGTACCAGCCTGCTATGAGGGACCTTGTCAAATGCCTTACTGAAGTCTATGTGGACAACATCCACTGCCCTACCCTCATCAATCATCATCGCCACTTCCTCGAAAAACTCGATCAAGCTAATGAGACACGACCTCCCCTTCACAAAACCATGTTACCTCTCGCTAATACATAACATAAGAACTAGGAGCAGGAGTAAGCCATCTGGCCCCTCGAGCCTGCTCCGCCATTCAATAAGACCACGGCTGATCTTTTCGTGGACTCAGCTCCACTTACCCGCCCGCTCACCATAACCTTTAATTCCTTTACTGTTCAAAAATGTATCTATCCTTGCCTTAAAAACATTCAATGAGGTAGCCTCAACTGCTTCACTGGACAGGGAATTCCACAGATTCACAACCCTTTGTGTGAAGAAGTTCCTCCTCAACTCAGGCCTAAATCTGCTTCCCCTTATTTTGAGGCTATGTCCCCTAGTTCTAGTTTCACTCGCCAGTGGAAACAACTTCCCTGCTTCTATCTTATCTATTCCCTTCATAATATATGTTTCTATAAAATCGCCCCTCATTCTTCTGAATTCCAATGAGTATAGCCCCAGTCTACTCGTAAGTCAACCCTGGAATCAACCTAGTGAATCTCCTCTGCACCCCCTCCAGTGCCAGTGTATCCTTTCTCAAGTAATGAGACCAAAATTGTACACAGTACTCCAGGTGTGGCCTCACCAGCATCTTATCCAGCTGCAACATAACCTCGCTGTTTTTAAACTCCATCCCTCTAGCAATGAAGGACAAAATTCCATTTGCCTTCTTAATTACCTGCTGCACCTGCAAACCAACTCCTTGAGATTCCTGCACAAGGATACCCAGGTCCCTCTGCACAGCAGCATGCTGCAATTTTTTACCATTTAAATAATAGTCCATTTTGCTATTATTCCTACCAAAATGGATGACCACACATTTACCAACATTGTACTCCTTCTGCCAGACCCTCGCCCATTCACTTAGATTATCTATATCTCTTTGCAGACTTTCAGCATCCTCTGCACACTTTGCTCTGCCACCCATCTTAATGTCATCTGTGAATTTTTACACACTACACTTGGTCCCCAACTCCAAATCATCTATGTGAATCGTAAACAATTGCGGTCCCAACACTGATCCCTGAGGCACACCACTAGTCACTGATCGCCAACCAGAAAAACACCCATTTACTCCCACTCTTTGCTTTCTGTTAGTTAACCAATCCTCTATCCATGCTAATGCATTATCTGTAACACCATGCACCTTTATCTCATGCAGCAGCCTTTGGTGCGGCATCTTGTCAAATGCCTTCTGGAAATCCAGATACACCACATCCACAGGTTTCCCAATTGTCCACTGTACATGTAATGTTCTCAAAGAATTCCACCAAATTAGTCAAACATGACCTTCCCTCCATGAACCCATGCTGCGCCTTACCAATGGGACAATTTATATCCAGATGTCTCGCTACTTCCTTGATGATAGATTCAAGCATTTTCCCTACTACAGAAGTTAAGCTAACTGGCCTATAGTTACCTGCCTTTTGTCTATCTCCTTTTTTAAACAGTGGCGTCACATTTGCTGTTTTCCAATCTGCGGGAACCACTCCAGAGTCCAGCGAATTTTGGTAAATTACCACTAGTGCATTTGCTATTTCCCCCGCCATCTCTTTTAGTACCCTGGGATGCATTCCATCAGGACCAGGAGACTTGTCTACTTTTAGCCCCATTAACTTGCCCAACACTATCTCTTTCATGATAATAGTTCCTCGGTCCTCACCTGCCATAGCCTTCCTGTCATCAATTTTTGGCATGTTATTTGTGTCTTCCACTGTGAAGACCGACACAAAATACCTGTTCAATGCCTCAGCCATTTTCTCATTTCCGGTTATTACCTCCCCCTTCTCATCCTCTAAAGGACCAATGTTTACTTTCGCCACTCTTTTTCGTTTTATATATTAGTAGAAACGTTTGCTATCTGTTTTTATATTCTGAGCTAGTTTACTCTAATAATCCATCTTGCCTTTCTTTATAGCTTTTTTCGTGGCTTTCTGCTGACCTTTAAAGATTTCCCAATCCTTTAGGTTCCCACTAATCTTTGCCACTTTGTATGCAATACGTCCACTTATTTCCAACTGGGAGTAAATCCTGACTTGAAGAATTCTCTCCAATAATTTTCCTACCACTGATGTAATGTTCACTGGCCTGTAATTACCTGATTACCCTTGCTACCCTTCTTAAACAAAGGAACAACATTGGCTATTTTCCAATCCTCTGGGACCTCCCCTGTAGCCAGTGCGGATACAAAGATTTCCTCCCAGCAATTTCCTCCCTTGCCTCTCTCAGTATTTCCCATCAGGTCCTGGGGACTTGTCTACCTTAATGTTTCTCAAGAACCCCAATACCACCACCTCTTTGATCTCAACATGGACTGCTTCAGTATCTGAAGAGTCACAAATGATAGTGAACATTGTGTAGCCATCAGCAAATATCCCCACTCCTGACATTATGATAATAAGGTCATTGAAACACCTGAAGATGGTTGGGCTGAGGACACTACCGAGGGCTCCTGCAGTGATGTCCTGGAGCTGAGATAATTGAGCACCAATCATCTCCAACGACCATTTTCCTTTGTGACAGATATGACTCCAACAAGTGGAGGGTTTTCCCCCAATTCCCATTGACTCCAGTTTTACGAGGGCTCCTTGATGCCATACTCGGTCAAATGCTGCCTTGATGTCAAGGGCAGTCACTCCTGCCTCAGCTCTGTCATTTGACCCTAATTAGCAAAAGCTTTGGTGCCTTCCCTCCTTTCCAAAAGCCTCAATCCCAATTTTATATTTTTATTATTCATTAAAGCTTTAGTCATTTAAAATGTTGAAATACCGCATTGTATCTCTTGTACTTGACATAATAGTGCAGAAAGTGACAGCTTGTACTTTATCCAGGATCATGGGGACTGCAGCTTTAGAATTCTGTTCTGATTTAGCAAGTTCTGAAATTGGCAAGTCTTGTTGCAGCTTTGTAGAACTTTAGTTAGGCCGCACTTGGAATATAGTGTTCAATTTTGGTCGCCACACTACCAGAAGGATATGGAGGCTTTGGAGAGGGTACAGAAAAGATTTACCAGGATGTTGCCTGGTATGGAGGGCATTAGCTATGAGGAGAGGTTGGAGAAACTTGGTTTGTTCTCACTGGAACCACGGAAGTTGAGGGCCGACCTGATAGAAGTCTACAAGATTATGAGGGGCATGGACAGAGTGGATAGTCAGAAGCTTTTTCCCAGAGTGGAAGAATCAATTACTAGGGGGCATAGGTTTAAGGTGCGAGGAGCAAGGTTTAAAGGAGATGTATGAAGCAAGTTTTTTTACACAGAGGGTGGTGGGTGCCTGGAACTCACTGCTGGGGGAGGTAGTGGAAGCAGATACGATAGTGACTTTTAAGGAGCATCTTGACAAATACATGAAGAGGATGGGAATAGAGGGATATGGTCCCCAGAAGGGTAGGGGGTTTTAGTTAAGTCGGGCAGCATGGTTGGTGCAGGCTTGGAGGGCCGAAGAGCCTGTTCCTGTGCTGTAATTTTCTTTGTTCTTTGATTTCATTCTGTAAATACTCCTGCCAATAGTTGTGATTTTGTGTTCTAACTTGGCTGATAAGTAGATTCAGCACAGCAGTATATATAAAAAACACATTGGCCTCTCTTCATTATTAGCTCGATTATGTTGCTTGAGTTGTGCACACAAACGCTTTGAGTTTCTGCATCACAGATTTGAGAGGTTTTCAAAATTGGGGCTTTTGTAAACCAAAGCAAAAAGATCAGCAAAAGGTGGTTTAATGTACAAGTTAAAAATAATTCCGTGCATCATCATCTCAATTACTTTTTGGAAGGCAAAGTTTACATGCCTGGCATTAAGTGCCCAATTGATCATGTATAAAACACTATCAATTTCTGTTTGTGTTGCACTGTTATTGTTTATCGTATTTTTAAATATACTGACTGATGTCTGGCTGATACACTTGAGACCTAGGAGAGGGGGCCAGGGACAGGAGTAAGAGGCTGATTTGGGGCAGAGCAGGGCATCCACCCATGTGGTGACCTCCTCTGCGGTTCAGTTGTCAAGTCTGCTTATTGATTATTTGAAATGCTGTGACCTGCCCAACTTTGTGTCGATGAAACTCCAAATGACAATGAATGCACAAAGAAATATAGGCACCCAGATTACTTTTAGTATCCATAAGGCACAGAATAATTGGTCATCAGTTCATTTGTACAGAAGTTCTGGCAGCATAACTATTTTATCTTTGTACGGGGTAGTTTCCGTTCTGCAAAGATATAGCCAGATCGTCATGAATAAGCACAAAACCATTTAATTTTGAAGACAACAGATGTCTTGATTTGGAACGAAAGTTGTCTTAAAGTTCCCTTGTTAACAAATGTAAGAATCTTGCAACAACCTTTGAGCTTCTTTTCAAGGATGATCTTCCAGAATAACCGAGACCTGGTAATGCTTAACTACAAAGTGAGCATTGTTTGGCTAAAAGGCATGTATAACAGTGGTGATTAGAGTCCGGATGCAGCTTAGCTTGATACCATGTTGAATATAGAAAATGTTGCCAGCGATTTGAAAGGATTATTACTTTATTTCTCTTCACAGATGGGAAAATCCGCTTGGCGACGTTGGAACTTGCCTGCCTCTTACTTAAACAGCTTGTACTATCAGGCGGCAACTGCATTATTAAAGATGTGCATCTTGCCTGTTATGAGGTAATGATTTTAGACTTTTAAAAACCTTTGTCATGAAGTGTATCAAAAGACACATTATCAGTAAATCTGGCATCTTTATGCATGGTAGGTTTTTTTAATTACGTTAAAGATATTGCATTATGGAGACAATTTAATTCCAAAGAAAGAAGTAAAGGGCTTCCAAAAGAGTCGATAAAAGTAAAGGGCTTAACCTAGTGCACAACTAGTTGGCGTCCATTTATAAATACAGATGTCCTCTTCCAGTTTGATGATTGAGCTTGCTTTGTGAATATAATGTAACATTTGTCACACTGCGACCGTTGGTGTGTGTACAGTAAGAAATCTCAACACCAGGTTAAAGTCCCAACAAATTTATTTGGAATCACGAGTTTTTGGAGCGCTGCTGCTTCATCAGGTGATAGCCTGGTGTAACCTAGTGCTGTGAGACTTCTTACTGTGCCTTCCCCAGTCCAATGCCAGCATCTCCACATCAAAGAACAAAGAACAATACAGCACAGGAACAGGCCCTTCGGCCCTCCAAGCCCGCGCCGCTCCCCGGTCCAGGATTGAATCCTGAATCCAGGATCCCCACCCAATTTTCCAGCCTATCTACATACCAATATCCTATCCACCGAGCTGTCCCTCACAGCTACGATGCTTTGTTCATTACAACCTATTAACTTACCCCCACCCCCCCATTCCAGACCATGTGATCTCCAGGGAGAGGCGAAAACCCAGAGTGAAAAACCCCAGGGCCAATATGGGGAAAGAAAAATCTGGGAAATTCCTCTCCGACCCCCTGAGGCGATCGAAACGAGTCCAGGAGATCACAATGGCCCCGATCGGAAAATGCTTCCCAACCCTAGTCATTTCCACTTCCACGAACACCATATGAATCCCCTGCCCCCGAGACAGGTTCCCAACTATCCGCAGTCTCACTCTGTACTGGCACCAGCAAGATGATCGTAGAATGAAGCCTTGAAACGAGAAACCAGGAACAATTAGCCCGCGCCGCTCCCTGGTCCAAACTAGATCACTCTTTTGTATCCCTCCATTCCCACTCCGTTCATATAGCTGTCTAGATAAGTCTTAAACGTTCCCAGTGTGTCCGCCTCCACCACCTTGCCCGGCAACACATTCCAGGCCCCCACGACCCTCTGTGTGAAATATGTCCTTCTGATATCTGTGTTAAACCTCCCCCCCTTCACCTTGAACCTATGACCCCTCGTGAACGTCACCACCGACCCGGGGAAAAGCTTCCCACCGTTCACCCTATCTATGCCTTTCATAATTTTATACACCTCTATTAAGTCTCCCCTCATCCTCCGTCTTTCCAAGGAGAACAACCCCAGTTTCCCCAATCTCTCCTCATAACCAAGCCCCTCCATACCAGGCAACATCCTGGTAAACCTCCTCTGTACTCTCTCCAAAGCCTCCACGTCCTTCTGGTAGTGTGGCGACCAGAACTGGACGCAGTATTCCAGATGCGGCCGAACCAACATTCTATACATCTGCAACATCAGACCCCAACTTTTATACTCTATGCCCCGTCCTATAAAGGCAAGCATGCCATATGCCTTCTTCACCACCTTCTCCACCTGTGACGTCACCTTCAAAGATCTGTGGACTTGCACACCCAGGTCCCTCTGCGTCTCTACACCCTTTATGGTTCTTCCATTTATCGTGTAGCTCCTCCCTACATTATTCCCACCAAAATGCATCACTTCGCATTTATCAGGATTGAACTCCATCTGCCATTTCCTTGCCCAAATTTCCAGCCTATCTATATCCTTCTGTAGCCTCTGACAATGTTCCTCACTATCTGCAAGTCCTGCCAGTTTTGTGTCGTCCGCAAACTTACTGATCACCCCAGTTACTCCTTCTTCCAGATCATTTATATAAATCACAAACAGCAGAGGTCCCAATACAGAGCCCTGCGGTACACCACTAGTCACAGGCCTCCAGCCGGAAAAAGACCCTTCCACTACCACCCTCTGTCTTCTATGACCAAGCCAGTTCTCCACCCATCTAGCCACCTCCCCCTTTATCCCATGGGATCCAACCTTTTTCACTAGCCTACCATGAGGGACTTTGTCAAACGCTTTACTAAAGTCCATATAGACAACATCCACGGCCCTTCCTTCGTCAACCATTTTGGTCACTTCTTCAAAAAACACCACCAGGTTCGTGAGGCATGACCTCCCTCTCACAAAACCATGTTGACTATCGTTAATGAGTTTATTCCTTTCTAAATGCGCATACATCCTATCTTTAAGAATCTTCTCCAACAACTTCCCCACCACGGACGTCAAGCTCACCGGCCTATAATTACCCGGGTTATCCTTCCTACCCTTCTTAAATAACGGGACCACATTGGCTATCCTCCAATCCTCTGGGACCTCACCTGTGTCCAGTGACGAGACAAAGATTTGCGTCAGAGGCCCAACTATTTCACCTCTCGTCTCCCTGAGCAGCCTTGGATAGATTCCATCAGGCCCTGGGGATTTGTCAGTCTTTATATTCTCTAACAAACCTAACACTTCCTCCTTTGTAATGGAGATTTTCTCCAACGGTTCAACACTCCCCTCCGAGACACTCCCAGTCAACACATCCCTCTCCTTAGTGAATACCGACGCAAAGTATTCATTTAGGATCTCCCCTACCTCTTTGGGCTCCAAGCATAAGTCCCCACTTTTGTCCCTGAGAGGTCCGATTTTTTCCCTTACAACCCTTTTGTTCCTAACGTATGAATAAAATGCCTTGGGATTCTCCTTAATCCTGTCTGCCAAGAACATTTCGTGACCCCTTTTTGCTCTTCTAATTCCCCGTTTGAGTATTTTCCTACTTTCATTATACTCTTCCAGAGCTCCCTCCGTTTTTAGCTGCTTGGACCTAACATACGCCTCTCTTTTCCTTTTGACCAGTCCCTCAATTTCCCTGGTTATCCACGGTTCTCTAATCCTACCCTTCCTATCCTTCTTTTTTACAGGCACATGCTTGTCCTGTAGCCCTAACAACCATTCCTTAAAAGACTGCCACATACCAGATGTGGATTTACCCTCAAACAGCCTCTCCCAATCAAGAGCTGCCAATTTCTGCCTGATCCCAATAAAGTTAGCCTTCCCCCAATCCAACACCTTACCCTTGGGACACCACTCATCCTTTTCCATCACTATCCTAAAGCTAACAGAATTGTGGTCACTATTTGCCACATGTTCCCCGACCAAAACTTTGAAGACCTGACCGGGTTCATTCCCCAGCACCAGGTCCAGTATAGCCCCCTCTCTAGTTGGGCTGTCCACATATTGTTCCAACGAACCCTCCTGTACACATTTTACAAATGCCTCACCATCCAGAGTCCCTGCCCTCAGCGATTTCCAGTCTATACCAGGGAAATTGAAGTCTCCCACTACAACAACCCTATATTTCCTGCACCTATCCAGTATCTCCTGACATATCCATTCTTCCACTTCCCTTGGGCTGTTGGGGGGCCTGTAGTACACCCCCAACATAGTGACTGCGCCTTTCCTGTTTCTAAGCTCCACCCAGAGTGACTCGCTACACGACTCCTCCGAATTGTCCTCCCTCTGCACCGCTGTAATATGCTCTCCAACCAATACCGCTACTCCCCCACCTCTTTTGGCCCCTCCTCTGTCTCGCCTAAAACACTTGTACCCTGGAATATTCAGCTGCCAGTCCTGTCCCTCTTTCAACCAAGTCTCCGTCACCGCAACCACATCCAAATTCCTCGTGCGCATTAAGGCCCCAAGTTCGTCTGTTTTACCTGCTACGCTCCTTGCATTGAAGTATAAGCACTCCAGACCCCCAGGCTCAGTGAGGTCGTCCTCCCCCAGAGTGCTCTTCTTCTTTGCCAGCCTTGTCCCAGCCCCAAGCTCGTCCCCAGCCACCACACTTATAGACCTAATAGTTTGATCCCCACCCCCCTGCCACACTAGTTTAAACCCCCCCGAACTGCATTAGCAAAGCTCCCAGCCAGGATATTTGTGCCCTTCCAACTTAGTTGTGACCCCTCCCTCTTGTACAGGTGCCATCCTCTCCTGAAAACCTCCCATTGGTCTATGAAAATAAAGCCCTCCCTCCTGGACCAGTCCTTTAGCCAGGCATTCATTTGAACCAACTCCCTATTCTTATCCTCACTGGAACGAGGCATTGGGAGCAGCCCAGAGATGGCCACCCTAGTGACCCTACTTTTTAACCTATTTCCCAACTCCCTGAATTGCTCCCTTAGGACCCCCCTACTCTTCCTATCTACACATCGTTGGTGTGTGTGACATAGATCAGAATTCTCAGCTACTTTGCGACTCTGTGATAGCCATTCCATCAGAGTGCTGGTGGACCATTAATTGTTGAGGCAATTTCAACACCGTCACCTCTTGAGCAAAAGTTTCTTAAAAATGAGATTCAGCTTTTGAAAAAAAGGACAGAGAAAACTGTAGGTTACAACTCAGAAGTTACAACCTCCAAACAGACACTGTTCCTGTTAGTCTAATGGTTTTTCCAACAAATGTATTATTAATGAAGAAACAATTCTTCAGATCTTTGTATGTTGGAGCATTGGAATAATTGACCCAATTGCGTTAAAACAAGAGGTGTGCCAATCCACCTGCTTTATACTTTAAGATTTGAAAATATTTTTTTCTAAGATCATTCAGATATTCAAATTAGTGACTCATAATGTTGAGAAAATTAGCTAACACAACATGCAGCAACAGAGCTACAAGATGGCATTATTAACATCGCTCGGACAAAGACAGCATCATTTTGAGCGATGAGAATATTATAGGTGTCACATTAATGTGTATGTACATCTCATGAGGGACATGAAAACCTGCAAAGTGATGATTTTTGTATGTTTGTGTTTGAGGGGGAAAATGAAATAATGAGATACCTGGATATATAATTCTCAATAGTATTAGCACCACCAACTGTGTCGCATGTTAGTTCTCTTCAACAATTCTCCCATATGTAATTCTGTCAACTGAGCTGTGAAGGAAATGAAAGCTGACATCAGCCAGTTCTCATGTACCCTAAAGTAGTCTAAATAATGTGCAAGCTGAGAAGAATGGTAAATATAGGCAGTTATCACTTGCTTGTAAATCTAAAAATACTTTTTAAACTATAACACATTGAGGTGGTGAGTATTGATGGAGAAAATCTGTTCTATCTGCTGTTTGTGTTGAGGATTAACCGGACAATGCGCAGTGAGTACTCAATCTTCTCAAGCTCGCTAGCAAGAACAGACACAGTGAAATTTGCTGTGGTTTTCTAGCAGAGTTCCACAGTGTCAGTTATAGCTCTTTTTAGCCAATGAGAGAAAACACGCCAGTTAAATAGCCTTACAGTTTGGTGTGCACTTTCAACCAATAGAATTTCAATCCTTCATTTACATCCTTATCACTCATGTACGCAGCTGTACAGAATCCTTGACGTTTTTAGCAGACAATGTTCAATAAGCATCCTGATTTCCTTCAAGGACAGTCAACACTTGGAACATTGTGTTTTCTCAAGGACCCACTCATGCTGCAAAACCGACTCAGACCCTTCAACTGCTAACTGCTGATTCCAACTACCACGTTTGGTTCAAAAGAGACTTGATACTTCATAGTCATATAAAATGGCCAAGCAAAGCCCCGTTGACTGGTCTTGGCAATTTATATTCTACAAATGGATGACTTTAGGACTCAATGGAGATGTATGTAACTAAACATGTTTTTCTAAAAAACCTGAATCAAAGTGGTAGTGATTATTCATTGGACAATCTTGCAATTCTAATGTGGAGGTATGTGATTGAGCATGTTCAAGTCTGAGAACAACAGATGTTTGCATAATAAAAACAGAGGGATACAGTGGGGCGGGAGGTAGTGCAGGAGAATGGTGTTAATGTAGAAGATCCGCTATGACCTCATTGAATGGTGGAGTGGGCTCAACAGGCTGAATGGTCCACTCCTTATCTGATTTTTTTTTCATGTTCATCTTTTGAAGCTGGGGATTGGTTCAGCAAGTCTTTCATCAATTCCTGCGTGCCTCTTGGAGCTGGAGTCCGCATCCTGAATAAAATCCTAGTAACTAAAAACCTATTCCTCGTTTTATAGCTTTGGCACAGTTTTCCTAGACTTTACCATACTCTCCCCTTTTTTTCTAGAACAGGATTTCTGTCATTTGGCATTCTGGAAACACGCGTCAGCATAAAGTAATGTTAATCGGCATATATGATATTGGGTTCACCTCAATAGGCTTGCTGGACAGTGAGGAGACTTGTCTTCATTTTCTGTGACTATGTAACTGCCAGACTGCTTTGCAAAAACTTTGAGGCATATTCTGTTTATTTTGTAAAACCAAAGAGATTGGTAACCACTACAAAGCTAAAACTAGATATATCAAAGCGTTTTATTTTATGATGCAATCTTGGCATATGTTAAACAATTACTTAATTTCTTTACTGTAAGCTTATGGGGTAAAATGCTTTTGTGAGTCATTATTCTTCTCCATATTTCCATGGAAAATCTTAATCGTGATTGATCTTGAGAAGG
The DNA here is from genome assembly GCF_964213995.1 of Mustelus asterias. NCBI lineage: Eukaryota > Metazoa > Chordata > Chondrichthyes > Carcharhiniformes > Triakidae > Mustelus > Mustelus asterias. The sequence goes on from NC_135823.1 coordinate 63,662,021, forward strand.
ATCTTGATTTTGTTTTTCAAATGATATTTTCTTGTTTGAAAGTGGGTTCAATTTTTTTCTCACCCAAAATGTATAAACTTTGCTTTGAAACTATTGGAAGTGGGTGGACTATAATCTGGTGGTTGTTCCATTGATTTGCACGCCACCGGATGCCTAAACCTTTCCAAAATTACTGCACAAGACCAACCTCTTTGACCAAGCTTTTGATTTTCTTAGGTAGCTGATAATAGCCCTGTGAATTATCAGGGCATTTAACTATGTTAAAGGTGCTATTATTGCTGTCAACTGATGCACTTGGGCACAAGATCTCTGAATCACAGGAGAGATGTTTTAAGTGAATTGTATGGTGACTTCATATGCAAGAGAAATTTAAAATCATCAACTGACGAGGCAAAATTGCCATTTGTGGAAGTGTGTTCCAAATTGCCACCATCTTTTTCATGAAGAATTGCTTTTATCTTCACTCCCGAAAGGCTTGGCTAAAATCTTTAGGCTATGACCCCTATTCCTAGATTCCCCAACCACTGGAAATCTCATCTAATCAATCAATTCCTCTTAATATCATAGTAAGAAGTCTCACAACACCAGGTTTATTTGGTAGCACGAGCTTTCAGAGCGCTGCTCCTTGATGAAGCAGCAGCGCTCCGAGAGCTTGTGATTCCAAATAAACCTGTTGGACTTTAACCTGGTGTTGTGAGACTTCTTACTGTGCCCACCCCAGTCCAACGCCAGCATCTCCACATCATAGCTACCACCTTAATATCATGTAATCTTTGATTAAATTGTCCATGCATTTTTTAAATTCCAGGAAATACAACCCTAGCTTGTGTAATCTCTCAATTTAGTCTTCAGAATTTAGATTTCACCTTTGTAAATCAGTATATCCAGTCCAAAGATGTGCGGGTTAGGTTGATTGGCCATGCTAAATTGCCCCTTAGTGTCCTGAGATGCATAGGTTAGAGGGATTAGTGGGTAAAACATGTAGGGATATGGGGGTAGGGCCTGGGTGGGATTGTGGTCGATGCAGACTCGATGGGCCGAATGGCCTCTTTCTGTACTGTAGGGTTTCTATGATTCTCAAGCTATGGTGACCAAAACCGGTCACAGTTCTCCAGGTATGGTCTAGCCATAGCTTTCTATAGTTGTGCCTGACTTCTACCCCTTTCTGTTCTATTCCTGTCAGATATAAAGACCAGCACTTCATTAGCCTTGTGGATTTTATTTTTCTTGTAGCTGTTCGTGACCTTTAAAACCTCTGTGTATACACACTCTTAAGTCTCTTTGGACCTTTACTGTTTTGAGCTTTTCACAATTTGGAATGTTTATTTTTGCCTTCTCCATTACATTCGTTGTAATATGGAGAGCAGAATTGCCAAATGCACTGATGCAAAAATACTTTATCTTGCAGTTCTATCTGCTTTTTAAAAAAAGTCCTCATGCTTTTGTTCCAGTCATTTATTCCTTATGCTTTGTGGTTCTGCTATGACTATTACAACACCAATAACCACTAACAATGCACCTTTAACGTAAAGAACCATCCCAAAGCACTTCACAGGAATGTTATAAAACAAAGTATGACATGAGACACAAGAGATATTAGGCCAGTTGGCCAAAAGCTTGGTCCGAGAGGTAGGTTTTAAAGAGCACCTTAAAAGAGGTAGAGATGCTGAGAAACGCAGGGCATGGTATTCCAGAGCTTGGGGCGTAGGCAGCTGAAGACACAGCCGTCAATGGTGGAGCAATTAAAATTCGGGATATGCAAGGGAACAGAATTAGAAGAAGGAAGATAGCTTTGAAGCGGGGTGTTGAGGATATTATAGAGATGGTGAGATTTGATTTGATTTATTATTGTCACATGTATTAGTATACAGTGAAAAGTATTGTTTTTTGCAGGCTGTACAGACAAAGCATACCGTTCAGAGAGAAGGAAAGGAGAGAGTGCAGAATGTAGTGTTACAGTCATAGCTAGGATATAGAAAAGATCAACTTAGTGCGAGGTAGGTCCATTCAAAAGGCTGATGGCAGCAGGGAAGAAGCTGTTCTCGAGTCGGTTGGTGTCCTCAGACTTTTGTATCTTTTTCCTGATGGAAGAGAGCATGTCCGGGGTGCGTGGGGTCCTTGATTATGCTGGCTGCTTTGCGGAGGCAGCGGGAACTGTAGACAGAGTCAATGGATGGGAGGCTGGTTTGCGTGATGGACTGGGCTTCATTGGGCCATGGGAGGATTTAAAAACAAGTATGGGAATTTTAAAATCCAAACATTGTATCGTAAGTCGTCAAGCATTGGTGAACGGAGAACAGGACTTGCTAAGACTGGGCCACTAAAATTTGGATGACTTCCAATTTGCAGAGGATAGGAGACCAGAGGAATGCATTGGAATAGTCACAGCCTTTGAGATTAAAACTCTTCCTTCATGTCTGGAAAGTTCCGAGATAAGAAGTTTAACAACACCAGGTTAAAGTCCAACAGGTTTATTTGGTAGCAAAAGCCACACAAGCTTTCGAGGCTCTCAGGGCCACATCACAAGTTCCGAGATCCCAGCTCTCTAATGTTGCAGATGACCTCTAATGCTATTAACAGGGTAACATAATGGAGTAATGCTGTCAGATGGAATTGGAAGCCAGGCACTCTTGACATCCTCTAAAATAACTTTTAAATTATAATCTTCAACCATGTTATAATGCCTTAGCCAGTTTTAGTGTTTATATTAGCAATGGTAAATGGTAATGGGGCAGCATGGTGGCAGTGGTTAGCACTGTTGCCTTACAGTGTCAGGGACCCAGGTTCGATTCCCGGCCTTGAGTCACTGTCTGTGCGGAGTCTGCATGTTCTCTCTGTGTCTGCGTGGGTTTCCTCCGGGTGCTCCTCCCACAGTCCAAAAGACATGCTGGTTCGGTGCATTGACCCGAACAGGCGCCAGACTGTGGCGACTGGAGGAATTTTGCAGTAACTTCATTGCAATGTTAATGTAAGCCTTACTTGTGACTAATAAATAAACTTTGAAAAGATTAAAAGGCATGCTATGAAATAAGATTTGTGTGGTGTTTCTGGGCAATTATCTGTACAAATACACCAACTAATATTCAGACGTCCTGTACAGACTTTGGGTCAAAATGAAGAAAACTTGCAAGTAAACTTGGGGTGTTGTGCCTTGTCTGTGTTGCATTGTTTGTTCAGTATTAATAACGTTTTGCAAGATCATTAGTGAACTCAATTATTACAGATTGATTTTGATTAGATTTGACTTCTATCCCTTTCTGTTCTTTAGCACACATTTATTTCTCCTGATCTTGCGACAGACATTTAAATTGTCTTTCCGTAAGTTGTGTGAAAGCCACGTTGACTGGAAAGAAGCCTTTCACAAGCCTGGGATGAGTTAGTAATTCTTTCGTTGGCCTACACGCTTACAGGGGTTTAACCTAAAAGGGGATGAAAGTACATTTGAGAAATCCCTCTCTAATTTGCTATTTTATTTTTACTTCTGGAACCTACAGTGAAATCAGGCCCCTCAGAAAGAAGAGAAATTGCAAGAAAACGAAGTCTGAAAATCTGCAGTTTTGTTTCTATTTCGCTCACTCTCTGCCTTCAGAGTGTGTGAAGTGAAGGCAATCATTCAGGCTGGTGCTTTGTTCCACCACCATTTTCACCATCTGGTGAAAGCTTGCCCAGCTTGTTGTTCTCTCAAACTTGATATGCCTGCCTTGTGAGGATTGATATTCATCTTTGATTGTATGGAGCATTGCAGCTCACAGTACACTTCCCAGCAGGTGTCAGTATCTCATCAGAAATTTAAACCCAAGCATTATCTTCCCCATCAATGCCAGGGGTACAAGACACTCTCTCTGGCTCTGGCAAAATTGGAATATTTCCAGGTTATTTCTTTGACAAAATAGAAATAGAAATATACCCAATGTAATATCAGTTCCTAGTGGTGTACTGCAAGGATCTGTTTTGGGGCCACTGCTGTTTGTCACTTTTATAATGAGGGCGTAGAAGGATGGGTTAGTAAATTTGCGGATGACACTAAAGTCGGTGGAGTTGTGGACAGTGCGGAAGGCTGTTGCAGGTTACAGAGGGACAGAGATAAGCTGCAGAGCTGGGCTGAGGGGTGGCAAATGGAGTTCAATGCGGAAAAGTGTGAGGTGATTCACTTTGGAAGGAGTAACAGGATTACAGAGTACTGGGCTAATGGTAAGATACTTGGTTGTGTGGATGAACAGAGAGATCTCGGTGTCCATGTGCATAGATCCCTGAAAGTTGGCGCCTAGGTTGATAGGGTTGTTAAGAAGGCGTACGGAGTGTTAGCTTTTATTGGTAGAGGGATTGAGTTTCGGAGCCAGGAGGTCATGTTGCAGCTGTACAAAACTCTGGTGCAGCTACACTTGGAGTATTGCGTACAGTTCTGGTCGCCGCATTATAGGAAGGATGTGGAAGCATTGGAAAGGGTGCAGAGGAGATTTACTAGGATGTTGCCTGGTATGGTGGGAAGGTCTTATGAGGAAAGGCTGAGGGACTTGAGGCTGTTTTCGTTAGAGAGAAGAAGGTTAAGAGGTGACTTAATAGAGGCATGCAAGATGATCAGAGGATTAGATAGAGTGGACAGTGAGAGCCTTTTTCCTCGGATGGTGATAGCTAGCATGAGGGGACATGGCTTTAAATTGAGGAGTGATAGATATAGGACAGATGTCAGAGGTAGGTTCTTCACTCAGAGAGTAGTAAGGGTGTGGAATGCCCTGCCTGCAGCAGTAGTGGACTCGCCAACATTAAGGGCATTTAAATGGTCATTGGATAAACATATGGATGATATTGGAATAGTGTAGGTTAGATGGGCTTTAGATTGGTTTCACTGGTTGGCGCAACATCGAGGGCCGAAGGGCCTGTACTGCGCTGTAGTGTTCTATGTTCTAATATCAGACCCCCTTCATCTCCCAAACATTCCCTCTATTCCAGAAGGTATCTTATCCATGTACTGGAGAAACAAAGTTAGACTGTCCTTTAATGAATTTAATGATCTCATGGTGAAAAAATTGACCCTTTTTAAGATGACATCCACGTGCATGTGCAAAGCTTGCTTTTCAAATCTTAAAATCCCTACAGTATAGAAGGAGGTCATTCGGCCCATCTCTGATAGAGCATCTTACCCAGACCCTATCCCCATAACCCTACATATTTACCCCACTTATCCCCCTAACCATCACATTTTGGGAGACTATGGGGCAATTGAGCATGGCCAATCTCCCCAACCTCTACATCTTTGGACTGTGGGAGGAAACTGGAGCATCCGGAGGAAACCCACACAGACATGGGGAGAACGTGCAAACTCCACAAAGTCACCCAAGGCTGGAATTGAGCCCAGATCCCTGGCGCTGAGAGGCAGACATACTAACCATTTGCTAATAATTGTGGTGCCTTGTTCTGATAATATTTCAGACATCTCTTATTGCAATAGGTTGCTGATCAGTTCATTGAAAAATATAAGTATTGCATATTTGGATCCTATTTCTATCTTTCTCCAAGTTTCCAAATATTTTGTTCCTAATCATTTCATTGTAATTCTGCTTCAGTCAAGATCCTTTGTAATTTTTTGGCTCGCTGACCATTAGAGAACTAACTGATCTGTCAGTCCCTGGGTTCATGTAATTTGCTGATTACTAGCCTATTGTACAGTAAGAAGTCTCACAACACCAGGTTAAAGTCCAACAGGTTTATTTGGTAGCACGAGCTTTCCGAGCACTGCTCCTTCATCAGGTGACTCACCTGATGAAGGAGGAGCCTTGTTCAATAAGCACTATTGCAGCTTATTTACCGCTCGTACTGTATTGGCATCTATGTCAGCCATGGCACAGATACTGATTTTGGAAGTAAGTTGGTTCCTTAATCCAAGGCTGTGGCATTTGGTTAGTTCGGCTGGATCTAGGAGCTCGTAATCGCCAAATGACAAATACTTTCCCCATCTCCTTTGAGATAAGGGAGTCTGTGAACAAAGAAGGCAACCTGTTAGGTATTTCCTTTGAGAAATGTAGCAGTAGAGTTTCCACTGTGAGCACAATTGGCAAGCTGGGTGCAAATTGTGTTCTAAATTGCACTAGTTATCTGAAATGATTTTATGGCATATGTTTCCACTCAGTCATTTGCATAATTATAGATATTAAACTTTCCAGGAACTTTGCAATTGTGTACCATTTTTAATGTATTTTTTGCAATTAAATATTCCTTGATGTTAGATGAAATATGTAAGTAATGAACACCGTAGGGACTGACATGAGCTAGCGTTTATTTGCAGGTGTCCTTATTTTTTAAGTTTTAAGTTTGTTTATTAGTGTCACAAGTAGGCTTATGTTAACACTGCAATGAAGTTACTGTGAAAATCCCCTAGCCGCCACACTCCGGCGCCTGTTCGGGTACACCTGAGGGAGAATTTAGCACGGCCAATCCACCTAACCAGCACATCTTTCGGATTGTGGAAGGAAACTGGAGCACCCGGAGGAAACTCGTGCAGACTCCACACAGACAGCGACCCAAGCCGGGAATCAAACCCGGGTCCCTGGCGCTGTGAGGCAGCAGTGCTAACCACCGTGCCACCCGTTATATTGTAAGTACTGTAAATATTTTCAGTAGATTGGGCAGTTTTTCACTCTGCATCCAAAGAGGCAGAGAAACTGCTCAGTTCTGGGGCTGAGACCGTGCAGGCATTCAGTCCGAGTGAATGCATTTTCTCACCTATTAGAACATAGAACATAGAACATTACAGCGCAGAACAGGCCCTTCGGCCCACGATGTTGCACCGACCAGTTAAAAAAAAACTGTGACCCTCCAACCTAAACCAATTTCTTTTCGTCCATGAACCTATCTACGGATCTCTTAAACGCCCCCAAACTAGGCGCATTTACTACTGATGCTGGCAGGGCATTCCAATCCCTCACCACCCTCTGGGTAAAGAACCTACCCCTGACATCGGTTCTATAACTACCCCCCCTCAATTTAAAGCCATGCCCCCTCGTGCTGGATTTCTCCATCAGAGGAAAAAGGCTATCACTATCCACCCTATCTAAACCTCTAATCATCTTATATGTTTCAATAAGATCCCCTCTTAGCCGCCGCCTTTCCAGCGAAAACAATCCCAAATCCCTCAGCCTCTCCTCATAGGATCTCCCCTCCATACCAGGCAACATCCTGGTAAACCTCCTCTGCACCCTCTCCAAAGCCTCCACATCCTTCCTGTAATGTGGGGACCAGAACTGCACACAGTACTCCAAGTGCGGCCGCACCAGAGTTGTGTACAGTTGCAACATAACGCTACGACTCCTAAATTCAATCCCCCTACCAATAAACGCCAAGACACCATATGCCTTCTTAACAACCTTATCTACTTGATTCCCAACTTTCAGGGATCTATGCATTAGAAATGTTGGCCACAAAGCTCCACGTTCCACTAAAGCTGTTTCTATTTGGATTACCCGATTGTTCGTTTTATTATCGCAGGTGTCTTTTTTAGATTTTTGTTTATATGGTTTCAATGCATTTAGGGTGGTAACCGTGCACAGTAGTATTGTTGAAAACAGATTAATCACAAAAAACAAGCATTTTTAGTAAGAGTATCAAGTATACCACCTGTGAGTAACTAAAACTGACCTTAAAAAAACATTGCTGAGTTTAGAAGGATGAGGGGGGGATCTTATTGAAACTTACAGGATACTGCGAGGCCTGGATAGAGTGGACGTGGAGAGGATGTTTCCACTAGTAGGAAAAACTAGAACCAGAGGGCACAGCCTCAGACTTAAACAGAGATGAGGAGGAATTTCTTCAGCCAGACAGTGGTGAATCTGTGGAACTCTTTGTCGCAGAAGGCTGTGGAGGTCAGGTCATTGAGTGTCTTTAAGACAGAGATAGATAGGTTCTTGATTAATAAGGAGATCAGAGGTTATGGGGAAAAGGCAGGAGAATGGGGATGAGAAAAATATCAGCCATAATTGAATGGCGGAGCAGACTCAATGGGCCGAGTGGCCTAATTCTGCTCCTATGTCTTATGGTATTCTGGCCTCCATAGCGAGAGGATAAGAGTAAAGGAGCAAGGATATGGAGGGTAGGTCTTATGAGGAAAGGTTGAGGGAGCTAGGGCTGTTCTCTCTGGAGCGGAGGAGGCTGAGGGGAGACTTAATAGAGGTTTATAAAATGATGAAGGGGATAGATAGAGTGAACGTTCAAAGACTATTTCCTCGGGTGGATGGAGCTATTACAAGGGGGCATAACTATAGGGTTCGTGGTGGGAGATACAGGAAGGATATCAGAGGTAGGTTCTTTACGCAGAGAGTGGTTGGGGTGTGGAATGGACTGCCTGCAGTGATAGTGGAGTCAGACACTTTAGGAACATTTAAGCGGTTATTGGATAGGCACACGGAGCACACCAGGATGATAGGGAGTGGGATAGCTTGATCTTGGTTTCAGATAAAGCTCGGCACAACATCGTGGGCCGAAGGGCCTGTTCTGTGCTGTACTGTTCTATGTTCTATGATATATTAATGCCATTATACAGGGCCATGGTGAGGCCACACCTGGAATATTGTGTGCGGTACCTGAGGAAGAAAGTTCTTGCTCTAGAGGAAGTGCAGAAAAGTTTTACCAGATTGATTCCTGGGATGGCAGGACTGACGTATGAGGAGAGATTGGGTCAGTTTAGGATTGGAGTTCAGAAGAATGAAGGGGGAATCTCGGTGAAACTTGATATGCAGTGTGTGTGGAAATTCTACTCCAACGTTCTTATAAGTCAAGCGAGCATGCAAACACAATATAGATTTGGTGGGTGTGACTGTACAAAGCAGTTTTACTTGGTTTTGACCTTTTGTGGGCTGCTCCAAAGGCTTTTCTTTTGAGAAAACAGCCACATTCTGTGACAATGAGGGCATTGTTGGGAGACTATAATTGAAATGGGAATTCATCATTCTGAATGAGTGCACTTGATAGTTGTTGAAGTTGTTTGATGATCCAGCACAATTTTCTGTTGTTTATTCATGGGATGTGGGCATCACTGGCAAGGCCAGCGTTTATTGCCATTCCCAATTCCCCTCGAAGTTAGCGGTGATCTGCATTCTTCAAATTCTGTAGTCAATGTGGTGAGGGTGCTGCCACAGTGATGTTAGAATTTAGACCCAGTAACTTTGACCCAGAAACATGACAGCGCAGTACATTTCCAAGTTGAGATGGTGGGAACTTGCAGATGGTGGTGTTCCCATATGCTAGCTCCCCTTGACTTTCTAGGTCATCGATTTAGGAGGAGCTGTTGAAGAAGCCTTTGCAAATTGCTGCAGTGCATCTGTGGATTGTACACACTGCAGCATGGTACACTGGTGATAGAAGGAGTGGATACTTGGGTAGCAATCAAGTGAGCTGTTTTGACGTGGTTGATAAGCTTCTTGAGTGCTGTTGGAGCTTACATATTTAGGCAAGTGGAGAGTATTGCATCACTCCCCTGACTTATACCGTGCAAATGGCAGGAAGGGTTTGGGGAATTAGGAGATGGGTTACTTACTGCAGAATGCTCTGGCCTCTGACCTGCTGTAGTAGCCACAGTATCTATATGGCTCCTCCAATTAAGTTCTGGTCAGTGTGACTGCTCTCCCCTGTCCACAGCCCTGGGGAAAGGGATAATACCATTGACTGTCAAGGGGGATGTTTAGATGTTGAAGATGGTCTTCCCAGGCACTTGTGTAGCTCGATTATTCCTGAATGTTGTCCAAACCTGGCGTGCTGTTCAGGCATAGACTGCTTCATTATCTGAGGTGTGGAGATGCAAACATTCATATAAATTTGGAATAGAAATAGGCCGCTCAGCCCCTTGAACCTGCTTTGCCATTTGATAACACCATTGATAAATTTGAAAAATGGTACTTAACACTCCCTTCACCAGTGAACATCTCCACTTCTGACCTTGCGATGAATGGAGGGTCTTTGATGAAGCAGCTGAATGTGGTTGGGGCTAGGGCACTACCCTGAGGCACTACTGCAGCAATGTCCTCGGGTCAAGATAAAGTTAGTTTATTTATCAGTCTCAAGTAAGGCTTACATTAACACTGCAATGAAGTTACTGTGAAGTTCCCCTAGTCGCCACAGTCAGGCGCCTATTCGGGTCAATGCACCTAACCAGCATGTCTTTTAGACTGTGGGAGGAAACTGGAGCATCTTCAGGAAACCCACGCAGGCACGGGGAGAATGTGCAGACTCCACACAGACAATGACCCAAGCTGGGAATCGAACCCGTATCCCTGGCGCTGTGAAGCAGCAGTGCTAACCACTGGGCTATCATTGGCTTCCAGAAATCAGTTAGTTTCCTTTTGTGTTAGATATGACTCAAGCCAGTGGTGAGTTTTCACCATTGATTCCCATTGACTTCAATGTAGCTAGGGTTCATTGATGCCACACACAGTAAATTACTGCTTTGATGTCAAGGGCAGTCATTCTGACCGCAGCTTTGGAATTTAACACTCATTAGGTCTGGACACAAGAGATCGACTTCAGTGTGCCAGAAAATCCCTCCCCTGCATTCAAAATTCCATGTGTTGAGGGTCAGAAGTTCAGTTTGGGCTCTGAAGATGGGGATGAGTATAGACGATAGCCAACTGAGTTTTGAACAAATTGAAGTTTATTGAGTCTAGAAGGGATAAGCAAATTGTGACAGAATTACTTTTCGGCGTAGGAGTTTAGTTTTAATACCAAGTCTATTTAAATTGCACGAGACCCGTTCAATATTGTCGTCAGATCTTTATCAGCAATCTCACTGAGATTGGAAATGCAGCCCCTTTTAATAATGGCCGTTTCACCTGGGTTACCAACCTCCTAGAAGTTTATGTGGGCAATAATGTTTATGCTATAATTTGTTTTCTTTTCTGCAATTTTGGCATGAAAATCACTAGAACGCTTTTAAAATTAGAGAGGAACATTGTGTTCTTGGAAATATATCCAGGAAGTATTTCACTGTTCACTGCATTGATTTTTTTTTGGAGGTCACCCTCCTGCCATCGTACCTTTCTGTTCCCAACATAAATGTTGCCAAATCTTTTTGCCTTGCACTCATCAGGACTAATGCCAGAAGGCCAAATTTAAATGATTACATTTAATATACAAGAGAAAAGAGTTCTGCTTCGTTGGCAAGCCAACTCTGATTGGCCCATGGACAAAGCAGCAGGAATCTAAAGGCTGCCCAAGCTCAAAGAGCAAAGAAAATTACAGCACAGGAACAGGTTCTTCGGCCCTCCAAGCCTGCACCACCATGCTGTCCATCTGAACTAAAAACCCCCACTCTTCCGGGGACCACATCCCTCTATTCCCATCCTATTCATGTATTTGTCAAGATGCCCCTTAAAAGTCACAGTCGTATCTGTTTCCAGTACCTCCTCTGGCAGCAAGTTCTTGTACAAAAATGCACAAGAGCATATTTCTTTGATTTGCAGAGAACAGGCCCCTGCCCCGTGTGTCGCTTCTACCAAGCGTGAGTGAGTCCTGTTATGAGCTTGACTAATTATCTTCTTTTGGTTGTTGGTGTCGATATTAGCACACTTGGGATTGTTGAGTAAGTACTGCCCAATCATGGAATCGCATCAGACAGACATGTTTTGCATTGTGCAATTGTGGGCTGGTTGAGTACAGTCTATACTCTGCCTATTAGGAACAAGCAATGGAATGTGTTGTTTGGTTCAATCAGCCAATTACTGGAATGTATGGCTTACATAACTGGCATCACATCAATGCTGGAATTCATACTCAACTTTGCTCAATTGCATTTCCACTGATGGGATGCTGCCATCAGTCCAAAAACGATGTTCTGTCTACAGTGCAATTGAGCAACATTGTGTATGAATTTGGGGCAGGACCATTTTCCTTTTCATGAAGTGTAAGAGGAGGGGATCAAAACATTAAGCCCAAATACCAGGATAAAAGAGTGACAGTTGTTCTTTGGGCTGTAATTAATAACTTATTGGAGGCAGGTGCTATTGAAAGGGATATGTATTTGGGGAAGGGGCCAATGTGGGAGGTGGGGGCAATGGTGGCTGAATAGGTTCCAAATCATCAGTGGGTAAAATATTTGCTCATTGGTTTGTGCTACTTACCACTGCTTGACCTCGGCTGTATTGTGGTTTACAGCAAGATCGCAATTCATGCTGAATGGGCCGATAGTGCAGGAAAGAGTTGACATTCTTTGTTTAATGATTTAAGAGGGGGCGGTTTGCTGGAGTCTCCAAAGTTTTGCTGCTGTTTGTAATGCAATAATCTTTATTTATGGAACTCGGGTGGTGGCATGAATTATTTATGTGGGTTATATATCATGGGAAAATTGACCTGTCTCTTTTTTTTTAGCACCTCATAATTTGCTTTATCCTGACACTGAACTTTAGTACACTAAAGCCACCTGATTGGAAACACAAGAATGGCTTTATGTACGTAGAACATAGAACATTACAGCGCAGTACAGGCCCTTCAGCCCTCGATGTTGCGCCGACCAGTGAAACCAATCTAAAGCCCATCTAACCTACACTATTCCAATATCATCCATATGTTTATCCAACGACCATTTAAATGCCCTTAATGTTGGCGAGTCCACTACTGTTGCAGGCAGGGCATTCCACGCCTTTACTACTCTGAGTAAAGAACTTACCTCTGACATCTGTCCCATATCTATCACCCCTCAATTTAAAGCTATGTCCCCTCGTGCTAGCCATCACCACCCGAGGAAAAAGGCTCTCACTGTCCACCTTATCTAATCCTCTGATCATCTTGTATGCCTCCTATTAAGTCACCTCTTAACCTTCTCTCTAACGAAAACAACCTCAAGTCCCTCAGCCTTTCCTCACAAGACTTTCCCACCATACATACCAGGCAACATCCTGGTAAATCTCCTCTGCACCCTTTCCAATGCTTCCACAACCTTCCTATAATGCAGCGACCAGAACTGTACGCAATACTCCAAGTGTAGCCGCACCACAGTTTTGTACAGCTGCAACATGACCTCATGGCTCCGAAACTCAATCCCTCTACCAATAAAAGCTAACACTCCGTACGCCTTCTTAACAGTCCTATCAACCTGGGTGCCAATTTTCAGGGATCTATGCACATGGAAGAACGTAATCCCAAATAACCTGCTTTATGAATTACTAGACTATGGAGTATTAAGATGATTCAAACATCTTAGCAAATACATTGAGGTTGTGCCTGACAGAGACCAAATGGAGATGGGGAAACATAACGTGAATGGCTTTCACACATCTCTGATAGACTACTCCATTGATTTATTTTGTCTTGGAGAATCAATTCCTGTAGCTGAATCAATAATCAGCAGTAAGAAGTAGCAAGTGGGTTTGAGTGTATGGAAGAGAGCTAAATTGTTAACAGTTTCTCAGCCGTCAGCTATATATTTTGACCTCCTCCGACACTAAATTGGAGGCTGAAAACCACCTGTTTTAACGCACACACCATCTGGTGTCGCATTTGCATTGTAAGTCGTCTCGCAACACCATGTTAAAGTCCAACCGGTTTATTTGGAATCACGAGCTTTCGGAGCACTACTCCTTCACTCACCTGATGAAGGAGCAGCACTCTGAAAGCTCGTGATTCCAAATAAACATGTTGGACTTTAACCTGGTGTTGTGAGACGACTTACTGTGCCCACCCCAGTTCAACGCTGGCATCTCCACATCATGGCATTTGTATTGGAGTAGGCTGCCCTCCACAACAGCAAAAGCTCATAAGGCTAGATTTTGTGTTGCTTTTGGATTTAAAATTGATCTGATTTTATTTATATATTTGTAACCCAAATTGGGCCTGATTTTTCCGTGCCCATTAATTAGGTTATAGTTGCATTCATTGTTCCATTATACATGCCGTTCTATAATTTTTCATTTTTTTCTACAGGGTGCACGGGAAGAAAGTGTCCACTTATTGCGGCGTTTCTATAAGGTAGGGTTGGAGATGGTAAACCTCATGACATTCAGTGGAATTTTCATGTATTTTTCAAGCTGGTGTTAGTGTAAGGTATTCAAACAAGATAGAACCCTGAAATCCGCTTCAAAAATGCATTTAATCGAGTAAACTGAAAATGCAGACAACCCAGGATCTCCCTGCTATATAACGGGAAGAAAATGCCCTTTTCCCAATTGTTTTAGAAGTACTTCACTTTAAAATTGATTGACCTGGACGATTCGAGTGCAATTTTGCTGCAAGTGCAAAATATAGACTGAGTGAATAATGGTTTAAAATAGAATAAAAATGCATTGTTTTCATTTTTCATCATTTTATCTGTTGGGATGTGATTCTGACATTTTTGATAAGCAATACAAATAAGCCAAGGAAAGACAGTATTGTCTTCAAACACCGTGCTTGTGTACTGAAAACGGACCTAATAATTTTCTTTCGCCGTTGGAGAAAATTACATTTGGACAGCGGGCTCCTTTATCTGCACTGCTTGTCTTGGCAACGCATAGAAAGCCAAAGATGAAGAAGAAGAAAATGTTATGTGCCCTCAAAACTGTGCCAAGTGCTCATGTGCAGGCCGTTTTCTTAAACCATAAAATTTGACCATAAAATTAGTGTGATTGTTGCTGTGCTGCGTGGGGGAGAAAATACAAGTAAATCTTGCAAGAATGGTATGTAGAAAGTCATTGCACCATGTCTTTATCCTTGACCGAGATTGCCTTATTTAAGGAGAAACATTTTCGTTACTGTTTTGTAATTATCATTTTGCAATTTGTGGTTTGTCAAGGGCAAAGGTCTCTTGCTTTCCCAATATCATTTTCTTTGTCTCCCTCTTTTTTTTTCTTTCATTCGTGGGACATGGGCATCGCTAGCTGTGCAGCATTTATTGCCCATCCCTAGTTGCCCTTGGAGGGCAGTTGAGAGTCATCCACATTGCAGTGGGTCTGAAATCACATGTAGGCCAGACCAGCTAAGGATGGCAGATTTCCTTCCCTAAAGGATATTAGTGAACCAGATGGGTAGATTCGCCTTTTGCTCTGTTTCCCTTTTTTCACATGTGTTCTCTCTCTCTCTCGCGCGCACACGCACTCACGCTCTCTCTCGCTCTCTTTCTCTTTTGATATTCCCAATTCCCCATGGCCCCTCCCACAAGCTCCTGAGCCACGGGAGTTTGACCGCTTTGCCTATACCAGAGTTTTAAGGAAGGTGTGAAGTGAGAAAGCTGGGGAGGGAGTGGTGAGCTATTGCAGTGATTAAATGACACACGCAGTGTTAGAGAGCTGTGAGGTGAACATGGCAAAAGAGAGAAACGAAGATTCCATCATAGAGAAGAACATCTTTGTTGAGATAATAAATTAAACAACATCAAAGCAAAATAATGTAGGTGCTAGAAATCTGCAGGCAGGGTGGTCCACGACACTGTAGACTACCTACCTTTGATCTATCACATTCATGGGCTTTGGGGACTTTGCATATTAGCCAGCTTCCTCCTCTGCTCTTCTGTTGGAACTATTTGCATCTCCTCTGGATCCATCTCTTGTTTCTACACTTGTTCCATTATCCACCTTATTTGCCTTGCACCAATCTTCCCTTTCGTCATTTAATCACTCTTGCTGTACCCCATTACCAGGAACATTTGCTCTTTCCTCCCCACCTGTTTTTGCTCAAAAGGTGTTCGTCCCTAACATCTTCCACTTCTGATAAGTTGTTGAACTGCAAGTTAGACTCTCCTTGCACAAATGTTACATGGCTGGCTTGCGTATTTCCAACATTTTCTGTCAATTATCTCAATGCTTTAACATATCCATGTTTCTCAAAGCAAGCTGAGCCATTTGGCCAAGTAATCCCTGTTTTGTTTTTGCACTTTCTTGTACAAACATTATCACTGCTTTCTGCATGGCAAATTTCATAAATTCATTTTTCTAGTTTATTTTTTTTTATTGGGTTGGAATGATTTTGAGTGTTTCTTTCTCTACTTGTCTAGCCTGTGGTTTGTACACAATTCTACATTCATGCTGCAAAGTAGGCCGGCAGCAGCTTTTTATTCAGAGTCCTAGACATTTGGTTATTAAAATAAGACTAGTTCAGAGGTTTTCTTGCAATGCCTTTATGTTTAATAAGTTTATTTATTAAGTAGGCTGGCCGAAATGGAATGCAGTTTCCTCTGAAATTTATTTACATAACGACAATTTTTTAACTTTCCCTCTGGGGGCAGGTTTTGCAACATTTTGAGTCATACTGCATTAAAGAACTATTGCAGTTTGACTTTGTTCTCATTGCATCAACACACTTGTTGCTTTCAAGAAACAGCAGATGAAGCAGCTCAGTCCAACTTATAAGAATCATAGGATCCCGACAGTGCAGAAGATTGCCATTCGGCCCATTAAGTCTGCACCCTCTCTCTGACGGATCATCTTAACCATGCCCAGCCCCTGTCCTATCTCATTTGCCCTGCTAATCCCCCTAGCCTACATGTCTCAGGGGCAATTTAACATGGCCAATCCACCTAGCTTACACATCTTTGGACACTAAGGGGCAATTTAGCATAGTCAGTCCATCTAACCTGCACATCTTTGGACTGTGGGAGGAAACTGGAGCACCCGGAGGAAACCCATGCAGATACTGGGAAAATGCGTAAACTCCACATAGTTACCCAAGGCTGGAATTGAACCCGGGTCCCTGACGCTGAAAGGTAGCAATGAAAACCAAGTTGGCACCGTGCCACCCCAAGTAGGAAGAGCTTTTAAATCGGATTTTTAAAATAATTTTTTGGACGCTAAATTAAGAATTTTTAAAGCAAGCCCTACTTTCAGATATAACTTTCTTTATCAGTTTTTAAAATTTTTTAAACATAGAAAAGTAAGTACAATTGTATAACGGGGAATTAAGAAATCCGTTTTCGATTGTTTGATTTCCTTTTTCCTACAGATAATTCTTTTCACTTATTTTTGTATTGTTTTCTTTGCATTTCCTGTTCTGAAGATCACGATGCATTCTGATGCATGGCTGCATTTGTACTAGCAGCCCTCTACGACATTCCTCAAATGTTCATTCTTCAAGCATTGCCCAAACAATGAGTGCTAGTGTTACATGGAGGATTGATTGGCTTGGGGAATAGTTTCTGGAGTGGATCAGTACCTGGGTCAGTCAGTCAGGAACAAAATGTATACATGGACCTGGGCGGCACGGTGGCACAGTGGTAAGCTCTTCTGCCTCACAGTGCCAGGGACCTGGGTTCAATTCCAGCCTCGGGTCACTGTCTATGTGGAGTTTGCATGTTCTCCCTGTGTCTGCGTGGAGTTTCCTCCGGGTGTTCTGGTTTCCTCCCACACTCCAAAGATGTGCGGGTTAGGTGAATTGGTCATGTTAAATTGCACCTTAATGCCAGGGGGACTAGCTAGGGTAAATACGTGGGACTATGGGGATAGGGCCTGGGCGGGATTGTTGTCGGAGCAGGCTCAGTAGGCTGAATGGCCTCCTTCTGCACTGTAGGATTCTATGATGCCTTAGCAAGATGATGCCTTAGCAAGTCGCTTCAGGGCCTTTATTGTTTACTCTGTACATTAAGTGAAAAAACTTTGCTGATACAAATGAGGTGCGAGTGGATTAAATACAGGCATTGGACTGATGCAGTAAATGCTGTTTAATATGGGTAACCAACTGCAGCATGACTGATAATTCAGCATAATCTCAATCTTAACTGGGACAACCAACTCAAAGAGATAGTGAATACATGGAACTGAATGCATAAATACATAGATGTCTCTTGATATTTCTGATGCTATTCACAACTATATATTTTGCGGCCAAGAAAGATCAATTGTGGGAAGTATGAGAGGGTTGAAGATATGTTTGTGAATTTGGGACCAGCTGGATGGACTACAATGGCCTTTTCTGCTCCGATTCTCTCTTACCATGGTTGACATCCAAGCCACACAATTGAACTAATCATGTCCTCCTCATCTGAAGACCGCAGGAAGGGGGTTTTCTGATGATCATGGTCAATAAATTTTCCTTCCCTAATCGAGGAATGTTTAGCCCAATTTTGGTATCTATCCTCAGGGGTAGCACTCTTGTCCCTCGAGTCAAGTTGTCTGTTCAAGTTCCACTCCAGAGACTTGTATAGCTAATATAGGGCTTTAGTCCACTTTTTTTAATATTCATTCGTGGGACATGGGCGTCACTGGCTGGGCCAGCATTTATTGCCCATCCCCAGTTGCCCAAGGACAATTGAGTCAACCACATTGCTGTGGTTCTGGAGTCACATGCCAGCCAGACCAGGTAAGGGCGGCAGATTTCCTTCCCTATGGGACATTAGTGAACCAGATGGGTTTTTCTGACAATCGGCAATGGTTTCATGGTCATCAGTAGATTCTTAATTCCGGATATTTTTTATTGAATTCAAATTCCAACATCTGCCATGGCGGGATTCGAATCCAGATCCCCAGAACATTAGCTGAGTTTTTGGATTAGTAGTCTAGCGATAATACCACTAGGCCATCGCCTGCCCATTGTGGAATTGCTCATTGTTGATGCCATCTTTGGCTGAGAGGTTAAACTTCAGGTGGATGTAAAAGATGCAGTGGCACTATTTGAGAAAGGACGGAATGGTCTATTGGTGACCTGATCAACACTTTTATCTTTTCACCTGTGCCTGGAAAAAAAAAAGATCTGATGCTCAAATATTGTGGTTGTATTTCCTGCATTCGAACTAACTCCACTTTTAGAAGCATTTAATTAGCTGTAAAAGATATTGGGACATCTTGAGATTGTGCAATGTAAGTGCAAGTTCGTTCTTTACCAGGCAAAATCATGGGTTTACTGATTGGGTTTTTAAGCACTTGACAGTTTTAATTTAATAATTATCTTGTTCCTGAAATTGAAGGGGTAGTGCACTCCAGAGTTAAAGTGGTGAATTTCATAAAAGGAGGAAACAACAGTTGCAAAATTAGATTTCTACTGCAGTCTATACATGAAATTAGAACTGATCGCACCTCAGTTGGAAAGGGCCACTAACAGAATAATTGTGCCCAGACTTGTGATTCAGCCTGCAGTATAAGTGGCAGTCACCACAGACATTCCAGAACTTTAGTAATGTCTGTCTATGGTGTGTGGCAATTTTTATTTTCTCTTCGACCAAAGCATTTCTGAATCCATTGAAATGGACAGTGTGCATAGAGCATGGTGGTTAGCACTGCTGCCTCACAGCACCAGGGATCTGGGTTTGATTCCAGCCTTGGGTGACTGTCTGTGTGGAGTTTGCATGTTCTCCCCATATCTGCGTGGGTTTCCTCCCACGCTCCCAAGCTGTGCAGGTTAGGTTGATTGACCATGCTAAATTGCCGCTTAGTGTCAGGAGGACTAGCAGGGTAAATACGTAGGGTTAGGGTCTGGGTGGGATTGTTGTCGGTGCTGGCTTGATGGGCCGAATGGCCACCTCCTGCATTGTACGGATTCTATGATTTGATAAGCATTGCAAGCAAGTTTAGCCAGTGTAGGTAATAAATGGGGGTGGCAACAGTATTCGACCAGAACAGACAACGAGGAGATTTATTTGTTTGTGGCTGTGTTAGGTGGCACTACAATCTCCTGACCCTCTGACAAGATAAAGGCAAAATATTGCAGATGCTGGAACCTGAAACAAAAAGAGAAAATGCTGGAAAATCTCAGCCGGTCTGACAGCATCTGTGGAGAAAGAATGGAGCCAACGTTTCGAGTCTGGATGACTTGAATGGTTCTGACGAAGAGTTACCCAGACTCTGAAAGCAGGCTCTATCCTCTCTCCAGAGATGCTGTCAGACCTGCTGAGATTTTCCAACATTTTCTCTTTTTGTAATTGTAGTAACGGTTGTCCAAGAGCGTTCTGAGGAAAGCAGCAAGCGGGAGTCATATTCAAACGTTAAAAGAGGACATTATCTAGGCCACTATCCCCTTGTTCTAGAACCCCCTGCAAGGGGAAACATCCTCTCAACATCTGTTCTGTCAAGTGCCCTCAGAATCTTTTATGTTTTGATAAGATCATCTTCTGAATTCCAGTGGGTTTGGGCTGAACATGCTCAGCCTTTTGTCATAGGGCAGGCCCTTCATCCTCGGAATCGGCTTGGTGAGCCTTCCCTGAACTGCTTCCAAAACTGGTACATACCTCCTTAAAGCAAGGAGACCAAAACTGTATGCAGTACTCTGTATGGTCTCACCAACGGCCTGTACAATTATATCAGAAATGCCTTGCTTTTGTAGTCCGTTCCCCTGGCAATAAAGGCTAACACTCCATTTGTCTTCTTCTTAAATTATTTTATTGGCTTACAAAAAGAGACAAGGAACAGGCCAAAGTAGAATACCATACAGTGATGAAACAAGTGAACAGACAAAGATTATGCAAAGCGGGAGAAAAAACCCAATTTAAACCAACTGTCAACAGTAATTAACTCTTTACAGAGACAGAAAGCTGCCATCTGCAATAAAGTTTCTCAGTGGATCCACTTATTGTATACTTAATCTTCTCCAAATGAAGCAAATACATTACGTCTTCAAACTAGGATGAAGCAGTGGATTGCTTGGGGGATCTCCAAGTTAATAGAATCTGCCTGCGGGCTATTAATGAGGCGAATTCAATGATGTCTGCCTTAATCTTAGTGATTCTGGCGAGTTCAACTGGGGCTCCAAATATAGCTGTCAAAGGCTGCAAGTCTATGTCATGGAGCTTTTGTCAGTTTTAGCAAGCTTGCAACCAAATTTAACTTGCCTCAATCTAGTCTTTACCGTTTGTTTCAACCTGGAGTTTTGTTGGCTTTCATTGTTCATCCTTTCCTCAACTACCTCCAGTCACACCATTGGAAGGGAATTTGTCACTGCCTCAGACTCAGAGGTTTTATTTCATGACTGTATGATCTCATGCTATCCCCTGCCCGTCGTCTCTCCACAAGATAAGAAATGACTGGTCGGCCGAACTTGCGGTCAACTTGATCTCTTAGATGACTGGTGAAAGGAGGCCCTCCTTGGGGTCAACTCCACGTCCTCCTGAAAGTTGAAAGTTAGAATTAATTTTACCAGGGCCAGAATTAGTTTTTTTTTCAACACAAACAACAAATGTGGCAGGTGTTTGTTTACTCACCCCTGCAGATCAGACCCACATGTTCCAGTCATGTTCGAAACTGGCTTGTGTTTGGCCATCCTTCTTTGGCACTCTCTTCTGACTCTGGGCTCTGGACACATGTAAAACCCTAATTTGTATTTTATTGTGGACATGCCCTGAACCCTCTTCCTTCTTCCTCATCCCCTGTTTATTGCGCGAGTGGAAAGGAGTTCACATTGTGAAACCCTGTGCATGCGTACACGAGTGAGTGTGCATGCGTGTGTGTAAAAAAGAAAATTCGGCACTTTTTATTTGATCTTGTCTCGAGTTTGCTCTGAAAGTTATTCATAGAGGAT
This sequence comes from Mustelus asterias, assembly GCF_964213995.1. Lineage (NCBI taxonomy): Eukaryota > Metazoa > Chordata > Chondrichthyes > Carcharhiniformes > Triakidae > Mustelus > Mustelus asterias. The sequence continues at coordinate 63,683,408 of NC_135823.1, forward strand.
TGGAACACTCAAGTCTGAATTTTTTTTTAAATACGCTTATTTACAGGTAGAGTGTGGAGAAATCAGGGCCATTTAAATTGATTACCCTCCTGTCCATAAGATCAGTATGTCTTCCAAGATTCTGTACAGGAGCTGGAGTAAGAAATGTGCCAGTACATGATTCTAGCTTATTGCAGCTTGTACACATGATGGATTTTATTAAAAAATAAAACATAATTGTTTTGAAATATGGTATATCCCAAGAATTTAAATCTACTTGAGGTTCTTAACTTCACTATAAAAAATTTTTAGTACGCTTACACTGGCATTAATATTGCTACAAGATTTCTTGTAGTATTGCTTCATGGGCCCATCCTTTTAAAACATTGAAATGAACTACTTGGTAAATACAAGTGCAGGCTTTCCAGCAGTTTAGTGTGCAATTCACATTTGGCAATGTAAGAAAGATCTTGCTGGCTGCAGATTATGTTCATAGAATCCATCGAATCCTGACAAGCTGAATGGCCTCCTCTGCACTATCGAGTCTGCACTGATTCTCCTTCAACAGAGGATCTTACCCAGGCCCTATCCCCGTAACCCCACATAACCCCATCCTGCTAATTCCCCCAAACCTACACATCTTTGAACACGAAAGGGCAATTTAGCATGGTCAATCCACCTAACCTACACATCTTTGAACTGTGGGAGAAAACCACACAGATTAGTGGGTAAAATGTGTGGGGGTAGGGTCTGGGTGGGATTGTGGTCGGTGCAGATTCGATGGGCCGAATGGCATCCTTCTGCACTGTAGGGTTTCTATGATTTCTATGAGGCCATTCAGCCCTTCGAGCCTGCTCCGCCATTCATTTTGATCATGGCTGATCATCAAATTCAATATGCTGATCCCGCCTCTCTTCTCTTTCCCCCGCCCCCCCCCCCAATATCCCTTGATCCCTTTAGCCCCAAAAGCTGTATTTAATTTCTTCTTGAAGTCATTATGTTTTGGCCTCAACCACTTTCTGTGGTAGTGAATGCCAGAAATTGACCACTCTCTAGGTGACGAAATTTCTCTTCGCCTCAGTCCTACTATGACCCCTAGTTCTGGACTCCCCTACCATTTGGAACATTCTTTCTGAAACTACCCTGTCCAGCCCTGTTAGAATTTTACAAGTTTCTATGAGATCCCCTCTCTTCTAAACTCCAGTGAATATAATCCTAACCGACTTAGTCTCTCCTCGCATGACAGACCTGCCATCCCAGGAATCAGCCTGATAAACGCAGGGAGAACATGCAAATTCCGCGCAGTCATCCAAGGCTGGAATCAAATCTGGGTCCCTGGCACTGAGACAGCAGTGCTAACCACTGTGTTGAGGCAGCACGGTGACACAGTGGTTAGCATTGCTGCCTCACAGCTCCAGGGACCTGGGTTCAATTCCCGGCTTGGGTCACTGTCTGTGCGGAGTCTGCACGCAGTCCCCATGTCTGCGTGGGTTTCCTCCGGGTGCTCAAGTTTCCTCCCCACAGTCCAAAGATGTGTGGGTTAGCATTGCCCATGCTAAATTGACCCTTAGTGTCCCAGGATGTGTAGGTTAAAGGGGTTAGTGAGGTAAATATGTGGAGATAGGACCTAGGTGGGATTGTTATTGGTGCAGACTTGATGGGCCGAATGGCCTCCTTCTGCACTGTAGGGATTCTAGGATTAATATATTTATTTCTTGATTTTCGACCAATGGGACAGTATAACCTGGGCATTAGTGTTGTTTGTTTAAAATAAAAGCCTATGTTTTAGTGATAGGAATTTTATTTTGTGCTCCTTATACTCAGATTGCCTTTAGTTACTCCCTCTCGCCACTGAGTTGTGCAGGTTTTCTTTGGTGGGTGTTTCAGCAATGCTACCCGATAACAGACTGTTGAGGGAGTTGGCCAGAATATTTCCTGCTTCTTAACACTTGTGCATTCTCGTCTTGTACAAAGTACAAATGTTATGCCTCCAGGCAAGTAATATTGACTGTTATAATTTTGGCCTATGGTTGATGTAATAATCAGGCACAAGGCTCAAAAAAAAAAGTACAGACATTTTCTGGATTCAATTGTCCTAAATTATATGGTAATTTTCAAGAAACAAACCTGCAGATAAGACACAATTTTTGGCCTTAGGAAATGACAAAATGCTGGGAAATTTTTCTGATACTTTTGAGCTGCAGCTGAATCTAAAAATTTTAACTTATCTGCGTGTTATCTTTCAATCTGTTTTGACACTTGCGGAGTTCAAAAAGTAGAAACCCAAGTACAATTTATGTCACTCACTTTATTATCTTCTAAAACCCAAGAAAGGTTCATGCTGTTGTCATACCGTACTGCTGAACTGAGATTAGTAGATGTAGGTGCAAGTTGCAAACTCTTGTTACATTGCATGGTGGCACAGTGGTTAGCACTGCTGCCTCATAGCACCAGGGTTTGATTCCTGGCTTGGGTGACTGTATGGAGTTTGCACTTTCTCCCTGTGTCTTGTGGGTTTCGTCCGGGTGCTCTGATTTCCTCCCACAGTCCAAAGATGTGCAGGTTAGGTGGATTGGCCATGCTAAATTGCCACTTAATGTCAGGGAGATTAGGAGGCTAAATACGTGGGGTTTTGGGGATAGGGCCTGGATGGGATTGTGGTCGGTGTAGACTCGATGGGCCGAATGGCCTCCTTCCGCACCGTAGGGAATCTATGATGATGATGAAAAAGCTGTGACTCCAGATTATGATGTTCAAAGTTCCTTAAGGGTCAATGTTGACTTTACTAAAATGTCAGATACAAAAATAATTAAATACGTTAATGGAAAGTTCATGTTCTAATTTAGAATATCTTTAATTCTCAGAATACCCTGAACTGCAAGCTCATTTGTGCCTTGTATTTCACTTGAATTTCTGCCACTCAGAACCTGCAGAAATCTATTGAAGCGTATATTAAGAACATAAGAAATAGGAGCAGGAGTAGGCCATCTAGCCCCTCGAGCCTGCCCCGCCATTCAATAAGATCATGGCTGATCTGACGTGGATCAGTACCACTTACCTGCCTGATCCCCATAACCCTTAATTCCCTTACCGATCAGGAATCCATCCATCCGCGCTTTAAACATATTCAGCGAGGTAGCCTCCACCACCTCAGTGGGCAGAGAATTCCAGAGATTCACCACCCTCTGGGAGAAGAAGTTCCTCCTCAACTCTGTCTTAAACCGACCCCCATTTATTTTGAGGCTGTGTCCTCTAGTTTTAACTTCCTTACTAAGTGGAAAGAATCTCTCCGCCTCCACCCTATCCAGCCCCCGCATTATCTTATAAGTCTCCATAAGATCCCCCCTCATCCTTCTAAACTCCAACGAGTACAAACCCAATCTCCTCAGCCTCTCCTCATAATCCAAACCCCTCATCTCCGGTATCAACCTGGTGAACCTTCTCTGCACTCCCTCCAATGCCAATATATCCTTCCTCATATAAGGGGACCAATACTGCACACAGTATTCCAGCTGCGGCCTCACCAATGCCCTGTACAGGTGCATCAAGACATCCCTGCTTTTATATTCTATCCCCCTCGCAATATAGGCCAACATCCCATTTGCCTTCTTGATCACCTGTTGTACCTGCAGACTGGGCTTTTGCGTCTCATGCACAAGGACCCCCAGGTCCCTTTGCACGGTAGCATGTTTTAATTTGTTTCCAGTGAGATAGTAATCCCATTTGTTATTATTTCCTCCAAAGTGTATAACCTCGCATTTCTCAACGTTATACTCCATTTGCCATATCCTCGCCCACTCACTCAGCCTGTCCAAATCTCTCTGCAGATCTTCTCCGTCCTCCACACGATTCACTTTTCCACTTATCTTTGTGTCGTCTGCAAACTTCGTTACCCTACACTCCGTCCCCTCCTCCAGATCATCTATATAAATGGTAAACAGTTGCGGCCCGAGTACCGATCCCTGCGGCACGCCACTAGTTACCTTCCTCCAACCGGAAAAACACCCATTTATTCCGACTCTTTGCTTCCTGTCGGATAGCCAGTCCCCAATCCACTTTAACACACTACCCCCAACTCCGTGTGCCCTAATCTTCTTCAGCAGCCTTTTATGGGGCACCTTATCAAACGCCTTTTGGAAATCCAAAAACACCGCATCCACCGGTTCTCCTCCATCAACCGCCCTCGTCACATCTTCATAAAAATCCAACATGTTCGTCAAGCACGACTTTCCCCTCATGAATCCATGCTGCGTCTGATTGATCGAACCATTTCTATCCAGATGCCCTGCTATCTCCTCTTTAATAATGGATTCCAGCATTTTCCCTACTACAGACGTTAAGCTGACCGGCCTATAGTTACCCGCCTTTTGTCTCCTTCCTTTTTTAAACAGCGGCGTAACATTAGCCGTTTTCCAATCAACCGGCACTACCCCAGAATGCAACGAGTTTTGATAAATAATCACTAACGCATCCACTATTACCTCTGACATTTCTTTCAATACCCTGGGGTGCATTCCATCCGGACCCGGGGACTTGTCCACCTTCAGTCCCATTAGTCTACCCAGCACTGCCTCTCTGGTAACATTAATCGTATTAAGTATTTCTCCTGCTGCCAACCCTCTATCGTTAATATTTGGCAAACTATTTGTGTCCTCCACCGTGAAGACCGACACAAAAAACTTATTTAAAGACTCAGCCATATCCTCATTTCCCACTATTAACTCCCCCCTCTCGTCCTCCAAGGGTCCAACATTCACTCTAGCCACTCTATTCCTTTTTATATATTTATAAAAACTTTTACTATCATTTTTTATATTAATTGCTAGCCTAGCTTCATAGTCTATCCTTCCTTTCTTTATCGCTTTCTTAGTCTCTCTTTGTTGTTTCTTAAATTTTTCCCAATCACTTGTTTCTCCACTATTTTTGGCCACTCTGTACGCAGCTGTTTTTATTTTAATACTCTCCTTTATTTCCTTCGTTATCCACGGCTGGTTCTCCCTTTTCTTACAATCCTTGTTTTTTGCTGGAATATACTTTTGCTGAGAACTGAAAAGGATCTCCTTAAAAATCCTCCACTGTTCCTCAGCTATCCTACCTGCCAGCCTGCTCTCCCAGTCTACCTTAGCCAATTCATCCCTCATCCTATCATATTTCCCTCTGTTCAAACAGAGGACACTGGTTTGAGACCAAACTTTCTCCTCTTCCATCTGAATCAGAAATTCGACCATATTGTGGTCACTAGACCCAAGAGGGTCCTTCACAATAAGATCCTTAATTCTACCTACCTCGTTACACAATACCAGATCCAAAATAGCTCGTTCCCTCGTCGGTTCCGTAACATGCTGTTCAAGGAAACTATCCCGACAGCATTCTAAGAACTCTTCCTCCATTCCACCCTTACCGACTTGAGTCTGCCAGTCAATGTGCATGTTGAAGTCCCCCATGATTATTGCCGTTCCGTTTTTACACGTATCCCTTATCTGCTTGTTTACAGCCCTCCCTACCTCAACATTATTATTTGGGGGCCTATATACCACACCTACTAGTGTCTTTCTCCCTCTACTATTCCTCATCTCTACCCATAATGATTCCACGTTTTGTTCCTCAGAGCCTATGTCATCCCTCAGTACTACCCTGATATTATCTCTTATTAATAGCGCGACCCCACCACCTTTTCCTTCCTGTCTATTCTTCCTAAACGCCTGATACCCCTGGATATTCATCTCCCAGTCCTGGTCACCTTTCAGCCACGTTTCTGTAATGGCCACTAGATCGTACCCACATGTGCTGATTTGCACCATCAACTCATTCACCTTGTTCCGAATGCTTCGTGCATTGTGAAAGCTGAAAATGTCCCGAGGGATTACGTTGTTCAGTTTCAGTTTGACAGCTGAAAATCAGTGCACATTTTACACCAGTCAGAAGTTGCTTCACTTTGTTCTGCTGCAGCGCACTCTCTGCTCACATAACGACTATCATTATAAATTGTTTTCACGTCAGATATTTGGATATGTTTGTGAGCAACGTAATACGTTTAAGCGCAAGTCTTTCTTTTATGTTGTTTTTGCTGCTCCAGAGCTGTATTGTTGCCTGACAGGAATGTGTAATACTTGTGGATAACAGTTGGCCCAAGTTACCATCCAATAGCAGAGAAGTGTTTAAAATAAAAATTAAAACAATTAAGATGAAAGCCAGAGTAGGGCACGTATTACCGATAAAGAACTATGAAAGGCAGGATTATCTTAACTGAAATTAGCAACGTTTGGCGAGGAGGGATGGTGCTGGTAAAATGACAGGGGACCACGTTGGGTAAACTATTTTGCCAGTGGTGACAATGGCAGCCAATTGAGGACCATTTTCTTGGGCCCTCTGCATTTTGCCAGTGGTGAAGAGTGGGGAGGCAGCTATCTGCATGGGGGCAGCCTCTCGATGTCTTCCCAGAAGGGGACGTTGCATCTGGAGACTCCAGCGGTCTCCAGCGTTGATAGTCATCACAGCAGCGCTAACTCTCCTGCAGGCAGGGCCTGCCTGTTGGCACTGACAGGGAACAAAATGTCTGGCTGCCCTCTTCAGGCGCCTCAAAATGGAGGCACCCACTTGGTCCCCTTGCAGCGGCTACCTCTCCCAGTAGCACTGCCACTTGGAGCGCAAGCCAGCCCCCCTTAACTGAATGGTGTGCACAGTTGCAGCCAGTTAAAAGGCCGCGGTTGGTAAGGTTGCCGCTGGAGCCTCACTTTCCATCCATGCGGTCTTGGGACCTGCGAGCAGGCCCTTTCCCAGAAAATCCCAGTTCTGTTTCCATCAATTTGGTTTGATATGTTCGGAGAGGGGAAAGTTGTGGGTGTAATCTCGGTGAAGTACATGGTCAAGAATACAGAAATGTTTCCACTAAAGTGAATAATTTCGGGAGAGGTGTAACAGTGAAACCCGAGTACAGTGCTCATTTACCCATCTTTTCCATCTTGGTTAAAGAAATAAATTGCGGAAAGGTTCATGGTTGAATTTTGCTTCACTAACCATGAATTTCTACAAAAACATGTAAGAAATTCATTAATGGTTATATAGCTGGCAACTTGCATTTTATTAATGCAAGGACAAAGCAAGAGATAAAAGAACAAGATAAGTGCAAAAACAAGGCCATTTAGGTTGTGTGACCAAGCTCATGGAGTAGTCCTCAGTTTTAGTTGGACGGGGATCCTGGATTCAGGATTCAATCCTGGACCGGGGAGCGGCGCGGGCTTGGAGGGCCGAAGGGCCTGTTCCTGTGCTGTATTGTTCTTGTTCTTTTGTTTGAAGTAGCTGTGAAAAGGTGTGGAACTGGGTGGTTTCAGAGTGTGAATTAACAGTTGAGATAACGAGACCTGGTCTAAAGTATCTTTGTTTATCGATGTTTTTATGATTCTTGCTCGTTAAACATTCAACTGAACTTTCACTTTGCACCAGAGGTAACTTGGAGGCATGTAGAAGAAAGAAGCATTATATATTTCACTCCTGAATCACAGTCACTCAGAAATAAATCTGCTGTGCCCACAGCAGAAGTAAAACCAAAAGGAAAGTGAAAACAAATTAAATGTACCTGTTTATTGGTTTGCAGGTTATTTATTCATTGCCGTTTGCTTATTGTTTATGGTTTAAGTTTTGAATAAAGGATGCCTCAACTAATGATCCAGAAACATGAGTTTAAATCTCACCACAAATGGGGGAAATTTAAATTTCAGTTAGCTTAATAAATCTGGGCGGCACGGTGGCCCAATGGTTAGCACTGCTGCCTCTCAGCGCCAGGGACCTGGGTTCAATTCTGGCCTTGGATGACTGTGTGGAGTCTGCACGTTCTCTCTGTCTGCGTGGGTTTCCTCCGGGTGCTCCCACAGTCCGAAAGACGTGCTGGTTAGGGTGCATTGGCCGTGCTAAATTCTCCCTCAGTGCACCCGAACAGGTGCTGGAGTGTGGCAACTCAGGGATTTTCACAGTAACTTCATTGCAGTGTTAATGTAAGCCTACTTGTGACTAATAAACTTTTAACTTTAAACCTGGAATAAAAACCCAATGCCGGTAACAGTGAGCACATAACTACCAGATTTTCGTTAAAAACTGATATGGTTCATCCGTTTGGGAAGGTAATCTGCCATTGTTTTGTGCATGAGACGCAAAAACCCAGTCTGCAGGTGCAACAGGTGATCAAGAAGGCAAATGGGATGTTGGCCTATATCGCAAGGGGGATAGAATATAAAAGCAGAGATGTCTTGATGCATCTGTACAGGGCATTGGTGAGGCCGCAGCTGGAATACTGTGTGCAGTATTGGTCCCCTTGTTTGCGGAAGGATATATTGGCCTTGGAGGGAGTGCAGAGAAGGTTCACCAGGTTGATACCAGAGATGAGGGGTGTTGATTATGAGGAGAGACTGAGCAGATTGGGTTTGTATTCGTTGGAATTTAGAAGGCTGAGGGGGGATCTTATAGAGACCTATAAGATAATGAAGGGGCTGGATAGGGTAGAGATGGAGAGATTCTTTCCACTTAGAAAGGAAGCTAGACCTAGAGGGCACAGCCTCAAAATAAAGGGGGGTCAGTTTAGGACAGAGTTGAGGAGGAACTTCTTCTCTCAGAGGGTGGTGAATCTCTGGAATTCTCTGCCCACTGAAGTGGTGGAGGCTACCTCGTTGAATATGTTTAAATCACTTCATGATCTTATTGAATGGTGGAGCAGGCTCGAGGGGCTGGATGGCCTACTCCTGCTCCTATTTCTTATGTTCTTATGTTCTTATTGTTACCCAGTCTGACCTGCATGTGACTGTAGGCCCACAGCAATGTGGTTGACTATTAACTGCCCTCTGGAATGGCCTAGCAGGCCATTATGTTTGCAAAGGTGGCGCAATGCCATCACTTTCTCGAGGGCACCCACATCCCATGAAAGAAATTTTTAAAATTCTAAACAGGGAAAGGCTTGCTTGGAATTCCACCCAATCTATTTATCTGATCACAGTTAATCCTTCAATCTGATGTCTCTCTTGCACAGAAGCGGTAGGTGAGGTAAACAGCTCGGAATTTCTCAGTTTTCTGTGGGAGTGTAGGAACCATTGGGAACTTTTGGATTTATACATCACTCTGATGTATAAATGGTGCAGTTTCTTGCTTCTGTAAGAATTATTTTTCATCAATCTACACCTTGAATCATCATCATCATCTTGTTCATTTAATTAAGTATTCTTTTGCCGAAAACTAAATTTATGCATCAGCATTAGGCAAGAGTTAGATGTCGCTGCTGCCTATATTTGCAAAATAGGCTCATTTAAGTAAACCTATACTAGCTGGAGAGGGTACGTGTTTGACCATCCTTGATCCTAATGGATAAATGTATTTTTACATTGGCGACCCATCTCTTTCCTCCTCAAAACATGTGTATTTTGTGATCTTTATTTCAAATAATTGTGCATCATAGAATTCCTACAGTGCAGAAGGAGGCCATTCGGCCCATCAAGTCTGCTCTGACCACAATCCCACCCAGGCCCTATCCTCAAAACCCCACCCTGCTAATCCTTCCAACATACACATCCTAGGACACTAAGGGGCAATTTAGCATGGCCAATCAACCTAACCTGCACATCTTTGGACTGTGGGAGGAAACCGGAGCGCCCGGAGGAAACCCACGCAGACACGGGGAGAACGTGCAAACTCCACACAGACAGTGACCCAAGCTGGGAATTGAACCTGGGTCCCTGGAGCTGAGGCAGCAGTGCTAATCACTGTGCCACCGTGCTGCCCACTCAGTAAAATAAAATCCAGGCGACATTAGAAGTTCTTGTGAACCTAAATGTCCTGTTTTATTTAAGCAGAACTGTAACGTGGAAGTTTTCAGTGAATTATGACTGTCTCTGATCGTGATTATGTAAATTCAACGACGTTTGGAATTTTTGTGACCTTTTGAAGATTTCTGTCTCAGTTTGAAGAACACAAACTTCCTTTGATTTTCTGATTTTCTTTTGCAATAGGCTGACTTCATAATAGCTTTCCTTTTTATCAATTTCTTCAAATGAAAGGAAGTCAAAAATAAATTTTTTACTCAACTACTGTGAATTGATACCATTTAAATGTGTTTCTTTGTTGGGAAAGAATAGACTGGTGAAATGCATACCACTTCTTGGAAAATAGATTGCAAACAATTCAGGAAGTCGCTGAATTGTGACATTTTTCTGATATATACACACTGAGATAAATGATTGAAGGAAAGGCACTTTTTGCTGATTTGTAGTTGATTTAAGTAGAAACCATCCAACTAACATTTCGGGGAGATTGCACGGTGCTGCCATGAACTGATTACAGGGAATGATCCCTTTGCCAGAGAGGTAGACCCAAAACCCAATCGTTATTGAGCCTGGGGCCCGATTTTAATCTGGAGCAGCAAGCTGCGCATGCTTAACTGTGTACCACCAAACAGCTGGTATTCAGGCAGCCAAGCAGGCCTCCAAATCAACACTCTAATACATTCTCACAACAGTGGTTGGAGTGGGCAATGGTGGGCGGTCACAATGCACAATGAGCTAGGGGAGCATCCTGCTCTTCGTAACTCCCCAGCAAGGCTTTTTGTACCTTGCCTTTCATTAGCTTCACTGGTGAATCCTGAATGGAAAGGTCTTCCAGCTGCTCGTCATGACTAATTCAAAATTACGCCCATTTACAAACCCCTAACAAAATAGAAAGGCCCAACGATTGTTTTAACTGACCTTTCGAGACATTTAAGAATGACTTTATTGGTGGCACCTACACCTCCGCAGGCTGTCTCACTGCTAAATTGGTATGTTTAACGCCTGTTTTACATTCTTAAAATGAGTGTAGAGCATACCAATCCTTACTGTATTAACCTGTTATTGGAGTTCACTTGACTATGTCTTTTGGACATCTTTCCTTGATGTTTTTAGCTGTTTTGCTAGCTGGAGCATTATGTTGGGGTGGCATCTTAGAATCATAGAATCCCTACAGTGCAAAGGATGCCAGTCAGCCCATTGATTCTGCACCAACCACAATCCCACTGAGGCCCTATTCTTGTAACCCCACATATTTACTCTGTTAATTCACCTGACGCTAAGGGGCAATTTAGCATGGCCAATCAACCTAACCTGCACATCTTTGGACTGTGGGAGGAAACCGGAGCACCCGGAGGAAACTCACGCAGACATGGGAAGAAGGTGCAAACAGTTGACCTCAGGCTGGAATTGAACCTGGGTCCCTGGCACTGTGAGGCAGCAGTGCTAACCACTGTGCCACTGTGCCGCCCTTGAGGTTGATCAAGAATTTAAAGCATTTGCACATAAAAGCAGATCTTCAACCAAAATGGTTTTGAATGAGTAATGTCTAGAGTCAAACCTATGGCACTTCACTTACCCGATAGGTCACCGTAGCTCAAACCGTATGGTTGTTGAGCTAGCTTGAAGTTGTTGGGATATCTTTGCCTGATTTCCTCTACTGCTTTCCCTGTCTAGAGGAAGCACATTTCCAGTCTATTCACCTTTGTGAGGGTTATGTGGAAATGTAGATAAATTGAAGGGCAGGGATTTTTTTTTGCAAAGTTTAAACAAAATTGGAAAAACTTCTTTTCATTTCCTTTATTCTTAGGGGGAAGAAATTTTCCTTGATATGTTTGAAGATGAATATCGAGGCATGATGGTAAGTGAGTTAGCTCCCAGTGCGGCATTTGAATGTCTTTAGCCTAAATTCTATAATATGTATTCCTACAGCTCAAGCATGGAAAATCATTTATGTGCTTTTATTAGCAAATTATGCACGCTTTACCTTGTGGGGTAGAGCAATGTTTTCTTAAGGATAAGCAAAAAACAAAGTATCACCCCAGAATTTCACAAGAATATGTATCCCTTGTAGATCCTCTTTTCTGCCTACGCGGATTCTTGGAAAAATCTATTCATAGTCCTAAATAGTGCAAGAAAAGCATCAATTAGGGACATTATTAGTGTGTCATAAATTGTATTGATGACGTACGTTGAGATTATTTATTACTACTCAATGTCAAACATATTTATCAATGATATGGAACATTTGATCAATAATATCATTAGTGTGTTTAACAAAGTTGTCATGGTTTTCAGATTAGGTTGGACAGCATTGGGAACATGAGAGCATTTAGTCCTTCACACCTGTTCTGCCATTTAATGAGGTCACGACTCGTTTGACCTAATTCCATGGACCTAATTGCTTTGACCTAACTCCATTAACAAAAATCTATCGATCTCGGATTTAAAATTAGCAATTGATCTAGTATCACTTGTCATTTGTGGAAGGGTGTTCCAAACTTCTACCACCTTTTGTACAGAAGTACTTAATTTCACCCTGAAAGGCCTACTTTAATTTTTAGACTGTGCTGTGTAGTGCGAGACATCCCAACCGGTGAAAGTAGTTTCTCCCTATTTCCCCTATCTGTTCCCCATAGTATCTTGAAAACTTCGTCAAATTACTCTTTTACCGTCTAAATTTCAGGGAATAAAAGCTTAGTTTGTGTAATCTCTTCCTTGTAGTTTAAATAGTGAAGCCCAGGTATCATTCTGGTAAACCTATGCTGTACTCCCTCGAAAGCCACTATGTCCTTCCAAGATGTGGTCCCCAGCTCTGCTCACAATCTGCCAGGTTTGGTCTAACCTGTGTTTTGTTAAGCTGAACCATAATTTCTATCCCCTTGGAGTAGTCCTTCAAATTCTGAGAAAGTCCTCTGTTTATTATCGGTACCGTACATTTCAGTCAATTGGAGATGATCTTTCTTGCCATTGAGATTAAATATATTGCACCAAATGTCAGTCAGCAGACATTACATTGCACAAATCCTTATTTGTGGTTATCTTGACACAGTTTTAAGTTTATTTTATTAGTGTCTCAAGTAGGCTTACATTAACACTGCAATGAAGTTACTGTGAAAATTCCCTAGTCATCACACTCCGGCGCCTGTTCGGGGTACACTGAGGGAGAATTTAGCACAGCCAATGCACCCTAACCAACACATCTTTCGGACTGTGGGAGGAAACCGGAGCACCCGGAGCAAACCCACGCAGACATTGGGGGGGGGGGGGGGCCAAGCCGGGAATCGAACCCAGGTCCCTCGTGCTGTGAGGCAGCAGTGCTAACCACCGTGCCTCCCATACATTTCTCAATACAGCTTTTTAGATGTAGCTGCGTTGCAGCAAACCCAAAGAAGCAACAGTTGTTTCAGACTTACAATATTGTCTTTTGTGCAGAGTTTCAATTTGCCCCTTAAAACAAAAGGTGAAACATTTCTGCCTGATGTATAAAGATCATGTCAGTCAGATTGTAAACAAAAATAGCATGGAAATAGCCCAATAAGACATAGACAAGAAATCAAAAATTGAAGATCAAAGAATGGAAAGTGGAAGGAGGTATAAGAGAAGGAAAAACAATTTGCCTGCTTAAATGTCGCAAAGGCACTTCAGAGGAATGAAACACAAAATGGACCTAAAGCCAAACAAGGAGAAATCCATTTCGATTTTGAAGTTCGGCTTTAGGCAAGCCTTAAAGGGTGGAGGAGGTGATGGAGGGCTTTTGGGATAGAATTTCAAATGTGAGGGGGCTTAGGTGGCTTAGGTGCGCAGAGGAGAACAGAATTGAAGGGTCAGAGTTTGTGAAGGTGTTGCAGTCCTGGAGGAGGGAATGGAGAAGGGAATGGATTAAGTCACGGAAAAGTTTTAAACACAAGGATGAGAATTTTAAATCTGTGGCACTGGGGAACCAGAAACCAGCGAAGGTTAGCAAGGATGGTTGATACCTGGAGACCATGATGTGGAGAGATACCGGTGTTGGACTGGGGTGGGCACAGTAAGAAGTCTTACAACACCAGGTTAAAGTCCAGCAGTTTTATTTGGAATCACGAGCTTTTGGAGTGCTGCTCCTTCATCAGGTGGGTGAGCAGCGCTCCGAGAGCTCGTGATTCCAAATAAACCTTTCGGACTTTAACCTGGTGGTGAGAGACTTCTTCCGATACCTGGAGGGGGCTTGATGTAAGATTCATTGTGAGCAGCAGAGTTTTAGATCAACTAAAGTTTGTGAATGAAGAGAGGTTGCCACAAGAATATTGAGATACTCAAGCCTGGAGGTGACAAATGTAGATGAACATTTCTGTAAGAAATGGGCTGAAGTGGGTAGAGATTAAAGTAGGCGGTCTTTGTGATGGAAAAGATATAAACAGGGAAAGAATGCTCGCGATAACTAAACTATGAAATTGTGATCCAAGACCAATCATCCAGATTTTTTTCATCATCATGCAACTTTTTAAAAAAAAACCCTATTGATTGATGTTAAATCCGGGAACTAACTTTGTGACAGGAGGCACATACCGGCCTCTTAACCACGGTCCTGTTCACCTTTCTTTATTTCAGCCAAATTAAAAGATATCTTATTTACCAGGTTGTTAATTGAATTTAAGCTGTTCACTCCCGATGTTAACCGATCTCCTCTTTATTCAGGTGCTGTACGCTTTTGATACCTTCTGTTTTTATTTCAGGTTTTCAGCATTTGAAAATTCCATTGCCCATGTACTTTATTAGTATTGGCAGGATTTTATAATGGACAGGCGCAACATTCCAGATCTTAACGCTTCTCGGAAATGAATGTTTTGTGCCAATGTTCCCAGATCACAATCGGGCCTTTCCAGTAAAGAGTTATTTTATAATTCTGCCTCCCTCCTGAATATTTTTCTTGTGTTTCTCATTTGTATACATGCAAAGTGGCAGCTTTCCAGATGAAACATGAGAAGAAACCATAAACGTATCTTGATCACTCTGTCATGCGTTAGCTTCTCTGAGTGACATTATGTTATTGCCATTGATCTCAATGTCTCCAGTACAGCAAAAAAACAAAATTAGCCAAGGTTCCTGCTCATGATCAACTATGCATTGCTGCTGGGAATGCGACAAGGAGATTGAGCCTGACTTTGAGAACACTTCTTGAACATCCATTTAAAAAGAAAATAGCCAATAGGGAACAGCTGCCATGTGTCATGACCTTCAGGAGTGGTGAAGTAGGCAAAGAAAAGTTGCTGGGTGGGAATGCAAACAATTGACCAAGAACGTGTAGAGAGGAAAAATTACTATAA
Source organism: Mustelus asterias (assembly GCF_964213995.1). Classification (NCBI taxonomy): domain Eukaryota; kingdom Metazoa; phylum Chordata; class Chondrichthyes; order Carcharhiniformes; family Triakidae; genus Mustelus; species Mustelus asterias. The sequence goes on from NC_135823.1 coordinate 63,698,493, forward strand.
TGTTGTTAGCTCACTAAAATGTTGCCTTCTGGTTCTCTGGGAATTTCGTTTTTGTTACTCAGGCTCTTCAAAGTTTCTGCTCCCTACAAGAAGAACATAGAACAGTACAGCACAGAACAGGCCCTTCGGCCCACGATGTTGTGCTGGGCTTTATCTCAAACCAAGATCAAGCTATCCCACTCCCTATCACCCTGGTGTGCTCCATGTGCCTATCCAATAACCGCTTAAATGTTCCTAAAGAGTCTGACTCCACTATCACTGTAGGCAGTCCATTCCACACCCCAACCACTCTGAGTAAAGAACCTACCTCGGACATCCTTCCTATATCCCTCTCCATGATCCCTATAGTTATGCCCCCTTGTAATAGCTCCATCCACCCGAGAAAATAGTCTTTGAACGTTCACGCTATCCCCTTCATCATTTTATAAACCTCTATTAAGTCTCCCCTCAACCTCCTCCGCTCCAGAGAGAACAGCCCAAGCTCCCTCAAGCTTTCTTCATAAGATCTACCCTCCAAACCAGGCAGAAGAATAATCATTTAAAATAGCTGTAGAGATTCTTCAGTAACTGTTGGCAAATTAAAGAGTTTTTTAACTGCTGTTTGTATTTAATGGAAACTAGGTTGCATTTGGCCACCCTCAATCTGTTTCAAAGCAAATCCTGGAAATACTCAGCAGGTCTGGAAGCATCTGTGGAGAGAGAAGCAGAGTTGACATTTCAGGTCGATTGAGTTTCTGGTAACTTATGTTTGTTTTTCTTCAAGAGTAAACCCCTGAATGTAGAGTACCTGATGATGGATGCATCCATTCTGCTACCTCCGACTGGCACCCCTCTAACTGGTATAGATTTTGTGAAAAGGCTACCATGTGGCGATGTGGAGAGAACAAGACGGGTAAGTATCAGAATACAGTCAAAACTGCTAAATTGTAGAATCCCTACAGTGCAGAAGGAGGCCATTTGGCCCATTGAGTCTGCACTGACCACAATGCCACCTGGACCCTATTCCTGTCGCCCCACATATTTACCCTGCTAATCCCCTGACACTAAGGTCAATTTAGTATTTAAACCATTTAAACAAAACATAGAAGATGAGAGCAGGAGGAGGCCATTTGGCCCTTTGAGCCTGCTCCGCTATTCATCACGATCATGGCTAATCGTCCAACTCAATAGCCTAATCCTGCTTTCTCCCCATAACCTTTGATCCCGTTCGCCCCAACTGAGTTAATTTGTTTTATGTTGATGCACACGCTCACTTCAAAATAAGAATATAATTGTATGAAACGAGAAGTCTTTCGTTGTCTTTTTTGGTTCACATAAATCTCCTAAAGTTAAATTTTGCTTGAGGAGGTTTTAGAACATAGAACAGTACAGCACAGAACAGGCCCTTCGGCCCACGATGTTGGGCCGAGCTTTATCTGAAACCAAGATCAAGCTATCCCACTCCCTATCATCCTGGTGTGCTCCATGTGCCTATCCAATAACCGCTTAAATGTTCCTAAAGTGTCTGACTCCACTATCACTGCAGGCAGTCCATTCCACACCCCAACCACTCTCTGCGTAAAGAACCTACCTCTGATATCCTTCCTGTATCTCCCACCACGAACACTATAGTTATGCCCCCTTGCAATAGCTCCATCCACCCGAGGAAATAGTCTTTGAACGTTCACTCTATCTATCCCCTTCATCATTTTATAAACCTCGATTAAGTCTCCCCTCGGCCTCCTCCGCTCCAGAGAGAACAGCCCTAGCTCCCTCAACCTTTCCTCATAAGACCTACCCTCCAAACCAGGCAGCATCCTGGTAAATCTCCTCTGCACTCTTTCCAGCACTTTCCAGTTTTATATTTAGTCAGCTAATAAAAGATTTGCATTGTTCGCTACATGATGTACAGATGCAAAAAATAATCAAATAGTCAATCAAGTTGGCATGAGGAAGGACATGGACAACAGAATATGTGATGACCTCAAATTTATGGAGGGTAAAATGTGGGAAGCCAGTCAGAAGTTTTGGAATAGTCAAACCTAGGGGTAACAAAGGCCTGGACGAGCGTTTCAGCAGCAAATGAGTTGGGGAGTTGTGCAGTGTTACAGAGATGAAAATGTGTCTGTCATTGTGTGGACGCAGATATGTGGTCGGATGCTCATTCTGGGGTCAAATCCAGTTACAAAGTCTTGTTCAGCCTCAAGTCAGTTGCCAGGGAGAGGAATAGAGTTGGTAAATAAAATGAGAAGTTGTATATTTTAAAAAGAGTTGCAGCAAACCTTTGTGAAGAAGGAAGAACTTTGCATTTACTTGGCTCCTTTCACATTCTCAGTATTCCCCAAAGCATTTCACGGTTGATTAGTTACTTTTTGAAGCCTGGTCACTGTTGTAAAGTATGAAAATACATCAGCCAATGCGCACATTACTAGGTTACATGAACTGCAATTAAGCAATGATCTGAAAATCACCTTTTTTATGAGGTTGGTTGAAATTAGCCAGGACATGGAAAACACACTTGCTGCTCTTTGAATTGTGCAATGGGATCTTTTAAGTCCAAATAAGAGGACATAAAGACCTTGGCCGGGATTCTCGGGCCTTCCAGCAGTGCGGTTTTCCGCCAATGGAAGCTGGCACATTGTTTGTGAGCAGCGGGATTCTCTGCTCCCACTGCTGTCAATAGGAATTCCCATTGACGCCACCCCTTGTGGGCGGGAAACCTGCGGGCAGGGATGCTCTGCCAGCGGGACTGGAGAACCTCGCCGGCGGCGACTGGAGAATTTCGGCCCTTGTGGTTAACTTCCCTGGATCAGTGTGACATTTCTTGTTATTTGCAATAGCACTGCAACATAGCTATTATATTGCTAAACCTTTTTTAAAATGTTTTTTAGGCTATCAGGGTTTTCTTTATGCTCCGCTCTTTATCCCTACAACTACAAAGAGAGCCTGAGACTCAACTACCACTGACGAGAGATGAGGATCTGATTAAAACAGATGATGTATTAGATCTGAGTAAGTACTTAAATATATTGTTAGCGCTGCTTGCCTTGTTTCTCATGATAGCTACTAGAGGAACAGTGTTCTTTTTTTATTTTAAGCACATGGTTTACCTTTCTTTCTCATTTTTAGTCAAAGAAAACACCACACAGAATTTTTTTGAAAAAGGGGAAACATACCAGTTCATGCGTTGTGTGAAACTTCCCTTGCATTTTTATTTAATGGAAAAATATATATTTTGCGAAGTTGTTGTAGTTTTGTTACATGATACATACAGGAAAATACGTTGACCATTGACTCATTGAAGTTGTTGATGTTGAAAACCACAGTCAAGGAAATCTGGTGATGACTCTCAGAATCAGCTGATACAGTAACTTTTCACCACCTGAATGTTGTGTCTACTTTGGATCTGATGGCCCCTTGTACTTGTGGAAAGAACTGTTTTTATAGCATGGGTGTGCTGTGAGGAATTCTGTTTAAACTTCTTTTAAGTAATCCTTTTAGATCTCATTCCCAACCTGTAGATTGTGGGGTTAAGTTAATGAATGAAGCCAGTGTTGATCTATTTTGAAGACATGAGGAAGAAATGCAAAGAAAAATCTAAGGTTAACGTGCAGATTCAAAAAAAAAGAGTCTACATACTGCTTATGATAATCTGATGGATGAATTTTATGCTAAGCAGGATGGGCAGCGACAGTGCTGTGAGCAATTAAGTTGTTCCATTTTGATTACCAGTCTCAGCACGAAGCAGAACAGTTAGTGTGAGAGTCGGTTGTGCAGCTAACACAATCCTGCTCTGCCCAAGACCACAAGAAACTACAAAAGCTCGTGAACGTAGCCCAATCCATCACGCAAACCAGCCTCCCATCCATTGACTCTGTCTACACTTCCCGCTGCCTCGGCAAAGCAGCCAGCATAATTAAGGACCCCACGCACCCCGGACATTCTCTCTTCCACCTCCTTCCTTTGGGAAAAAGATACAAAAGTCTGAGGTCACGTACCAACCGACTCAAGAACAGCTTCTTCCCTGCTGTCATCAGACTTTTGAATTGACTTAACTTGCATGAAGTTGATCTTTCTCTACACTCTAGCTATGACTGTAACACTACTTTCTGCACTCTCTCATTTCCTTCTCTATGAACAGTATGCTTCGTCTGTACAGCACGCAAGAAATAATACTTTTCACTGTATACTAATACAAGTGACAATAATAAATCAAATCAATCCTGCCCCAGGAAAGTGGCCATCAAACTGTAGGAGTACCCCTGTGGTATCTGTGCCACATGTATTTATACATTATAATAAGTTTAGGCCACGATGGGTAAAATAAAAAAGTTGAGAGAGCACCCAGAACATTATAGACCTGTTGGTCCCAACACATGTTGTTGGGAAATTATTGGAATCCATATTTACAGATCAGAGAGAGCAAACTTGAATTTCTAATGGGCAAGTCATGTCAAACACACCTATTTGAACATCTTGGCAAAGTGACTTCAGTAGACAACAGATGTAGTTTATGTGGAATTCTGAAAGGCATTCAGTAAGGTTTCACAAAAGAGACTGTTAACTAAAATAAAACTCGCAGAATTGAAGTAGAATTATTGATCTGGTTGGGAGATAGGTTCGCGAGAGTAAGGGTGATATATAGTCGAATCGGAATGAAATGACTAGATGTCCCACAGGATCTATGCTGGGACTTCATAACACAACAAGGTGCCATTTATCCAGGTAAATCTGGAATTATTAACAACTATGGTATCAGTTAACTTCAAATACTAGCATTCAGAATAATGAAAAGCTTGTTGTGTGGCACTTTCATTTTATTTGTTTTGAACATTGTTCAGAGAATACTGAAAGGCCTGGATAGAGTGGATGTGGGGAAGATGTTTCCATTAGTACGCGAGTTTACAATCCGAGGGCACAGCCTCAGAATGAACGAATGACCCTTTAGAACCGGATGAGGAGGAATTTCTTCAGCCAGAGAATGGTGAATCTATGGAATTCATTACCACAGAAGGCTGTGGAGGCCAGGTCATTGAGTGTATTTAAGACAGAGAAAGATAGGTTCTTGATTGGTAAGGAGATCAAAGGTTACAGGGAAAAGGCGGGAGAAACTTATCAGGCATGATTGAATGGCAGAGCAGATGGGCTGAATGACCTAATTCTGCTCTTGTGTCTTATGGATGTAAAGAAGAGCAGCTCTGTGGTATTTCTACCATACTATTAGGAATTAGTTAAAAGGACTTGCCTTCCTTCATTCACTTAGAACAAAGAATAAAGAAAATTACAGCACAGGAACAGGCCCTTCGGCCCTCCAAACCTGCACCGACCCTGCTGCCCGACTGAACTAAAACCCCTGACCTTTCTGGGGACCATATCCCTCTATTTCCATCCTATTCATGTACTTGTCAAGACGCTCCTTAAAAGGGTGTGACTTAGTTATGATGCCAGTGGAATAGGGAAAATATGCATGAAAAGGACAAGTTGTCTGTCTGGTATGGGATAATAATTTCTTTGTGGAATGTTGTACGTCCTATACTGGAACAAATAGTATTTCCCTTCCAAATGTGCATTGTTCTTCACTAAAATGTGCATTGTTCTTCACTAAGATGTGTTAATTGGTCTACTTTTGTACATGTTGGTTGACTTGCCCTGCAGAAGCAAACTGATTCTCAAATGTGCCCAGCAAGACTGTGACCAATTGCATGGTGCTATTGGTGATCAGCCTGTTGATAATTTGAGCTTATCCACCAAGTGTGTGTACAGGCATTTCCAGGGGTGGGAAAGGCAAGTGTGTTGGTGCTGGGTTTGGAGCACTATGCTATTGGTGTGGTCTGGACCTATATGGGAAACAGCGTTTATCCTCCTGACTCCTACCTCATTGATACCTGCTCCACTTTGCTGCCTTTCCTGTGTCCTACTCTACTTGCCTATCGCAGTTGACTCTTCCCACACCCTGTCTTGTGCATGTCTTTATTTATTCAATTTCTCTCATTATGCCACCTTTATCTCCTGCTTTTTAACCATGTTTTCATCCCCCACTTGAGCACTTTAAAGGTTAGTCTTTTCCATCATAAATGCGGGCAGAAGCGTTTATAATAGAAATAAAACATTAAGTTCAGAATGTATAAATTTATAATTGCTACTGGATTATGTCTGCATGCATGGTTCTAATTATCTCCCAACTTCTCACCCTGTTTTACTAACACTTGACTTTGGCCAGAATTTTACTGGCACCCCTGCCCCGATTCCAGGGGGCAGGCTCGGCTCGGAGAATGTCATTCTCCATTGGCCTTGGGCGGGATTGTACGAACCTTGGGCAGACGTGCTGGTAAAGTTCCCCCCTCTGGCTCCGTGTCTAATCATTTTTGTAAATTTAAGTTTCTGACGGAAATTAAGAATTCATAGGCTTTGGTGGCGGAGGAGAAGGAGGAGGAAAATAGCACATTCTGCTTTCGCCCCTTCTCACTCTTATATTTGCAATTGTATTGTATACGTCAGGTCTACTATTCTTAACTTCAGGTCTTAGAAACACTTTCAGAACCCCTCAACAAGACGGATACAATTGCTGAAAGACCTTGATCTCTCTCTGCCCACTATAAAAAGATAAAGAAAGTCTGGCTAGGTGTGAATTTTGTTACTTACAGTATTATGCTTTATTAACCAGTATAGAGTGGTGTAGAATCCAACTTTTGTTTTAGGATCTATATGTTTCCTGCCACACGCTACTATTTAATATTTTATTTGGTGAAATTCTAAACTGTCCATAAATGTTGCAGTAAAGTGAGAAATCTTACTGATGCAAACATTTTGAAGCAAGTTTAAGTTTGTACGTGGGTGTTTTTGGCTTTATGATATTAGTCAGGTGTTCCACATATTCTTTCTCTACATTGGTGTGGGGCGTAGTATGGTGCTTAATAGTGGTTTTCCAGTACACTTCACCAGCTTTACAGTAAATGATTCAACCACACTATAGTTTGGATGATGAAAGTGGGATGGTTTTAACCTGTGAGATTTCCTTTGTATTGTGGTATTTGGCTTTTTGGTCAGTGGCTTATAGCGTAGGTGTCTTTTTCAAGTGGCACGTAATAGTCTTGATAGAACAGGTGGATTTAATTCTGTTTTAAAGCACTTAATTCGGAATGTTCAACCAGGCATAATTGTCTGCTGACAACATAACATTGATTTTTATAGTTGCAGTTGTAGACAAAATGAACAAGTGTGTGTAGAAGAGCAATAGTCGTAGTTGAGCATTCAATGACTTAACCAACTTTACTGAAAACTCCCTGTTTTACTTCCTTTAATCCAACTTCCACCCTCCTCGTATTACTAAGAGCACCATGGCCAAAATCATGAATGGCATCCTCTTAAAAGGTTGAATTAGAGTAGAAACTGCTCTAGTGTTAAATACAGTAAAGATGTAAGAAGAACAGGCGTGCAGGATAAGATTTAAGATTAAGAGGGGAGGAGAAAGTTCAGAGTGCATTCACCTATGCGATTTGTAATTGCACCAAAAATAAGGCAAAAAAAAAAAAATATATATATGTAAGCATTGGAATTATTAACAAAAGTGTATACGCCATTATTTTTTTCAAAACCGAGGATTGAAATGTGCTGATAAAACGAAGCTTTCGACAACAAGAAAAAAAATCTAAAATAAAACAATGAAGCAGAAACCTGAAATATGAATAATATTTTGCATAATCAGCTGTAGATTTTAAAAATTTGATTACATTGGGTTGAGTATTTGCTTCTAGGGCAAATGTCGCAACACACTTTTGTCAGTAATAATCTATTATTAGGTTAGATTCACTTGTGTGCCAGTATGATTTAGTAACGTGCAATGATATATAGACTGTCTCCTAATGCAAGGTTAATTCACATTTTCTGTAAAATGAAATTGAACTCGTGCATGCTGTTTTATGATAATTGCTTAATTTGAATTACAGGAAGAATATTTCGGGTTTCTTTTTCATGGGTCAAAATGACTTTGAATTAATCTGAGTAGACTGTGTCTCCCCCAAAGGTACAAGTAGTTTTCCAGCTCTGTTTCCAAAGCAAGTCTAGTGAAACTATTGTCGAACGGATTGCGTCCTGTTTTTCAGATGAAAAGTTTCATAGTGCTGGCAATGTAGGGTTTCATATGTAAACTTATCAACCCAATTTCCTCTCCCTAAACCTTGGTGTCTGGTTTCAAAAGACTTTCCCCAATTGATAACTCCATTCACCATGTTTTAAATGCTCTGTGTTCATCTCTGTGTGATGGTGAACAGAAGTGCTAATGGATGCTGGTATAGTATTGTGCAACGAGGCAGGTTTAATTAGTAATACCATCGTAAAACATCAGCCAAGGTGATCTTGCTACATATAAATTCCACGTTTTGAAAATGGCATGCTCCACCGCAAACAAGAATCTTAAAGATAGAACAGTACAGCACAGAACAGGCCCTTCGGCCCACGATGTTGTGCCGAGCTTTATCTGAAACCAAGATCAAGCTATCCCACTCCCTATCATCCTGGTGTGCTCCGTGTGCCTATCCAATAACCGCTTAAATGTTCCTAAAGTGTCTGACTCCACTATCACTGCAGGCAGTCCATTCCACACCCCAACCACTCTCTGCGTAAAGAACCTACCTCTGATATCCTTCCTATATCTCCCACCACGAACCCTATAGTTATGCCCCCTTGTAATAGCTCCATCCACCCGAGGAAATAGTCTTTGAACGTTCACTCTATCTATCCCCTTCATCATTTTATAAACCTCTATTAAGTCTCCCCTCAGCCTCCTCCGCTCCAGAGAGAACAGCCCTAGCTCCCTCAACCTTTCCTCATAAGACCTACCCTCCAAACCAGGCAGCATCCTGGTAAATCTCCTCTGCACTCTTTCCAGCGCTTCCACATCCTTCTTATAGTGAGGTGACCAGAACTGCACACAATATTCCAAATGTGGTCTCACCAAGGTCCTGTACAGTTGCAGCATAACCCCACGGCTCTTAAACTCCAACCCACTGTTCGTAAAAGCTAACACACTATAGGCCTTCTTCACAGCTCTATCCACTTGAGTGGCAACCTTTAGAGATCTGTGGATATGGACCCCAAGATGAACAAAGAACAAAGAACAGTACAGCACAGGAAACAGGCCCTTCGGCCCTCCAAGCCTGTGCCGCTCCTTGGTCCAACTAGACCAATCGTTTGTATCCCTCCATTCCCAGGCTGCTCATGTGACTATCCAGGTAAGTCTTAAACGATGTCAGCGTGCCTGCCTCCACCACCCTACGTGGCAGCGCATTCCAGGCCCCCACCACCCTCTGTGTAAAAAACGTCCCTCTGATGTCTGAGTTATACTTCGCCCCTCTCAGCTTGAGCCCGTGACCCCTCGTGATCGTCACCTCCGACCTGGGAAAAAGCTTCCCACTGTTCACCCTATCTATACCCTTCATAATCTTGTATACCTCTATTAGATCTCCCCTCATTCTCCGTCTTTCCAAGGAGAACAACCCCAGTCTACCCAATCTCTCCTCATAGCTAAGACCCTCCATACCAGGCAACATCCTGGTAAACCTTCTCTGCACTCTCTCCAATGCCTCCACGTCCTTCTGGTAGTGCGGCGACCAGAACTGGACGCAGTACTCCAAATGTGGCCTAACCAGCGTTCTATACAGCTGCATCATCAGACTCCAGCTTTTATACTCTATACCCCGTCCTATAAAGGCAAGCATTCCATTAACAGGGGAGACTAGGACGCGGGGGCACAGCCTTAGAATAAAAGGGAGTCACTTTAGAACAGAGATGAGGAGAAATTTCTTCAGCCAGAGAGTGGTGGGTCTGTGGAATTCATTGCCACAGAGGGCTGTGGAGGCCGAGACGTTGAGCGTCTTCAAGACAGAAATTGATAAATTCTTGATTTCTCGAGGAATTAAGGGCTATGGGGAGAGAGCGGGTAAATGGAGTTGAAATCAACCATGATTGAATGGTGGAGTGGACTTGATGGGCCGAATGGCCTTACTTCCGCTCCTATGTCTTATGGTCTTATGGTCTTATACCATATGCCTTCTTCACCACCTTCTCCACCTGTGTTGCCACCTTCAAGGATTTGTGGACTTGCACACCTAGGTCCCTCTGTGTTTCTATACTCCTGATGACTCTGCCATTTATTGTATAACTCCTCCCTACATTATTTCTCCCAAAATGCATCACTTCGCATTTATCCGGATTAAACTCCATCTGCCACCTCTCCGCCCAATTTTCCAGCCTATCTATATCCTGCTGTATTGTCCGACAATGCTCTTCGCTATCCGCAATTCCAGCCATCTTTGTGTCATCCGCAAACTTGCTGATTACACCAGTTACACCTTCTTCCAAATCATTTATATATATCACAAATAGCAGAGGTCCCAGTACAGAGCCCTGCGGAACATCACTGGTCACAGACCTCCAGCCGGAAAAAGACCCTTCGACCACTACCCTCTGTCTCCTATGGCCAAGCCAGTTCTCCACCCATCTAGCCACTTCTCCTTGTATCCCATGAGCCTTAACCTTCTTAACCAACCTGCCATGTGGGACTTTGTCAAATGCCTCACTGAAATCCATATAGACGACATCCACGGCCCTTCCTTCATCAACCGTTTTTGTCACTTCCTCAAAAAACTCCACCAAATTTGTAAGGCACGACCTCCCTCTTACAAAACCATGCTGTCTGTCACTTTGTTCCTCCACAGTCTTATGGATCACAGATCTCTCTGTTCCTCCACAGTCTTCAGAACCCTACCTTGGACCCTGTAATCCACATTTAAATTAGTCCTACCAAAATGAATCACCTCACATTTATCAGGGTTAAACTCCATTTGCCATTTTTCAGCCCAGCTTTGCATCCTATCTATGTCTCTTTGCAGCCTACAACAGCCCTCCACCTCATCCACTACTCCGCCAATCGTGGTGTCATCAGCAAATTTACTGATCCACCCTTCAGCCCCCTCCTCTAAGTCAATAATAAAAATCACAGAGCAGAGGACCAAGCACCGATCCCTGTGGCACTCGACTAGCAACCTGCCTCCAGTCCAAAAATTTTCCATCCTCCACCACCCTCTGTCTTCGATCAGATAGCCAGTTACCTATCCAATTGGCCAACTTTCCCTCTATCCCACACCTCCTTACTTTCATCATAAGCCGACCATGGGGGACCTTATCAAACGCCTTACTAAAATCCATGTATATGACATCAACTGCCCTACCTTCATCAACACGCTTAGTTACCGCCTCAAAAAATTCAATCAAATTTGTGAGGCACGACTTGCCCTTCACGAATCCATGCTGACTATCCCGGATTAATCCGCATCTTTCTAAATGGTCGTAAATCCCATCCCTAAGGATCTTTTCCATCAATTTACCAACCACTGAAGTAAGACTAACTGGTCTATAATTACCAGGGTCACTTCTATTCCCTTTCTTAAACAGAGGAACAACATTCGCCACTCTCCAGTCCTCTGGCACCATCCCCGTGGACAGTGAGGACCCAAAGATCAAAGCCAAAGGCTCTGCAATCTCATCCCTTGCCTCCCAAAGAATCCTAGGATATATTTCATCAGGCCCAGGGGACTTATCGACCTTCAGTTTATTCAAAACTGCCAGGACATCCTCCCTCCGAACATCTATTTCCTCCAGCCTATTAGCCTGTAACACCTTCTCTTTCTCAAAAACATGGCCCCTCTCCTTGGTGAACACTGAAGAAAAGTATTCATTCATCACCTCGCCTATCTCTACTGACTCCATACACAAGTTCCCACTACTGTCCTTGACAGGCCCTAACCTCACCCTGGTCATTCTTTTATTCCTCACATAAGAGTAAAAAGCTTTGGGGTTTTCCTTGATCCGACCCGCCAAGGACTTCTCATGTCCCCTCCTAGCTCTCCCAAGCCCCTTTTTCAGCTCATTCCTTGCTAATTTGTAACCCTCAATCGAGCCATCTGAAACTTGTTTCCTCATCCCTACATAAGCTTCCCTCTTCCTTTTCACAAGACATTCCACCTCTTTCGTGAACCATGGTCCCCTCACTCGGCCATTTCCTCCCTGCCTGACAGGGACATACCTATCAAGGACACCCAGTATTTGTTCCTTGAAAAAGTTCCACTTTTCATTAGTGCCTTTCCCTGACAGTTTCTGTTCCCATCTTATGCCCCCTAATTCTTGCCTAATGGCATCATAATTACCTCTCCCCCAATTGTAAACCTTGCCCTGCCGTACGGCCCTATCCCTCTCCATTGCAATAACACAAGACACCGAATTGTGGTCACTATCTCCAAAGTGCTCTCCCACAACCAAATCTAACACTTGGCCCGGTTCATTTCCCAGTACCAAATCCAATGTGGCCTCACCTCTTGTCGGCCTATCCACATATTGTGTCAGGAAACCCTCCTGCACACACTGCACAAAAACTGCCCCATCCGAACTATTTGACCTACAAAGGTTCCAATCAATATTTGGAAAGTTAAAGTCCCCCATGACAACTACCCTGTGACCCCCACATATATCCATAATCTGCTTAGATGCGTAGGTTAGAGGGATTAGCGGGTAAAATGTGTAGGGATATGGGGGTGGGATAGTGATCGGTGCAGACTCGATGGGCCAGATGGCGCCTCTCTGCACTGTAGGGTTTCTATGACAGGTGTTTGGTCTCTAGGGAATGTGGGAATGGGTAGGAAGGTGGCCTTGTAGCCCCAGATTGGCCATGATCACATTGAATGGTGGAGCAGGCTCGATAGGTCATATCATTTTCTTCTCCTATTTCTTGAATTCTAACGTTTGCTCCGTTCTCCCTGCCAGCACTGTTTAGATTTCGCTGTAATGGTATTGTCAGCCTGAAATAGGTTTCACATAGCATTGCCGGGCAACCTCTGGGTGCTCCTGTTTCTTTCCCATAGTAAGAAGTTTAACAACACCAGGTTAAAGTCCAACAGGTTTATTTGGTAGCAAAAGCCACACAAGCTTTCGAGGCTCTGAGCCCCTTCTTCAGGTGAGTGGGAATTCTGTTCACAAACAGAACTTATAAGACACAGACTCAATTTACATGAATAATGGTTGGAATGCGAATACTTACAACTAATCCAGTCTTTAAGAAACAAAACAATGGGAGTGGAGAGAGCATCAAGACAATTGTTTTGTTTCTTAAAGACTGGATTAGTTGTAAGTATTCGCATTCCAACCATTATTCATGTAAATTGAGTCTGTGTCTTATAAGTTCTGTTTGTGAACAGAATTCCCACTCACCTGAAGAAGGGGCTCAGAGCCTCGAAAGCTTGTGTGGCTTTTGCTACCAAATAAACCTGTTGGACTTTAACCTGGTGTTGTTAAACTTCTTACTGTGTTTACCCCAGTCCAACGCCGGCATCTCCACATCATGACTTTCCCATAGTCCAGAGATGTGCAGGTTAGGTGGATTGGTCATTCTAAATTGCCCCTTAGTGTCAGGGGGAATAAATAAGGGGTTATGGAGATGGGGCCTGGGTGGGATTGTTGTCGGTGCAGACTCGATGGGCCAAATGACCACTTTCTGCACTGTATGGATTCTATGACTATGTAAGACCAACTAGTTACTGTATTGTCTAACTGTTTGCTTCTGACTCAACTTAAAAGTTACCAGTAAGTATGGGAACTGATGGAGAAAACCCTTTCCAAGCATAGTGACTCAGACATGGGCAGTAGCAACTGGGGATGTCCAGGACCATTGATTCTCTGGAGAATAATAGGGTTGGGTAATACTGTCGGGATTTGATGTCAGGATATTATATGCCCTGTTTGTGAACAGAACTCCCACTTACCTGATGAAGGAGCAGTGCTCCGAAAGCTAGTGGCTTTTGCTACCAAATAAACCTGTTGGACTTTAACCTGGTGTTGTGAGACTTCTTACTCAGGATATGGTGTCCAGTATTGTAGAAATGTTCTAGCGCAGGATAGTGCATTGCAGCAGGATAAAAAGTGTGCAAGGCCTGTATCTCCAGGCGACTTTTAGTTAACTTGAGCATCTACATGGGCACAAGCCTGACCGTGGATTTATGGCTTATTGTTTTGTTCTTTCCAACAACTTACTGATTCCATGCCCATATCGGATGTTGTGTAGTCAACAAATGACTACTCCAGTAACACGAGGGAAAATACTGGGTGTTTCCACAACAGTAAAATCTGGATTTCATCCAAACTTCCATTGCACACCTGATTACACTTGCATTTATAATGAAGGCATGTTTCATACTTAACTGTTTATCAGCCATTTCGTATGAAATGTCAAATTATCTTTGTATTTCCAGAGGATTTTTTTGTTGTTTGTTCATTCTTCAGATGTGACTGTTGCTGGCAAGGCCAGCATTAAGGTGCTGGTGATAAAGGCAAAAAACTGCGGAATCTAAAACAAAAACCGAAAATACTGGAAAATCTCTTGACGAAGGGTCAGCCTGACTCAAAACGTTGGCTCTATTCTCTCTCCACAGACCTGCCGAGATTTTCCAACATTTTCTGTTTTTATTTGTGTTAAAATGCTGGTGACCTGCTTTCCTGAATCACTGCAGTCTGGGTTATGAAGCTGCTCCCATATTTTTTTCTCAGTCGGGAGTGCCTGGATTTTGACTCTTCACTGATGAAGAAACAGCAATATGTGTCCCAAGTCAGGATGGTGTGTGATTGGGGAACTTACGCGGCAGTTGTGTTGCCATGTGGCTGTTGCCCTTGATGTTCAGGACGAGAGAGAGAACAGGTTTGGGTGGTGCTGTTGAAGTAACCTCGGCAAGTGCTCAAATACGTTGTGTAGATGGCGCGCACTGCTGCACCGGCGGAAGGAGTGAACATTTAAGGTGTTGGGGATGGGATGTCGATCAAGCGGGTTTCTTTGTCCTAGTTGGTGTCAAGCTTCTTGCATCTTTGCATGCAGCTGAATGTGAAAGATTGGTGATCACCCTTCCCACTGCATCTGTAAAATGAATGGGTAAACCTATTGATATGGCTGAACCAAAGGAGTCCTACAGTGCAGAAAGAGGCCATTTGGCTCATGAAGTCTGCACCGACTCCCTGAAAGAGCATCGGACCTATGCCCAACAGCCGTCCGATCCCCGCAACCCCATGCAATTACCATGGCTAGTCCACCTCACCTGCACATCCCTGGACTGAAGTAATTGATACTTTCCCAAGTTGCCAAATTAAGTCCTACCATCGTACTCTAATCTGTGTTTGATTACACATTGCAATTCTAATATAAAACAAGGTTGAAATAAAACACATGAACAGTGTGTTTCCGTTTGGTCCTCATTTTATTAAGCAGCCCACTTAGTTTGTTTGTTTCGGTTAAGATTATGAAGTAGATCCAAAACTTTTTTAAAATGATAGATAACTTTTCTATGAACTTAGTCTGTAATATAAGTGTAGATTTTTTAACCCTGATCAAGAAAAAAAATCATTTGTTTTTAAATTGTGGCTATTTTCAGGTGCTAATTGAAGGTTTCCATTACATTGACTTTAGATCTTTCTAAAGGATGCTGTGTGAGAACGGAGCAGGCTAATTATTTCTGGCTCTGACACATGCCAAACCTTAGAGTATCAATAGATATGCTACTCCGGGTAGTGGGTGAGATTATTTTTGGATTAATGCTTTCAGAGCATTATGTGGCCTTGCTTTTAAAAAGTGGTCAGCCCATCATAGATTTTCAGATGTCCACTGGGAAAACTCTTGTTTCTAACATCCTAGCAGCAATAAGTATTCAAAAATAAATTGCTGCTTTATTTCAAATCAACTGTGATTTATAGGCAATGTTCCCGCCAGGATGGGTGCTTGCAACCTGGATGCTGTGTGGTCTCGTTCTGTGTTAAATACCACACCAAACGGTATTGTGCGCTGAGAAAACAGGCCACGTACAACAACATTCTGTGGTGAAACCTCATAGGCCTTCCTTTTCCTGAACTCGGATCAAAAAATCAGTTGCAGGAAAATGTGTGTTCTTTGGATCAAAATAATTGCAAATAAGGAAGATTTTCTGGGTGTATGATGTATAACATAACTGCAGATTTTTTTCCTTTACAAGTTTTGTAATATTGTTAAGTGAGATGTATGGAGAGAATCTCCCAACATTAGCAAGTGCAATTAATCAGCTAAATCATTTTGAAAGGAAAAAATTAACTACTTCACATAAAAATGCCTGCGGCTAAAAAAACTTAGTTCACAATGAATTGAGTTGCTGCTGTCTCCTCTTGGAACTAAATTCTACTTTCTGTATATACTGTAGGCGACTGTGGGCGGGCTGTGCGTGGATTGTCCTGTTGCTATGGCAAACTGAATGTGTGCATCAGCTGAGCACTGCAGAATGGAAACATTCGGACTTCAGGATTTCTCCTAATTTGGAAATTTTATCTTGGTGTAATTTATTGAGTTTAAAAAAAAACCCAAACACTTTGATTTGTAATGAAAATGTTAGTTTTAGTGTTCTGTTTCGATCCTGCTCTGACACCTGAAATAAGGTTGCACGGATCCAAGGTGAGGGGTTGGAATTTTCTCTCTCTAGCTGGCTGAGGGGTGAAGACCAGTGTGCAGCTCACTGGCTGCACAGCCAGCTTGTCTTGCCACATTGTGCGGCAATCTATGGAAAAGAAAAATGGAGGCTTGGCCCATGCTGTGACGCTGATGGGCTGGAAAAGGCCAGCAACGTTGGGAATCCCGAGAAAGGACACCCCGATCTCTGAGAGGGAAAGAAAAAGGAACCTTCCCCTCCCCCCACCCCTGTACTGGGCATGCCTCCGCCCCCCAGGTGGTCCTACTGTGCAATTCCTTGCGGGTTCCCCCTGCCTGCTTCCAATTCTTTAAAACCGTTGTAAATCCTTGCTAACATGACATCGTGTTGGCGAGATTCCAATGTGGGGGGAACAGTATGGCGAGGAAACCCTTTAATGATGTTGATTTAAATGAGGCTCCCAAACTTTCTGGACATTAGTGAACGATTATTAGAAAAGGTTCCTCAGTTTCATACAATAGCACCACTGTCTGTCCTGATTCCAATTTTCTTTTATTTTGCATTTTAATTGCAATCTCTTGATTTTCTTTTAATATATGTACTGGGAAAGGATTGAATGGAAGTTTCTACAGTTTTTGTTTAAATTGTATTATTCAAGCTGAACAATGTCTGTGCTACATTTTGGGCAACTATTGGCAGAGATTTGAGAATAAATCCACTCTTGCAGTGGATTGTGATGAATGGGGAGAGACCTGAAATAGGAAACGAGCAAAAATGCACCATAACTTCCAACAAAAACAACTTGTGATTTAACCAAAATAAGTAAATCAAAGTCAGTAATCCTGCATGTAAAACAATTCTTGTGTGCAGAGTCAAATAATTCTGAGAATGCATGATCCTGTCTTTCTTGCAAGATAGAAGAGAGGCTTTCTCCACACCCTAATTATGGAGCAAACGTTCTGCGAGTGCTGAGCTATCCAAGGTATTAATGTCATCGAGAACTCTTGAAAATTGTCAGCCTTACGCTCACCACTGAAAACAGAAATGGGAATCCTGCAGATTGAATGGAATATTTATCCCACTAAGTTGCAGTTCTGCGTTCTTTTTGCAACTGCTACGCTAGAAAAATTGGTGATTCATGGCCTTCCTCTTTTATCAGCCCAAAGGGGCAAACAACTGTGGCATGTTTGTAAGATTTTGAATCAAGCTCCTTATTTGTATGTGTACAGTGTTTATGATGATTGCCTAACATGTCATGATTCATCCACCAAGAAATGGCACCATGTTCTCCTGGCAATCCAGACTTATTTTGCAATGTTTACCAAGCTAAGTAAACATTGGCATCCAATAATTCCTGTGACATGTTAACAAGATGAGTTGGCCACCTACAAAAATGTGTAACTATCTTGTTGACGCATTGTTTTTAAGTTTTTCATTTACTGGGGGTAATGTTGGCAGACAACCCATTTAATATCGGTGCTTTAAGAAGAAAAGTTACTTTGTGTACATCTCTTTAAATGGGAACTAAGCCATTAAGTGGCAGTGATACCTGTAACAACGAAACAAGAAATGGGAAGCCTTTGCTCAGATGTTCATACATTAAATTAAAAATCAAGTTCCTGTTACAGTATCGTAGATACTCTTCGTAACACCGTTTTTTACCCTCTATACCACACATTCCTGCAAATTGTTTAGTGTTTACATTTTATACATGTCTGATTAGGATAGAAGGACCACATTTTCATCATGTATTTCAATTTTTTTTTGGAAAAAATCTACCAGTACTGGAGCAAAAATAGCTCATAGTTCTGATTCAATTTATTCAAAAATTTGAGTTAGTTTTGGGTCTCCTGATTTGAGTTTGTGCCGAAGGTTTTTTTTCCTACTCAAAGTTTATTTATTAGTCACAAGTAGGCTTACATTCACACGACAATGAAGTTACTGTGAAAATCCCCTAGTCGCCACGCTCCTGCACCTGTTCAGGTGCACTGAGGGAGAATTTAGCATGGCCAATGCACCTAACCTGCACGTCTTTCGGACTGAGAGGGGAAACCGGAGCACCCGGAGGAAACCCACGCAGACACGGGGAGAACGTGAAAACTCCAGCTACAAGCTGCTTGAGAGCGTAGTGAGGCAGGTTCAATGGAGGCATTCAAAAGGAAATTGGATGATTATTTGAAATGAAACAACGTGCAGGGTTATAGGTGAAGGCAGGAGAATGGCACTCGGTGAAATGCTCATTTGAAGAGCCGTGCAGACCTGATGGGCCGAATGGCAGTCTCCTGCGCCAGAACAATTCTGTGAATTTGATGGCGCATGCAATGATGCAATAATATTTTACCCTCAGTCTAACAAAGGTAGCCAGGTTGCCCACACACCACTGGAGCAATTTTGAAAGTCAATCCTAACAAGTTTCCATTCCAGAATTACCTTTTACACGGAACAGAAAAAAGTACAGTGTGATGACGTAGAATTGCTTTTATTCATTTTGGAGCACACTAAAATCTGAAAAGGAAAAAATGCTTTGGTCACAAGGCGGACATTTATTCATTGTGGAAGTGGCTTGCCAGTACCTGCTTTCATTTTACTCATTTTGTCACAGCTTCTAAACCACAACAGTTTGACCTTTTGTGAGGTCACAGGAAGTTTTAATCGACATGTTCTGTCCAAAAAGAGAGGTATTCGATTCGCATTTCATGATAATCTGATGGATTGGGGAAGGGGGAGATTTTTATTCTGTGATCTATGCAATAATAAAGAGAGTGAATGGCATGTTAGCATTTATAGCTAAAAGAGTAGAATATAAAGGTAAGGAAGTATTGCTGCAACTATACAAGGCATTGGTGAGGCTGCACCTGGAGTATTGGGCACAGTTTTAGTCCCCTTATTTGAGGAAAGATGCAGTGGCATGGGAGGCAGTTCAGAGGAGGTTCACTAGATTGATTCCAGAGATGAGAGGTTTGTCGTATGAAGAGAGATTGAACAGCTTAGGCCGATCCTCTCTGAAATTTAGAAGAATGAGGGGAGATCAAATTGAGGTATACAAGATGATAAAAGGTATGGATAAAGTAGACGTGGAGAGGATGCTTCCTCTTGTGGTGAATTCTAGGATGAGAGGTCATAGTCTTAGGATAAGGGGTAGCAAATTTAAAACAGGGTTGAGGAGAAACTACTTCTCCCAAAGGGTTGTGAATCTGTGGAATTTGCAACCCCAAAGTGCCGTGGATGCTGGGACAGTGAGTAAATTTGAGGAGTTAGACAGATTTTTAATTGGTAACTGTGTACAATTCTGGTCACCCTATTATAGAAAGGATATTATTGAACTAGAAAGAGTACAGAAGAGATTTACTAGGATGCTACTAGAACTTGATGGTTTGAATTATAAGGAGAGGCTAGATAAACTAGGACTTTTTCTCTGGACCGTAGAAGGCTGAGGAGTGATCTAATAGAGGTCTATAAAATAATGAGGGGCATAGATCAGCTAGATAGTCAACATTTTTTCCCATAGGTAGGGGAGTCTAAAACTAGAGGGTATAGGTTTAAGGTGAGAGGGGAGAAATACAAAAGGGTCCAGAGGGACAATTTTTTCACACAGAGGGTCGTGAGTGTCTGGAACAGCTGCCAGAGGTAGTAGTAGAGGCCGGTACAATTTTGTCTTTTAAAAAGCATTTAGACAGTTACATGGATAAGATGGGTATAGAGGGATATGGGCCAAATGCGGGCAATTGGGACTAGCTTAGGGGTTTAGAAAAAATAGTGCAGCATGGACAAGTTGGGCCGAAGGGCCTGTTTCCATGTTGTAAATCTTTATGACTCTATGGTAATGGATTGAAGGGTTAAGGGGAGAAGGCAAGAAAATGGGGATGAGGAGCATATCAGCTACGATCGAATGGCGGAGTGGACTCACTGGGCCGAATGGCTTAATTCTGCTCCTATATCTTATGAACTTATCGATTAGAATGAGAAAGCTGCATTTAGTAAATTAATCCTTTCAGTGAGAAGAGAGTTTGTCACTGGTGTTGGCAGATTAGAAATTATTTTTCCAAAAGCCACAGTATTTATATGGCACGTCCAGTTCCCAGAATGTTGAGAGTGGGGGATTTGGCAATGATATTGCCATTGAATGTCAAGGGGTGATGGTTAGATCCACTCTTGTTGGACATGGTTATTGTATTGTCTGGCACTTGTGTGACACGAGTGTACTCAGAACTGTTGATGCACAAAAGTAATTGAATCTGTATTCTAGCAAGGTACATATACTGATATTATTACCACTAGATTTTGAATTTATGTATTAAGTATTACTTCAAAGCTCAACTTCTCCAAAGCTATAATTGATAGCTTCTCTACATCCAGTCTCCATAAGCTACAACGTGTTCAGAACACAAATTATCCTGTACTCTTGACAAGCTAAGGTCTCATTGTATTTGCAGTATTTAAAGACATTATTGTAAGACACTTGGCTAAGTTCAAGGCAATCAGGCAAAATCACCATGGTTTTGATTTGATTTGATTTATTATTGTCATATGTATTAACATACAGTGAAAAGTATTGTTTCTTGCGCGCTATACAGACAAAACATACCGTTCATAGAGAAGGAAACGAGAGAGTGCAGAATGTAGTGTTATAGTCATAGCTAGGGTGTAGAGAAAGATCAACTTGATGCAAGATAGGTCCATTCAAAAGTCTGACAGCAGCAGGGAAGAAGTTGTTCTTGAGTCGGTTGATACGTGACCTCAGACTTTTGTATCTTTTTCCTGACGGAAGAGAGAATGTCCGGGGTGCATGGGGTCCTTAATTATGCTGACTGCTTTTCCGAGGCAGCAGGAAGTGTAGACAGAGTCAATGGGTGGGCAGGGAAATCATATTTACTCAATTTATTGAAGTTCTTTTGAAGAAATGGCATGTGCTGTGGATAAAGGGGAACTTGTGGATGTACTGCATGCACTTTGATTTCCAGAAGATGTTTGATAAGGTTGTCGCATGAAAGGTTATGGTGAAAAACAAAGCCTCATGGTGAAGAGGGTAACACATTGGCTTGAATTGAAGATTGGCTAGCTAACAAGAAACAGAGTTGGCATACATGGGTCTTTCACTGATTGGCAAGATGTAACGAGCGAGGTGCCACAGCGATCAGTGCTGGGGTCTCTACCTTTTACAATTTATTTAAACAACGTGGATGAAGGGATGGACCATTGGTGTGGTTGCTAAATTTGTTGATGAGACAAAGATAGGTAGGAAAGTAAGTTGTGAAGAGATATAGGAGGGTACAAAGGGATATAGATAGGTAGTGAGTGTGCAAAAATCTGGCAAATGGAGTATAATGTGGGAAAATGTGAAATTGTCCATTTAGGAAGAATAATAAAGAAGCTTATTATCTAAATAGTGAGGTATTGCAGAGCTCTAAGATGCAGAGAAATCCGAGTGCCCTAGTGCATAAATCACAAAGGTTAGTATGCAGGTACAAGAAGTATAGGAAAGCTAAGAAGATGTTATTGTTTATTATAAGGGGAATGGAACACAAAAGTAGGAATAAAAGCAAATTACTGCGGATGCTGGAATCTGAAATCAAAAGAGAAAATACTGGAAAATCTCAGCAGGTCTGGCAGCACCTGTAAGGAGAGAAAAGAGCTGATGTTTCGATAACAGATGAGACGAGTCCCTTTGTCAAAGCTAAAAGACATAGAAAGTGGGAGATATTTATACCGTAAGATGAGGGAATGGAAGATGAGCCATAGCTACAAAAACAAGGGGGAAGGCTGCTAATGGCAGTCCACAGAGAGAATAGAAAGTGTGACTGGCCAAACGGCGGAGAAACTGAAATCGGAGGGTAAGCTGCGACAGATGAAGATGTGGAGGGGGGGTTGGAGAGAGATAAAATGGAGAAAAAGGGGAAGCAAAGGTTGGAGGAGGTAAAAGGTCGAGAACAGTTAAAAATTAATGAAAACAAAGGGGCCGAGGTGGGGTAGAGCTAATCATCTGAAGTTTGTTGAATTCGATGTTGAGACCAGAAGGCTGTAAAGTGCCGAGCCGGAAGATGAGATGCTGTTCCTCCAGTTTGCTTTGAGCTTCACTGGAACATTGCAGCAGGCCAAGGACAGACATGTGAGCAGGATTGTGTGTTAAAGTGGCAAGCGACGGGAAGGTCAAAGGTCTTGATTGCGTACTGACCAAAGGTGCTCAGCAAAGCGATCACCCAGTCTACGCTTGGTCTCTCCGATGTAGAGGAGACCACATTGGGAGCAGCGAATGCAGTAGACCAAATTGAAAGAGGTGCAAGTGAAACGCTGCTTAACCTGGAATGAGTGTTTTGGACCTTGGATGGTGAACATGGAAAAGGTAAAGGGACAGGTGTTACACCTTCTGCGATTGCATGGGAAGGTGCCATAGATGTTGGGTATAGTGGGGGAGTGGATTAGGTTATCCTGGAGGGAATGGTCTCTGCGGAATGCTGACAGAGGGAGTGAAGGGAAGATGTGTTTGGTGGTGCATCACACTGGAGTTGGCGAAAATGGTGGAGGATTGTGCTTTGCATGCGAAGGTTGGTGGGGTGAAATGTGCGAACAAGGGGGACTCTATCCTTGTTCTAGGTGAGGGTCGTGGCATGTGAGATGGACCGCACGCTGTTGAAGGCCCTGTTGCCAACAGTAGATGGGAATCCACGGTTGAGGAAGAAGGAGCAAATATTAGAAGCACCATTTTGGAAAGTGGCATCATCAGAACAAATGCAACGGAGGCGAAGGAGCTGAGAGTAAGGGATGGAGTCCTTATAGGATGTAGAACACACCATTTTAATACACGATCCACGCCCACATGTCTGTCCTTGGCCTGCTGCAATGTTCCAGTGAAGCTCAACGCAAACTGGAGGAACAACATTTCATCTTTCAGCTAGGCACATTACAGCCTTCCGGTCTCGACATTGAATTCAACAACTTCAGATGATTAGGTCTATCCCACCTCAACCCCTTTGTTTTCATTTGATTTAATTTTTAACTGTTCTCTACCTTTTACTTTATTGTCTGTCTTCATTTTTCTTCCCCCCTCCCACTCTTCCCCCTATTTTATCCCCCTTTCCTTACCTGTTGTCCACTTTTGCTTCCCCCTTTTCTCCATTTTATCTCTCTCCCACCCATTCCACCGCCCACTCACATCTTCATCTATCACAGCTTGCCCTCTGATTTCAGCTTCTCTGCTGTTTGGCCATTCGCACCTTTTATTATCTCGAAGGACTGCCTTTCCCCTTGTTTTTGTGGCCATGACTCATCTTTCATTCCCTCCCCCTGCAGTATAAATATCTCCCACTTTCTATGCCTTTTAGCTTTGAGAAAGGGTCATCTGGACTCGACGTCAATTCTTTCCTTTCCTTATAGATGCTGCCAGACCTACAAAAGTAGGAATGTTATGCTTCAGTTGTACATGGCATTGGCGAAACTGCACCTGGAATGCTGTGTACAGTGTTGGTCTCCTTAAGGAATAATGGAAATGCATTGGAGGCAGTTCAGAGAAGGTTTACTAAACCAATACCTCGAATGGGCAGGGTGTCTTTTGAGGAAAGGTTAGTCAGGCTGGGCTTGTATGTGCTGGAGTCTGGAAGATTAAGAAGCCATTTGATTGAAACGCAAGATCCTGAGGGGTCTTGACAGGATGGATGTGGAGAGGACATTGCCTCTTGTGCGAGAGTCTAGAGGTCACTATTTAAAAATGAAGGGTTGCCGACCTAAGACAGGTGAGGAGAATTTCGTTCCTCTGGGGTGGAGGGGGCCGTGAGACTTTGGAACACTCTCACTTGAAAGGTATTGGAAGCAGAGTCTTTGAGCATTTTTAAGACAGAGGTAGATAAATTCTAGAAGAGCAAGGGGGTTTAAGGTTATCGGGGATAGACAGAAACGTGGAGCAGAGGTTACAATCTGATCAGCCATGACCTTATTGAACAGCAGAGCAGGCATGAGAAACCTACTCCTGCTCCTTGCTCGTAAGTTTGTAAAATGCAGTTTTGGAATTCGGGTTTTTAGGAGGGGTGAGTTCTCGATGTCTGAGTGCATATTCCACTTTCGGCAATCCATGCATTTATTTTTGATTTGATTTATTATTGTCGCATGTATTAGTGTACAGTGAAAAGTATTGTTTCTTGCGCTACACAGACAAAAAATACCGTTCATAGAGAAGGAAAGGAGAGAGTGCAGAATGTAGTGTTACAGTCATAGATAGGATGTAGAGAAAGATCAACTTAATGCAAGGTAGGTCCATTCACAAGTCCGATAGCAGCAGGGAAGAAGCTGTTCTTGAGTCGGTTGGTACGTGACCTCAGACTTTTGTATCTTTTTCAAAGAACAAAGAAAATTACAGCACAGGAATAGGCCCTTCGGCCCTCCAAGCCTGCACCGACCATGCTACCCGACTGAACTAAAGCCCCCTACCCTTCCAGGGATCATATCCCTCTATTCCCATCCTTTTCATGCATTTGTCAAGACACCCCTTAAAAGCCACTACCATATCAGTTTCCCAACGGAAGAAGGTGGAAGAGAGAATGTCCAGGGTGCGTGGAGTCTTTAATTATGCTCGCTGCTTTTCCGAGGCAGCAGGACATCTCCCACCAGTTTGAAGACAAAAATCATTTTAGTCTGGAATTTTGCTTTAATTAAACTAAAAGTAGATGTGATGTTTCTTAATTGATTTTGACTTTTTGACTAGTGGAATGTAATTCTGTGAGTGTAGCCAAGCAGGCCGAGATGTTTGCATGTGCCGTAGCTAAGATATATTGTGAATTGTAGCCTGTAAAACGAATTGTTTGTGAGCATGTAAACATTTGCAGCAGTCACTCTCCCATATCTACTGCTTGGTTTACAAAAATACTTCATGTCTATCAACTTCTCCCACCCCTTCTTAGCCGTGTATTCTCCGACCCTTCCAGTTCGAACTTCTTCCTCACCAATTCAGTCTGGCATCCTTCTCCTTCTCTAACCCAGTTAAGCAATTGCTTTCCTTCCACCGTTTAAGTTAAAATTCATCGATTGATCACATGGATTAGCTGAAAGAGTAAAGACTCTTGGGAAGTAGCATTCATTTCAACATTTGCTTCAGTGAGCTAGCTGTACATCCAATGTTAATGTGCCATGGCTGTGCTGGTCTGTGTGTACAGATATAAAATGTGTGGTATCAGCAATTGAGGAAATCCTAACCAGACTTGAAGAATGTATATGTATGAGAATGATTGCGGCAGTTCTGAGACTGGCATAGATTTTTTTTTAAATGGCCACAGCGGGGCTTCTGAGCTAATGGAATATTTTGCAACAGGGGAATTCCAGATAAAGCAGGTTGCCAAGATGAAAAATTATGTCAATGCATAAAAGTTAGTTGCATTCTGAAATTGTTTGCTTTTTGTACTTTGCATGTGTACCTATTTATCTGCCTTTTTTGTGTGATCCTCTTCTCTCAAGTCGTTCCCACTACTGTTAGTACCAGGGACCCTGCACCCACCAATATTTCAGTTTAATGTGACATGACCAACAATGCTGCATCCGGTCACAACCCATATCCTTAAGGCTCATTGTCAGTTTGTAATTGTACCAGATGTTCTCATCATCAGAATATGAGTGTTTCAAATGTCTGCCATTTTGCTTTACAGAAGTCCTAATGGGAGTGCTGCACAACCTTGCCTTGTTAAATATTAATTTGTTATTGATTGAATGATGCATGAACCATTAGTGCTAACTGCAAAGTTATATCTTACCCAAGGGTGTTCTTGGGAATGGCAACTTTAACCAGGACAGTTCTTTGAGACTATGCAGAGCTGAGATGAAGGGTGCACTGGTCGACCTCTGTCTCCTTCAATGACGGTAAGAAGTCTCACAACACCAGGTTAAAGTCCAACAGGTTTATTTGGTAGCAAATACCATAAGCTTTCGGAGCACTGCTCCTTCGTCAGATGGAGTGGAAATGTGAGAATCCATCTGACGAAGGAGCAATGCTCCAAAAGCTTATGGTATTTGCTACCAAATAAACCTGTTGGACTTTAACCTGGTGTTGTGAGACTTCTTACCATGTTCACCCCAGCCCAACGCCGGCATCTCCACATCCTTCAATGACAACAGTCTTTGCAGTTTAATGTTTTAGTATGAGGTGTGCTTAAACAGCCCCCTTCATGGTTCACCACTCCATGCATACCAGATATGGAGTCTAGAACCAAGCTTTGAGGTAGGTAGGTTTTAAAAAAGGGGATGAGCTCTGGCCCACACCAAGTTGTCACTGAGGTCGTCAGCATCACAGTGGGCATACTACTTCGCTGAAATCCCTCACAAACGAACCTGATTTACTCAGCTGATAAGTAAACCAGGCACACAGCACTAGTCTAAATCATCAACGTGGTGAGTTTGATTTGATTTATTATTTGATTTGATTTTGATTTATTTATTATCACATGTATTAACATACAGTGAAAAGTATCGTTTCTTGCACGCCATACAAAACATACTGTTCATAGAGAAGGAAAGGAGAGAGTGCAGAATGTAGTGTTACAATCATAGCTAGGGCGTAGAGAAAGATCAACTTAATGCAAGGTAAGTCCATTCAAAAGTCTGACAGCAGCAGGGAAGAAGCTGTTCTTGAGTTGGCTGGTACGTGACCTCAGACTTTTGTATCTTCTTCTCGAAGGAAGAAGGTGGAAGAGAGAATGTCCGGGGTGCGTAGGGTCCTTAATTATGCTGGCTGCTTTGCCGAGGCAGCAGGAAGTGTAGACAGAGTCAATGGCTGGGAGGCTGGTCATATTGTCACATCTATTGGGACATAGTGAAAAGCATTGTTTCTTGCGCGCTATACACACAAAACATACTGTTCATAGAGTACATAGGGAGAAGGAAAGGCAAGGATGCAGAATGTAGTGCTGCAGTCACAAATAGGGTGTAGAGAAAGATCAACTTAATACATGGTAGGTCCATTCAAAAGTCTGATGGCAGACTTGAATTAAGGCACAATTGGAGGTGTTTGGAAAGATTTTGCACCACAGTAAAGGTATGTATAATTCAGATAGCTGATCAGAACATTTTAGGATTAGGCTAAACAACTGCTGGAAGGTGTTAGCTGGTTGCCAGCTACAAGAACATGCATTCATAAGCCCACAGTTGGATTCTAGCCGTATGTTGTTTTGCCAAAAGGCAAATGATTATTATTCAGATGCCACACTTCAAACTGTCATGAGACAGGATGTGGAGTGTATCCCTGGAGGGTGGCTTCACTAAGCTTAACTCTAATGTTTCCCCAAGATATTCTAAAATGTAAGAACAGGATAGGTATAAAAATTGGTAGCAGTTCCGTTTAGGATAAACTCCAGAAAATATTTGCCTGAAGAGTGGTCAGTGTTTGGAATGGTCTTCCAGCCCAGTTAATTGTACCAAAAATATTCGGTTCATTAAATCCCATTCAAGAAGCAGTTGCATGGTATTAGCAGGGAGGTTAATTATCGGGGCACAGAATTAAAGTAATTGACAGGAGGATTTGCAGGAGTTTAAGGAGGTTTTCACCAGAGGGTTTGCACCTTACTGCTTGGAAGGATGGTGGAGGCAGAAACTTTCCATGCATTTGAGAGTACTTGGATGAGCACCTAAATACTAAGGCGGTATGGTGGCACAGTGGTTAGCACTGTTGTCTCACAATGACAGGAACCCAGGTTCAATTCCAGCCTGTGGTCACTGTCTGTCTGTGTGGAGTTTACATGTTCTCCCTGTGTCAGCTTGGGTTTCCTCCCACAGCCCCAAGATGTGCAGGTTAGGTGGATTGGCCATGCTAAATTGCCCCCTTGTGTCCCAACGATGTGTAGTGGGGGAGGTGATGGCCTTTAGTGGTATTGTCGCCAGTCTATTAATCCAGAAACTCCGCTAATGTTCTGGGGTTCGAATACCGCCATGGCAGATGGTGGAATTTGAATTCAATATATATTTTTTTTAAATCTGGATTTAAGAATCGACTGATGACCATGAAACTATTGTCGGAAAAACCCATCTGGCTCACTTATGTAATTTAGGGAAGGAAATCTGCCGTCCTTACCTGGTCTGGCTTACATGTGACTCCAGTGCTTCAGCAATATGGTTGACTCTCAACTGCCCTCTGAAATGGCCTAGCAAACCATTCAGTTCAAGGGCAACAAGTGATGGGCAATAAATGCTGGCCAGTCAGCGACGTCCACGTCCCACAAATGGATAAAAGAAAGGTTAAAGTTATTGATTTAAAGTTTGTTTATTTGCCACAAGTAGGCTTATATTCACACTGCGATGAAGATAGTGAAAATCCCCCAGTCGCCACACTCTGGCACCTGTTCGGGTACACTGAGGGAGAATCTAGCATGGCCAATGCACCTAACCTGCACATCTTTGGACTGTGGGAGGAAACCGGAGCACCCGGAGGAAACCCACGCAGACACGGGGAGACCGTGCAGACTCCACACAGACAGTGACCCAAGCCGGGAATCGAACCCGGGTCCCTGGTACTGTGAGGCAGCAGCGCCAGCGTGCCGCCGGTTAGGCGGATTAACCGTGGTAAATGCGTGAGGTTACAGGATAGAGCTGAGCGGAAGGCCTGGGTGAGATGCTGTTTCAGAGAGTCGGTGCAGACTCAATGGGCTGGATAGTCTCTTCTGCACTGTTGGGATTCTCGGGATTCAATGGCTTCATACCTAAAGGACTACTGACCAAGAGCTGAACATTTGGATTAGGCTGTGTAGATCTTTTTCTTGACCAGCACAAACAAAAATCGGCTGAATGACCTCCTATGCTGCAAGTATCTGTGACGATGAATTGGTTTATTTTCAGTTATGGATGAGCTAAAATGGGCCTTCCTCTTCTGTATATGTCGTGTCATAATGATTTGTTCAGCGGTTTCTAGTGTTAAGTTCTTGAATCCTTATGACTTTCCTGGAATTTTTAAATGGTAGACTCTTGAGGGCACATTCACTGTCCTATCTGTAAAGTTTTGCTGACTTGTTAAAAGATCACAGCCAAATCATCCCTCAGTCATCGCAACCAAAGTCGTCTTCCTCCTCTTCTCACCCCCAAGCCTCCTGAGATCAGTAGTAAATGGAACTATCATATTTCGGTGTAGCTTCCTTTTAATAGTGAGTCATGAATTTGTTTCTTTTCCAGTTTGAACTATTAAAATAAGTAGACTTCGTGGGCGATCACCACATCATGCCAGATAAAGAATCATCCAGATCAGGATGTTTCCTGGTCTTTTCTGAATGAGTTGATCTCAGCCAAAACATCATTGGTAGATACTGTAAATGTAGGGAGTGAAAGAATGTATTTCCTTTGCTGATCATTGTCCCATGACCTCCCTACAAGACTTTTGGGATCTCCCTACAAGTGATCAAGTACAAGTAGTTAAGTTGGTTCCCAAACATATGCTGATGGGTGACATATTACTTGCACAATTACCAGTGAATGCTTCCAGGAAATACTCGTATAGTAATTAACTCATTTTAGTTCACACACTATGACATGTCTGTTTGCACTCCTGTATCTTAACTCTCCTTTGAGAACCCATTATAATACTGATGGAATTTCTTACGATTGCGTTTGATGTCTCCGTCCTTATTTCTAATCCACTCTTGGTCGCCTTTTTTGTTTATCATGTTTCGCTTTTATTCTTCTAATAGTTTTCCTTCACCATTCTCCATAACAGGGTCTGTAGAGTTTATTCACTTTGTATTTTCTGAATGCATTTAAAGTCACATTTTTGTGCTTATTTGTCCTTGCCATATTTATCCTTTACATTTTGTTGTATGTTCTATTCCGTTTGTTCTCAACCAAGTTTTTGAGTTCTCTCCCACCCCAGCCTCTCCCACACATGCTCTACCTTGAGCCCTTGTTGAATTGTTTAAACTTCTCTGTCATTCCCTTTTTCAGTTGCAAAAACTGGGTAATACTTTGTGTTATTAGTTTATAGCATAATCTTGTTATGGCTACTGTAGATTATGCTCCTGAAGTCTTCTGATCTCTCCTCTGGTTAAAATGTATTGTTGAGAAATCCCTTGTATTGAAGTATGGTAACACTGTCTGACCACTGAGAGAGGATGATTTCCTGATCAGAGCAACAAAGGGTTAATTTCTTAAAGGGACATGTGTGCATGTTTTCATCATTCCATCTAGTGATACAAAATACTATACCTTATTAAGTGGCATTATATAGCTTATCACATTAGGTAGTAAGCTGCAGCTTCGACTAAAAATATGGAACTATGTAATCAATTCCCAATAAACACTGATTCAACAAGAGTGAACGCATGCCGATAGAATTTTTTTCAGTCTCCATGCTCTTGAATGCATTCGTCATCTCTTTGTTTGAAGTTTTTACTGAATTCAGGACTTGGAGGAGTAAAAACAGAAGTTAAAACAGAAGTAAGCTTTCCATCAAATCATGAAATTCCCAAATTCATTGCACAAATCTACGTACATTAAATTCTGTAAAAAAAAAGGTTGAATAGCCATTGTAGTCAAATTGCAACACTGACCAATGAGAAAACCACAGAAAAGTCCCAGAGCAAATCAGTGCTCTTCATTTTTAGAATTTCCATTATTTCAATCACTGCCTGAATGATTATAATTGAAGGCATTTCCAGTTAGTGCTACGCTGAGATTCTATTATTAGCCTTTTCTGTTTTACATCAGCCCACTCTTTGTGGGTAGATGGCAAATGCTGCTGGTGCAAACCAAATGTAGAACTTCTACTAACAAACCCCAACAGCTCTGACAGTGCAGTAATGCTCCCATACTTTGTGGGTTGTACCTTAACTTCCTCTCTGCCAGGACAAATGACTGATGAGGTTTCATAACTCTGGTTTCAAAGTGGTTTGATCGCTTTCTGGAAAAAATAAGAAAAGCCCCAAACTAGAGTTATAAAGCTGGTGTCCCGTTGCCTCTGAAACTACCTGCTATTTTAGCAAGCCTGATTTCAACTGTTTCTATGCAGGATTCCATCTGTAACATCCATTTGTATTTAAACAAAGCTTTTAACAGAATGAAAGATCCCAAGGCACTTTACAGAAATGTTAACAAACAAAATTTGACACTGCACCACTGACCAAAGCTTTGTAAAAGAGGTATGTTTTAAGGACGGTCTTAAAGGAGGAAGCTCAGTGGGACAGTTTAGGGACAAATTTCCAGAGCTTAAGATCTAGCTAGCTGAAAGTCCAACCAGCAATGGTGGAGCAATTGAAATTTGGGATTTTGATTTATTATTGAAATAATGGAAATTCTAAAAATGAAGAGTACTGATTTGCTCTGGGACTTTTCTGTCGTTTTCTCATTGGTCAGTGTTGCAATTTGACTACAATGGCTATTCAACCTTTTTGTCACGTGTATTAGTATACAGTGAAAAGGATTGTTTCTTGCACGTTATACAGCCAAAGCATACCGTTCATAGAGAAGAAAAGGAAAGGATGCAGAATGTAGTGTTACAGTCATAGCTAGGGTGTAGAGAAAGATCAACGAATGCGAGGTAGGTCCATTCAAAAGTCTGATGGCAGCAGGGAAGAAGCTGTTCTTGAGTCGGTTAGTACGTGACCTCAGACTTTTGTATCTTTTTCCCGACGGAAGAAAGATGTACGGGATGCGTGGGGTCCTTAATTATGCTGGCTGCTTTTCCGAGGCAGTGGGAAGTGTAGATAGAGTCAATGGATGGGAGGCTGGTTTGTGTGATGGACTGGGCTTCATTCGCGACCTTTTGTAGTTTCTTGCGGTCTTGGGCAGAGCAGGAGCCATACCAAGCTGTGATACATCCGGAAAGAATGCTTATACACTTTGGAGGAAATAATAACAAATGGGATTACTATCTCAATGGAAACAAATTAAAACATGCTACCGTGCAAAGGGACCTGGGGGTCCTTGTGCATGAGACGCAAAAGCCCAGTCTGCAGGTACAACAGGTGATCAAGAAGGCAAATGGGATGTTGGCCTATATTGCGAGGGGGATAGAATATAAAAGCAGGGATGTCTTGATGCACCTGTACAGGGCATTGGTGAGGCCGCAGCTGGAATACTGTGTGCAGTATTGGTCCCCTTATATGAGGAAGGATATATTGGCATTGGAGGGAGTGCAGAGAAGGTTCACCAGGTTGATACCGGAGATGAGGGGTTTGGATTATGAGGAGAGGCTGAGGAGATTGGGTTTGTACTCGTTGGAGTTTAGAAGGATGAGGGGGGATCTTATGGAGACTTATAAGATAATGCGGGGGCTGGATAGGGTGGAGGCGGAGAGATTCTTTCCACTTAGTAAGGAAGTTAAAACTAGAGGACACAGCCTCAAAATAAAGGGGGGTCGGTTTAAGACAGAGTTGAGGAGGAACTTCTTCTCCCAGAGGGTGGTGAATCTCTGGAATTCTCTGCCCACTGAGGTGGTGGAGGCTACCTCGCTGAATATGTTTAAAGCGCGGATGGATGGATTCCTGATCGGTAAGGGAATTAAGGGTTATGGGGATCAGGCGGGTAAGTGGTACTGATCCACGTCAGATCAGCCATGATCTTATTGAATGGCGGGGCAGGCTCGAGGGGCTAGATGGCCTACTCCTCCTATTTCTTATGTTCTTATGTTCTTTCTATGGTGCATCTGTAAAAGTTGGTGAGAGTCATAGATGCTCATGAGGCCACAATTAGCAGAGTATAGATTTCTTGGGAGTGCTGTGGGGCTCAAGGATATTACAGAGATAGGGAGGGGCAAGGCCGTGGAGAGATTTGAAAAGAAAGATGAGGGTTTTAAAATTGACACTTTGCTTAACCAGGAGCCAGCGTAGGTCATCGAGCTGAGCTGGCTTAACGGGACCTGGTGCGAGTTGAGATACGAACAGCAGAGTTTTGGAAGACCTCAAGTTAATGGAGAGTAGAGTGTGGAAGTCTCTATTGTACTCCATGTCTTTTATGATGTCTAGAGTGTTAGGAGCACTTTAGAAAAATTGTTGGATATTAATGATATAGTGTAGCTTTAGAAATTTGTCAGCGTTTAAGGTGTTTTGTTGAGTGACTTGAACGATTGAGGTTGTTGCAAGCCCAGGATGAGTTGAGCCCGCATGTAGTGATAGTACCTCCAGATATTTTTTAAAACAGTAATGGAATCACTGTTGCTGCAACTCTAGCACTGATGTACAAATGTATATACGTGCCTTTGCCAGAAAAAGCTGCCATTTTACAAGCAAGTTGTTGAGCTGAACAACAGTGGTTTCCTGCTCACCTGTAAACTCGCCCCATTTCTTCGGCAGTGAACAATGTGGCACAGCAGCAAACCTGGTCATGGCAGACGTTGGAAGCACTAAAGCAAATGCAGCATTCCTGAAAACAAAGGCCTGAAACATTGAGCTATCCATTCTCTATATATATATATATATACTGGATGGCCCACTGTGTTGTATTGGTCAAAATACTGGCAGCTCTTAGCTGTAGTCCATTGTGAAGATGCTAGAGATTTAGCATTAAATATTGTCAACATTCACCATCGATATTCCTCTGACACTGACAGTAACTACTGAAGTCTGCAAATGAACAATTAAAAGCAGAAATTCAGACGTTGCTGTCAGTGATTCTACACTTCCCATAGGGTGCATTGTTCAAGTTCACACAGGCTGCAGGCAAATAGAACTCATTGAGCTAACAAGAACTTACTTTTTTACACTATTAGTTTCACTGTAAAAACCCTTAAATGTTGCAGCATGTTGAATGAGATGTAAATGAGATTGTAATCAAATACCAGGTTCAGTAAACAGGAAACGACTAAACAGTCTCAGTGGCCCTAAAAAAACTAATTTTATATTTATGGAATGTCAAATCTCTCCATTGTGACAGAAAATAACATTTTTAAAAATTGTTTTAAATAGCTTTTCCATAAACCTGGCATTTGTAAGCAATACTGCCATTTAAATCCTTGTAGTTCAGTGCACTTGTCCAAGGATGTCACCGTACTACAGGTAGTTCCCAGATTATATGGAGATGGGTCCAGCTACTGGAATGTAGATACCTAACAGTAAAGTAGGTCTTCTGAAACTTGGGTGTAAAGCAGACTGGAGCTATACTGCACCCGATGATTTAAAGTTTGTAATGGATTACTAAGAAAAAGATCCCTTTTCTCTCCCTCGCTCAAATAGAATCAAGTACTTGCACACCTGTCACATCCCCATTAACTGCCTCAGTTGCCACATATCACTGCCATGTAACTCTGCAATAAACATGTTCCTCATCTCCTCCTCTCCCGTTCCAAATAATACCAGTGGGAGTTTTGCTTCATATGCTGAGTTAACATAAGAACTAGGAGCAGGAGTAGGCCATTTGGCCCCTGGAGCCTGCTCCACCATTCAATAAAATCATAGCTGATCTTTTTGTGACCTCAGCTCCACTTACCTGCCCGCTCACCATAACCCTTAATTCTTTTACTGTTCAAAAATCTACCTATCTTTGCCTTAAAAACATTCAACGAAGTAGCCTCAACTGCTTCGCAGAGAATTCCACAGATTCACAACCCTTTGGGTGAAGAAGTTCCTCCTCAACTCAGTTACAAGTGCATTAGCTGTAAATACTTTTTTTCAAAACTTGAGATACTAGTTTGTTGAAAGCCCAGTGGGAATCCAAGAACAAATTGATTAACTGTTTGATAGCATTCAGCATCATAAAAATATAATGAATCTATTTGACCACATAGAATTTGGAAGGAGCTCTGCATTGGATGCAATTCAAAATGTTGAAGGTCCTCGCACTGGAATTGGAAAGTTTTCCAAATGAGGCATTTGCCAACTTGAAGGTTTGTTTCCCCCTCATTCCTGGCACTGCCTGCTTGCTCTCTCCCCTCATCCAGAGCATCCCCAGGAACTGTTGCTTGCTTTTCATTCTTGTCCTCACACTTTTATCTCATCTTTCTTCCAATTTCACCCAATTCTGGTACTCTTCTTTCTCTCAAAAATACAGGATTTCTAATTCTGCAGCATGTCTTTCTAATTTAATCATCTTTTTCCAGGAGACTGACATACAGATTTTAAGTTTAAGTTTGTTTATTAGTCACAAGTAGGCTTACATTCATACTGCAATGAAGCGACTGCGAAAATCCCCTAGTTGCCACACTCCGGCGCCTGTTGGGGTACACTGAGGGAGAATTTAGCATGGCCAATGCACCAATGCACCTAACCAGCACGTCTTTGGTCACTGGAAGGAAACTGGAGCACCTGGAGGAAACCCATGGGGATATGGGGAGAACGTGCAAACTCCACATGGACAGTGACCCAAGCCGGAAATCAAACCCGGGTCCCTGGCGTTGTGGTAATCACTGTGCCACCATGATTTTAAAGCCACAATTATAATAATCGGTGCTGATAAATCAGTTGCAAATTGGTGTATAGTAACGATCCAGCTTGTACACAATGAGCTTAGCATATTAGTTGTTGGTTTTATGTTTTGACCAGTTTGGAAATCACACCTTTAGATCAATATTTACTTTTTCTTGGGAACCTGTTGAGCTATTGTTAAACTTAATCGGAAATACTGGTGCGGTGTTGTAAGTATCAAAAAGAAAATAGAAATGTCATCAAACCATAACTTTGTAAGGCTTGGTGTATAACTTAGCTGTGCTTTTTTGAATGATGAAGGATATTTGAGAGCCAAACTATAACGCCCGCATGCCAAACCACACCCATTTAACAGTTGTGTTCCGGGAACATCTGTAAACTTTTAATAAAAGGACTATTTTAATTTCCCCTTCTCGATTAACTGAGTCATAAGAGCCTTCGGTAAACCAAGTGTAATCCCAAGATAATCAGTTAGCTGATCTCAAATCTAAAATATAAAATCTGTTCTCAATAACTCATAAATAGTATGTGACATTAATTGAGAGTGATAACCCAGGTACGTTTTTAGTATTGTAATTCAGTGCATGTTAACTCAGATCAGTATTAATTATTCAGGAGCCATTGAAGTGTATGTTTGAGTGTCTGTTCTTGTAAGTTAGCACAAAACCATTGCGTAGTCTTCATTAATTCATTAATGTTCTTTTTTGACATTACCAGCACTAATGATTTAATGTACGATATTTGAAAAAGTATGTACTGGCCGTGATTTTTGTAAGATTGAATGAAAAAATAAATTGCACCTTCTACAAACTTGAGTCATCCCAAAGCACTTTCACAGCCAATGAAGAACTTTTAAAATATAATATAAGGCAGCTAATTTCTGCACAGAAAGGTCCCGTTAAAAGCCATGTGAGAATGGACAGTCAATCTGCTTTTAGTGATTAAAAACGCAATAATTGCGGATGCTGGAATCTGAAACAAAAACAGAAAATGCTGGAAAATCTCAGCAGGTCTGACAGCATCTGAAAGTAAAGTAAAAGTTTTTTTTTAAAGTTTGTTTATTAGTCACAAGTAAGGCTTACATTAACACTGCAATGAAGTTACTGCGAAATTCCCCTCATCGCCACACTTCGGGACCTGTTCGGGTCAATGCACCTTAACCAGAATGTCTTTCAGACTGTGGGAGGAAACCGGAGCACCCAGAGGAAATCCACGCAGACACGGAGAATGTGCAAACTCCACACACAGTGACCCAAGCCAGGAATCGAACTCAGGTCCCTGGCGCTGTGAGGCAATAGTGCTAATCACTGTGCCACCGTGCCGCAGCCAATGTTTTGAGTCTAGATGATACTGACGAAGAGTCATTTAGACACAAAACATTGGCTCTATTCTCTCCCCACAGATGCTGTCGGACCTCCTGAGATTTTCCAGCATTTTCTGTTTTTGTTGCTACTTTTAGTGATGGTTGAGGAATAAAGACTGATCAATGCACTTAATGGTCTGGATCTGTGTCCACCTGAGAGTCATAGAGTCATACATCACAGAAACAGGCCCTTTGGCCCACCATGTCTAGGCTGACCATCAAATGCCAATCTGTACTAACCCCATTTACCAGCACTTGGTCCATAGCCTGTTATTCCTTGGTGATTTAAATGCTTGTCCAGATGCTTCCTAAATGCTGCACGTGTACCTGCCTCCAACACCCTCATAGGCAGCACATTCCATATTTCCACCGCTCTCTGGGTGAAAAAGAATTTCCTTAGATCTCTCTAAATCACTTACTCCTCATCTTAAACCTATGACCTGTGCCATAGGGAAAAGATTCTTAATAATCTACCCTATCTATGCCTCTTATAATTTTGTATACCTCAATTCAGTATTGAGGTATACAAAAGATAGGTCCCTCCTCTGTTCCAGGGAACACAAACCCAGCCGATCCAGTTTCTCCTCATAGCTAAAACTTTCCTCCCCAGGCAACGTCCTGGTGAGTCTCCTCTGTACCTCTCCAGTGCAATCACGTCCTTCCTATACTGTGGTGACCAGAACTGCACACAGTATTTTATCTGTGGCCTAATCAATGTTTTATAAAGTTGTACCAACACTTCCCAGCCCCAATATTCTATGACCCGACTAATGAAGGTAAGCATTCCATATGTCTTCATCCTATCTATCTGTGCTTCCACCTTCAAAGATCTATGGGCTTGTACCAAGGTCCTTTTTTCCTCAATACTAGGGACCTACCATTTATTGTGTATATCCTACCCTTATAAGACATCCCAAAATGCATCACCTCACACTTATCAGGATTAAATTCCATCTGCCATTGTTCTATCCAATTTACCAGTTGATCAGTATCAGTCTATAGCCTGAGCCTATTCTCTTTGATGTGAACAACACCAATTTTTGTGTCATCTGCAAACTTACTAATTATATTTTGATTTGATTTATTATTGTCACATGTATTAACATACAATGAAAAGTATTGTTTCTTGCATGCTATACAAAGCATACCATTCATAGAGGAGGAAAGGAGAGAGTGCCGAATGTAGTGTTACAGTCATAGCTAGGGTGTAGAGAAAGATCAACTTCATGCAGATAAGTCCATTCAAAAGTCTGATGGCAGCAGGGAAGAAGCTGTTCTTGAGTTGGTTGGTACGTGACCTCAGACTTTTGTATCTTTTTCCCGAAGGAAGAAGGTGGAAGAGAGAATGTCCGGGGTGCATGGGGTCCTTAATTATGCTGGCTGCTTTGCCGAGGCAGCGGGAAGTGTAGACAGAGTCAATGGATGGGAGACTGGTATACCTTCTACATTCACATCTGAGTCATTACATATATAATATATAAAATCAATTGCTGTGGCACACTGCTGGTCACAGGCTTCCGATTACAAAAGCAACCCTCCATCATCACATTTTGCCTCCTATTAACAAGCCAATTTTGGATCCAATTTGTCAACTTGCCATGGATCCCAAGGGCTGTAACCTTTTGGACCAGCCTTCCAATGTGGGACCTTGTAAGTAAGGACTGTCCATAATCGCAGTGACTAAATGTGCTACTGGGCTTGTGGGCATCAGGAAAATCCTTGATCTGGGCCTGAGTTGGTTGACTCCAGAAGAGATCATTGATGCCAGATCGGCTTCAGTGTTCCTAAGTCAAGCAGCCAAAAAAAAAATGGAGTCAGTAATCCCACTCTTAATCATCAGCCAGTGATCGCTATTGTGAAATGTGCTTGCTTGTGTAGGCTATGGGTGAACATTTGAACTCATCTGATTGAATGGGCTGCAAATACTGACTGTTTTGACTCAGATTTTGAAGCGGCAGGATGCCAGGTGGCTCCTCACACTACGTGATCTGTAGGCTTTGCAAAAAAGAGAACAAACGAGAGTTAAGTACTTTTGCATTTCCTTAGTGACTAATTTTAACCTGGGACCCAAGACTCAGTATCCTTTATTCTAACTCAAGTACGTCATTGTAACAGTAAAAGCTACAAGCCTAAATATAGAGTATTCTTCTTTTTAAAATTAGGGGCCGTCCTTTTGAGACAGATGAGGAGAAATTTACTCAGAGTTGTGAGATTTTGGAACTCTGTCTCAGAAGGTGGTGGAAACGAGGTCACTGAATAGTTTTTAAGCCAGAGATGGATAGATTGACGTTAGGTGAGGGAATTAAAGGTTGTCGGGGGTAGATGGAGAACATGGAACACGCATACAGATCAGCCAGTATCTTATTGAATGGCAGGCCAACCTCGAGGGGCCAAATGGCCCACTTCTCATATTTCATACGGTCATATTTTTGCAATGCTTATTTTCTTACATAGTTGAGAGTAACTCATCATAAATTACTCCCAATCTTCACTCAAGCCGGTTTCTTTTTTGCTTAACTGAAGAGCAAATACT
Source organism: Mustelus asterias (assembly GCF_964213995.1). NCBI lineage: Eukaryota > Metazoa > Chordata > Chondrichthyes > Carcharhiniformes > Triakidae > Mustelus > Mustelus asterias. The sequence goes on from NC_135823.1 coordinate 63,738,153, forward strand.
TATTTGAATTACAGTGTCCGCACTGGGATATATTAAATGCTGTTGATGTTCATATTTTTGGTTTATCACAGATTATCTTAATGTCTTGTCTTGAAACGGATTTAATTTCCACTCACTTGGTGTTAATTCTGTTCTTTCAGACAACAGTGACTTAATTGCTTGCACTGTGGTTACAAAAGATGGCAGTCAGATGCATCGATTCCTGTCTGTAGACATTTATCAGATGAGCTTAGTTGAACCCGAGAGCAAGCGACTTGGCTGGGGAGTGGTGAAATTTGCAGGCCTGCTTCAGGTAAGAAGCTAAGTGCTGGCAGACGCATCTCCTTTCTGCTTCTTGGCTTCGAATATTTAAATTTGATTCATTCAAAACCAACGTGCATCTTTACAATTTTTTTGGACCTATGCTGCGACAATGATCTAATGCAATCAAGTTTGCAACTAATTTCTCAGACTTGTATATTGGGACAAATATATCTAGGAGAACTGATTGAAACTGTGGAATTTGCTGTATTATGCAAGGGTAGCATAACTATACCTTCTGGTTACATTTCTGGCATGTTTAGTTGCTTGCACTTCCATCCACCCAAAACAACAAATCTACATTCAGGCTTCACACGGTACTTGCTTATTCAGTCAAGTTAGTTTCTTTCATTGGGTTTGGTGATCACTTTTCATTTGTGCACCAAAATAACTGCCAGTTGAAGGTATGTTCAGTGGTGGCACAGTGGTTAGCACAGCTGCCTCACAGCTCCAGGAACTTGGGTTCAATTCTGGCCTCGGGTTACTGTCTGTGTGGAGTTTGCATATCCTCCCTGTGTCCGCATGGGTTTCCTCCGGGTGCTCCGGTTTCCTCACACGCTCCAAAGCTGCAGTAAGAAGTCTCACAACACCAGGTTAAAGTCCAACAGGTTTATTTGGTAGCACGAGCTTTCGGAGCGCTGCTCCTTCATCAGGTGAATAATCACCTTCTTCACCTGATGAAGGAGCAGCGCTCCAAAAGCTCGTGATTCCAAATAAACCTGTTGGACTTTAACCTGGTGTAGTGAGACTTCTTACTGTGCCCACCCTGGTCCAATGCTGGCATCTCCACATCAGGTTGGGTTGATTGGCCATGTTAAATTGACCCTTGGTATCAAGGGGATTAGCAGGGTAAATACGTGGGGTTACGGGGATAAGGCCTTGGTGGAATTGTTGTTGGTGCAGCTCGATGAGTCGAATAGCCTCCTTCTGCACTGTAGGGATTCTATGGAATGTGCAGTCAGTATCACTGCAATCTCCTGGTGTTCACTCACATTGTGTGGCATGAGGCTTCTATTTTTCACTTCTGTAATTTTGAACAAGTGACCCACCACGTGCTGTGGTGGAGGAAGAATAAAGAGGAAAGACCAAAATGGGTGGTGATGTTCTTCACTGGTGCTTTGTGGATTCGCTTCCCTGAGTTGTATTGGTCATGAAAAGCATCTTTCTACTGGACTGGGAACCTTTTCATTTAGACTTATTTAGTCAGTTTTGCATAATCTGGTTTGTACAATGTGCTCCATATATAGTAAATCGGAACCCCCTAGAAATAGTGAATCAACTGTATTGTGGTTTTATTGGTAGGGCACCTGAATACACTAATCCAGATTTTGAGAGATCTATTTTGGGTCCAGTTTAGGCTTCTATAGCTGTCAACTATTAATGATATTAATGATGAACGATCTGGAAGAAGGTGTAACTGGGGTGATCAGTAAGTTTGCGGACGACACAAAATTGGCAGGACTTGCAGATAGTGAGGAGCATTGTCAGAGGCTACAGAAGGATATAGATAGGCTGGAAATTTGGGCAAAGAAATGGCAGATGGAGTTCAATCCTGATAAATGCGAAGTGATGCATTTTGGTAGAAATAATGTAGGGAGGAGCTATACGATAAATGGCAGAACCATAAAGGGTGTAGAGACGCAGAGGGACCTAGGTGTGCAAGTCCACAGACCCTTGAAGGTGACGTCACAGGTGGAGAAGGTGGTGAAGAAGGCATATGGCATGCTTGCCTTTATAGGACGGGGCATAGAGTATAAAAGTTGGGGTCTGATGTTGCAGATGTACAGAACGTTGGTTCGGCTGCATTTGGAATACTGCGTCCAGTTCTGGTCGCCACACTACCAGAAGGACGTGGAGGCTTTGGAGAGAGTACAGAGGAGGTTTACCAGGATGTTGCCTGGTATGGAGGGGCCTAGTTATGAGGAGAGATTGGGTAAACTGGGGTGGTTCTCCCTGGAAAGACGGAGGATGAGGGGAGACTTAATAGAGGTGTATAAAATTATGAAAGGCATAGATAGGGTGAACGGTGGGAAGCTTTTCCCCAGGTCGGTGGTGATGTTCACGAGGGGTCATAGGTTCAAGGTGGGGGGCGGGGGGGAGGTTTAACACAGATATCAGAAGGACATATTTTACACAGAGGGTGGTGGGGGCCTGGAATGCGCTGCCAGGCAAGGTGGTGGAGGCGGACACACTGGGAACACTAGACCGCCATATGAACGGAGTGGGAATGGAGGGATACAAAAGAATGGTCTAGTTTGGACCAGGGAGCGGCACGGGCTTGGAGGGCTGAAGGGCCTGTTCCTGTGCTGTGTTGTTCTGTGTTCTTTGTTCTTTGATATCAGGTTGAGAAAGATGCAGCCACACAGTAAAGTCCACGTTACCGTGTGACCATCAAAGGAAAGCTTTAAGCTTTGGCTAAAATATTACATTAAGCTCATCGGGCAGGTTTTTCCGGCCCGCTCGCCCCCTGGTCGGAAAATCCTGCCCAAGGTCAACGGACGTTTGTGTGGTCCATGGCGGACAGGATGGGAACATTCCGCCAGTTGTGTACTTACAATTATTATAACCTTTTTTTTTAACAGGACATGCAGGTGATGGGAGTGGAAGATGACAGCAGAGCTTTAAATATCATCATCCATAAGCCGGCATCCAACCCTCATGCCAGGCCCTTCCCTATCCTCCAGGCCACGTTCATCTTTGCTGATCACATCCGCTGCATCATCGCAAAGCAGCGATTGGCAAAGGGCCGCATTCAAGCACGGCGTATGAAGATGCAAAGAATAGCAGGTTCGTGCCAGTTTCTTATTAACTTCCATAACTAGGCCACTCAACTGGTGGTGCCAGCTTACCTTCTGGAATTATGTAGAACTAATTAAAATTCCAATTTTACTATTGAGTGCGGAATTAATCTTTTTAACACCCCATTATGTTCTGTGATTCCCGCTGAGGTTTTGATTTGACTAATTGAGCTTGTGTTAATTATCTTGTTTTCTATGTTAAATTTATTATCCACAAAAACTTGGAACCATTTACTTAGCTGTTTAACAAAGTGCCATTGATAAAAATCTGAAGTTCTTTTGCACAATAGTTGTTGCTGCAATTAATTTTCAACAGCTGAAATACGAAATAAAGAAAGAAGGAAGTTGCACTTACAAGCGTCGTTCATGATCTCAGGGCATGCCAAAGCACTTTAATATACAAGGGCTGTACTTACCCAATTGTTATCACCTAACAGCAAAACTTGCATGAAAGGCCCTGCACAGATTATAACGGACTATATTGCAATAGAGAATTTTGATGTCCAACAAATTACTTGAGCAGGAACTGTCAAATTGAAAATAGAGTTTATCCCTACTCTCTGTTTCCTATCCATTAAACCATCCTCTGTCCATGCTTATTTATTACCCCTAGCTGCATGAGCCTATCTCTTTTATATATCAATCATCCTAACAGCACTGTAAAACTGCAGAGGTTCAAGAAGGTGACTCACCACCACCTTCTCATGGGCAATAAATGCTTGTCGGGCCAGCGATGCCCATATCCCATGAACACATTTTTAAAAACCTTTTGTGTGACGCCTTATCAGATGGCTTTTGGAAACCAGATCTACTGGTTCCTCTTTATCTAAGCTACTAGTTATATCCTCAAAAAAAACTTTTAATAAATTTATCAGATACTATTTGTCTGACCATACTATGTTTTCACAAGTACATTGTTAAGACGTCCTTAATAAGCAATTGCAGCATTTTCCCAATGTCTAACTACATTGGACTAACTACTTTGTAATTCCCTGTTTTCCCACTCCTTCCTTTCCTGAATAGTGAAATAATGTTAACTTCCATTCCCGTAGGATGGTTTTACAATCTTGGGAATTTTGGGAAATCATAACCAGCACATTTACTATCCATTACCTCTTTTAGAACCCTAGTATGCAGGCATTCAGATCTTGGAATTTGTTGGATTTTAATTCTTTAAGTTTATTCACTACTTTTTCTTTACTGCTATTAATAACCTCCAGTTCCTCTCACTTTTTAGCCCCTTGGGTGACCCTCTGTTTCTGCTGTGTAATTTTGTCCTCTGTTCTGAAGACAGATGCAACATCTATTTGATGTCCCTACCATTTCCGCATCCGCTGTGATGACATATCATGCTTTTGTCTCTAAGGATCAATGTTTACTTTAGCTGCTCTCTACCTTATGTACTTGTAAAAGTTTTTACCATGGTTTTTATATTCCTGCTCGTTTGCTCTCGTTCTATTTTTTCCCAATTTATATCAACCTTTTAGTGACCTGTTGTTGGTTTCTAAAACACTTACATCTTTAGGCTTATTACTGTTTTTTTGCAGCATTATAAATCTCTTTTAAACTAATACCATCCTTAACTTTCTGAGTAAGTCACAGATGAGTTTTCTTGTTGAATTTTTGTTTTCTAATGGAATGTATTTTTTTGCTGAATATCTTGCATTGTTTCTTTTGATATTTCCATTGTTCATTTATCACCATACCTTTTAATTTAATTACACAATCAACCTTGGCCAGCTGTCCTCTCACACCTATATAATTGATTTTGTTTAAGCTTAAAATACTTGTTTTTGAAAGCGACATATTCTAATCACACTTAATGTGGAATTCAATTGTATTATGATCACTATTTCTCATCAGATATTTTACTATGAGGTTATTAATTAACCCTGCCTCATTGCACAATGCTATATCCGAAAGAGCATTATCCTGAGTGTGTCAGCATATTGTTTCAGGGATCTGTCACAAAAGCATTCTACAAATTCATCTTCCGGACTATCTTTGCCAATTTGATTGGTATTGACATTTATAACACATCTTTTGCAACCTCAGGTAGTCCCAAAGTGCTTTACTGCCAATTAAGTACTTGTGATGTGTAGTCACTGTTGGATTGTCGAAAACTTGACAGTCAGTCTGTGCACAATATGGTCCCACAAAAGGCAATGTGATATTGACTAGATAATCTGTTTTGGTGATCAGGTTATTAATAGTTTTAATAATCACTATTAGCCACGACACAAGGGAGTGTGGCGGCACGGTGTGGGCGGCACAGTGGTTAGCACTGCTGCCTCACAGCGCCAGAGACCCGGGTTTAATTCCAATCTTGGGTCACTGGCTGTGTGAAGTCTGCACGTTCTCCCTGTGTCTGCGTGGGTTTCTCTGGGTGCTCCGGTTTCCTCCCACAGTCTGAAAGATGTGCTGGTTAGGTGCATTGGCCGTGCTAATTTCTCCCCCAGTGTACCCGAACAGGAGAAATGGGTGTGGCAACTAGGGATTTTCACAGTAACTTCATTGCAGTGTTGATGTAAGTGTACTAATAAATAATTTTTTTTTAAAAAGGAAGAACCCTTGCGTTCACCTGAACTTACAGGTAGAGCCTCAGTTTAACATCACCTCTGAAGATAGCGCTTTTGACAGTGCAGCACATCCGAAGCACTGCACGGATGATTTTGTGATCATGTCTCTGGAATAGGACTTAACCCCACAACCTACTGATTCATGTCAGAATACTACCTATGACTAAATTGTGGTTGAAGGAAATTGCATTCTCTGTTACGGTGTTTGTACGCTTAAACAAAACAAATCCGAACTGGACGCAACTCGAGCGATTCCATATACTTCAAAAATAAAAATTCCTTAATGCAAGTTTTTTTTAATGATTCGAGACTCCTCTGATATCACACTGTAAACTTAACTGGAACAGCTCAGTGATGTATCCACCCAACATGTGTATCAGTGCACTGCTCGGTGGTTATGACCAGATTTGTCAATGTGGCCACAATTAATGATTGAGAACCACAACTTACAGGGAAATGCACATTTTCCTTGTGTAACCATTGTGAGTTGCAGCTGCAAGTTACGAAATAGCTTGACCTATTTAGCATGCATTTTCATTTTTTGTGTGAATCTAACTCGAATATAATCTTTTGCCGATAGCAGTGTTTCTACTCTGCTCCCTTCACCATGAAATCTAAATGTTGCAGAGAAACACTGCAAACTCTTAGATGACGTTGTAGTATTTGATTCAATTCCAAGTAAGATTGTATAGGATTATTTTGTTGACCTGTGAAGACTGACACAGAATACCACTGAAAACAAACCTTCCTCTTATGAAATGAACTGCCATTCCAGGCAAGTACTTTGTACCCATTTCGCAGCAGACCAGTTTTTTTAAGAAAGCATTGTGTTTTCGATTTTCCTATCTTATCTGACATTGAATGTTAAAGAACAAATATGATGAGCAAATGTGATTATTTTAATAAGTTTCGGCTTATTTATTCACGTCATGAGTAGGCTTACATTAACACTGCAATGAAGTTACTGTGAAAATCCCTCAGTTGCCACACTCTGGCGCCTGTTCGAGTACACTGAGGGAAAATTTAGCAATGCACCTAACCAGCACGTCTTTCGGACTGTGGGGAGAAACCGGAGGAAACCCACGCAGACACGGGGAGAATGTGCAGACTCCGCTCACAGTGACCCGAGCCAGGAATCGAACCCAGGTCCCTTGCACTGAGGCAGCAGTGTTAACCATTGTGCCACCATGCCGCCAGCATATTTCACTTTATTGTTTATTGAGTGCAATAGATTAATAAAGGTATGTTATTACTAGCTCAGAATCTTTTTGTAGTTTATGGTGAGCCCCGAAGTTACCCTCCACTACTATGCTTTCCTCTCTTGCAGAGATTTGTGATTTTAGCTTGGAAACTGGTAATGGAGCTAATTTGTCCACCTGCATCTGTTTCAATACAAAATGGTGCGTTAATCAAGAAGACAGCTTGAGTTTTCTTTGTCTCCACTGTAAATCAACCAAAAACCAGTTGGTGGTTTTGAATAGTGACACTGGCGTCATTAGATGTGCATTGCCTCATGTTATTCTGACCACACTACTATAATTGTAAAGCAGTACTGAGCATAGAGTGCTTTCTCCGTGTGGATCAGCAACAGGCATCCTGGCCTGTTCCCTACATTTCGTAGCATCTAGTTTAGAATGTTGCCAGTAAAGTGAGGTGTATGTCTGTCCTCTTGGTCAAAGATAATATGTGAATCTAAGAAAAAAGAAAATATAATATAGGAGAAAGTATCCACATATTTTACGCTTGGATTTCTGGATTGCAGGGAAATAGACTCAAGTGGGAAACCTTTCTGACATTCCAATTGCATCGGGCACCACTAAGGAAACTATAATGAAATGCGCTGCACAGTTCATGGTATTTGCCACTTGCTTCAATGGGATCAGTGTGTTTAGTCAGACAGCTTCAACGTACCATTTCCATCTATTCTTTGCTTCCTCAGGTTCTATATGCAATGTAGCATCTCTACTATCAATTCCTCTTTGTGCTTGCTTAGCCCTCCTTCCTCCAGTCAATTCCTTTATTTTGAAGACAGTATCCATTCTTTTTTTTTGTAGTTGTTCCAAATCACTACTCTCCCCAGTATCTTGCTTTTGCTGGGTTGGTTTCCTTAGCTCATTGGTTAGTTTTCTATACATCTGTTTACCTTCATTCCTGATTTTGTTCTTTCACTTTCTTCTCTTGTCCATTTTCTTTAGCATTGTCAGAATGTCAATCTTGTCAGAAAATAGTTACTGCCATTTAAAAAAAAGAGCTAGAAGAGAGTCATAGAGGTTTACAGCATGGATACAGTCCCTTTGGCCCAGCTTGTCCATGCCTCCCAGTTTTTACCACTAAGTTAGTCCCAATTGCCCCCGTTTGGTCCATATCCCTCTATACCCATCTTACCCATGTAACTGTCTAAATGCTTTAAGACAAAATTGTGCCCGCCTCTACTACTACCTCTGGCAGCTTGTTCTAGACACTCACCACCCTCTGTGGTGAAAAATTTGCCCCTCTGGACACTTTTGTATCTCTCCCTTCTCACTTTAAACCTATGCCCTCTAGTTTTAGACTCCCTTATCTTTGGGAAAAGATGTTGACTATCTGGCTGATCTATAGACCTCTATAATATCACCCCCAAGCCTCCTACGCTCCACAGAAAAAAGTCCCAGTCTATCCGACCTCTCCTTATAACTGAAACCATCAAGTCCCGGTAGCACCTAGTAAATCTTTTCTAGTTTAATAATATCCTTTCTATAATGGGGTGACCAGAACTGTACACAGTATTCCAAGTGTGGCCTTACCAATGTCTTCTACAACTTCAACAACATGTCCCAACTCCTGTATTCAATGTTCTGACCAATGAAACCAAGCATGCCGAATGCCACCTTCACCACCCTGCCCACCTGTGACTCCACTTTCAAGGAGCTGTGAACCTGTACCCTTGGACCTCTTTGTTCTAAAACTCTCCCCAACTCCCTACCATTAACTGAGTAAGTCCTGCCCTAGTATAAATGACTGTATTTGACCTGCTATGCCTGTGAAATTGGGGTATTTGACAGTTGCAAAAGAAACTGAACTTCGAGCAAATAAGAAATTATCTCGGAGCCATAGAGGTTTACAGCATGGAAACAGGCCCTTCGGCCCAACTTGTCCATGCTACCCTTTTTTTTAAAACCCTAAGCTAATCCCAATTGCCCGCATTTGGCCCATATCCCTCTATACCCATCTTACCCATGTAACTGTCTAAATGCTTTTTAAAAGACAAAATTGTACCCACCTCTACTACTACCTCTGGCAGCTTGTTCCAGACACTCACCACCCTCTGTGTGAAAAAAACTGCCTCTCTGGACACTTTTGTATCTCTCCCCTCTCACCTTAAACCAATGCCCTCTAGTTTTAGACTCCCCTACCTTTGGGAAAAGATATTGACTATCTAGCTGATCTATACCCCTCATTATTTTATAGACCTCTAAAAGATCACCCCTCAGCCTTCTACGCTCTAGAGAAAAAAGTCTCAGTCTATCCAGCCTCTCCTTATAGCTCAAACCATCAAGTCCCGGTCGCATCCTAGTAAATCTTTCCTGTAGATAACTTAGATTCTCATAGCTCAGTTGTAGGGAAGGCTGATTTTAAAAAAAATAAACTACGACTTGTCAAAATGGACATTTTGTGCTGGTTTCATGAACTTGTTAACATTTTTGTGTCTAGTGTCTCATGTTCTTTCTAATCTGTTAAGTCCCTGTGCTTTTCTGTTTTCTGATTAGCTATTTTCTTCTTCTTAAATTGTTGATCTATTTCTAAATAGTACCGCAGAATGGTTACAGCACAGAAGGAGAAACTGCTATTCTCACTCCCCCAAGTTTTCCTAATAGTCCTGAATTTTGTTTCTTCAGATGTTTATCCAAACCCCCTTTTTGAAAGCCAAAAATGAACCTGCCTCCACCACACTCTCTGGTACTGCATTCCAGATCCTAGCCACCCCCTTTATTTAAGAAAAGGCCTTTCTTCATGTCGGATTTGTATCTTTTGTGAATCACCTTGTTGACCCTTCCACTATTTGGAATAGTTTCTCTTTATCTACCCTGTCCAGATCTTCTCTTCTCTTTGAGGAGAACAATTTCGGTTTCTCCAATCTACCCCTGCAACATGCCTGGAACCAAACAGTGGATTATATTCTGCAAAATGCAACGAGCTAAATTTCACAAACTGGACAGAACTCAGCTTTGGGCAAGGAGTTTTAAATCTATTTACATTTACAGAATAAATAAGTCATGGAAAGACCAATTAAGATTGGCTCCCAATCTTACAAATTGTAGGTGTAGTGAGCCTCCACTTTAGACCTGATTTCTACCTGCAGGTTCCCTGTGGAGAGATTACCCCTTGTGATTGCTCCCATTGGATGCTCATAATGAACCTATTGCCTTTGCCTCTGCACCTGCTACTCGCATCCATTGGCCTCTTAACTCCATTTTTATCAACTTGCGTCCAGTCCCCTCTGCATGATCTTGAGGCCGGGTCCAACCTCTCCATCAGTCGTGGCTTCAACCCACTATTTCCACCTGGACCTGCCTGACCCCCAGTAAAGCCTTGATCTCAGCTCAATGAATGACAACATAGAAGATGCACCAAGATATTGAGTATAATATTGGTCAGTAGAAGTAATTGGGAAGTAAAGAAGTGCAGGTGATGTTATAAATGTAATTCAAGTAATTTATAGACATCTCCTTAACTCAAAGAATATAGCATTGCCTTGAATGCTCTTAACCACGAATTGTGTTTAAATTCTCGACAAATATTCAAAGATTTTCAAGACAATTTCCATTGCACTCTCTGAAGAACCACCTAACTCCTATTTGGTCCTTTCTGTAATTGCAATCTGATTATAAACTATCAAAATAGCATTTGGCTAAAATCATGCCCCATTCTACAGCAAATCAGTTTGACAAACTCCAATTACTGTTTTATCAGAAGGACGTGATAAATGTATTGCTTCACAGTTCCAATGCAGATCTAAGAAGGGATTATTAGCTTGGTGTGCATTGTAATGGATATTTTGACACATTGTGCACTAGCATTAGTGTTCACAACTTTACAATGTTCTGTATTTGAGAATATTGGTATATTTGAAATCTGCAGGAGAATTTATTATTTAGATGTAATTTTTTTTATAAAAGGAATTCAATCACCCAAATTCTGTTTAGGAGTAACAATTATTTATTAAAACATATTTATTGTACTCTAGTGCTGTTGGATCTCCCGGTGGAAACCTCTTCTGAAGTCCTGGGCTTCGGACATGGGTCGCCTTCTTCTGCCCATCATCTACCTTTTAGATTTTATGACCAGTCTCGCCGTGGTGTCAGTGATCCCACAGTTCAGCGTTCAGTTTTTGCTTCTGTTGATAAAGTTCCAGGTAATGCGGAATGTTCTACTCGTTCAAATACACCTTTTAAATTATTTGTGCAAAAATTTCCAGAAGCGTTAAACCTTTTAAAGGCTATGATAACTTAGTTACTGTGCATTAAGTCTAACAGGTTTGCAGTAGTGCTTCAGTTTAATGCCGAGATTAGCAAAGGAGGAAATGCGCTCTCGGGCTGTGTGTTGCCATTAACCCATTTTATGGCCACAATGTTCTGTGTGAGTAGATTGGAACATTCCATCTGTTTATATTGGTACACAGGTATTAGCAGTCTTAGAGTTGGATAAATAAACAGGGTTTTTTTTGGAATGAAGGAACATGAAATATTCCCATCACAGTAACAAAGGACAATAGAAGTAACTGGGTTTTGATAAAAATCATTCCGTTCCATGCAAAATTGTCACACAGTGACCTCTCATCGGTAGTGGAGCAGCAGGAGTGTTTGTGTCTGTATTTCATGGGGATGTCTAGATTAATACAATATGTATATGGGTGTAGCTATTGACAAACATGGATATTTGATTAATTTTCAATTTTCCTTCTATCCTGAAATCTGCACAATCAAATGCCATTTAAAGAGTTAATGCACTGAAGTTTCCGATACTTAAATACCAAATTGTGTTTCTATTTGATTCTGTCAGTTCCTCTTTACAGTGTAACAATGCCCACAACAGAGCTCTCATCGCTTTTGGGTCGTCGTCACTAAAACACCACACTAACCATTATTTCTGTCATATGTGGTTCAGTAAGAATCTAAACAAGAGTTTAAATTTTTATGCTGGTTCAACAGGTTTTTCCATTGCTTTATTGAAAGCATGTTTGTGCTCTTGCAGTGTTGATAAAGGGGGAGGTGGCTAGATGGGTGGAGAACTGGCTTGGTCACAGAAGACAGAGGGTGGTAGTGGAAGGGTCTTTTTCCGGCTGGAGGCCTGTGACTAGTGGTGTTCCGCAGGGCTCTGTATTGGGACCTCTGCTGTTTGTGATTTATATAAATGATCTGGAAGAAGGTGTAACTGGGGTGATCAGTAAGTTTGCGGACGACACAAAATTGGCAGGACTTGCAGTTAGTGAGGAGCATTGTCAGAAGCTACAGAAGGATATAGATAGGCTGGAAATTTGGGCAAAGAAATGGCAGATGGAGTTCAATCCTGATAAATGCGAAGTGATGCATTTTGGTAGAAATAATGTAGGGAGGAGCTATATGATAAATGGCAGAACCATAAAGGGTGTAGATACGCAGAGGGACCTGGGTGTGCAAGTCCACAGATCCTTGAAAGTGACGTCACAGGTGGAGAAGGTGGTGAAGAAGGCATATGGCATGCTTGCCTTTATAGGACGGGGCATAGAGTATAAAAGTTGGGGTCTGATGTTGCAGATGTATAGAATGTTGGTTCGGCCGCATCTGGAATACTGCGTCCAGTTCTGGTCGCCACACTACCAGAAGGACGTGGAGGCTTTGGAGAGAGTACAGAGGAGGTTTACCAGGATGTTACCTAGTATGGAGGGGCTTAGTTATGAGGAGAGATTGGGTAAACTGGGGTTGTTCTCCCTGGAAAGACGGAGGATGAGGGGAGACTTAATAGAGGTGTATAAAATTATGAAAGGCATAGATAGGGTGAACGGTGGGAAGCTTTTCCCCAGGTCGGTGGTGACGTTCACGAGGGGTCATAGGTTCAAGGTGAAGGGGGGGAGGTTTAACACAGATATCAGAAGGACATATTTTACACAGAGGGTGGTGGGGGCCTGGAATGCGCTGCCAGGCAAGGTGGTGGAGGCGGGGACACTGGGAACGTTTAAGACTTATCTAGATAGCCACATGAACGGAGTGGGAATGGAGGGATACAAAAGAATGGTCTAGTTTGGACCAGGGAGCGGCGCAGGCTTGGAGGGCCGAAGGGCCTGTTCCTGTGCTGTATTGTTCTTTGTTCTTTGAGTTCGAGGCTAGTGAGCTGATTTTTAGCAGTGTAACTGTGGGGAGCCACTAAATTCAAAATAAGTAGAAACCACCAAAATCGCCCGTCATCTTTCTTTCTGCTTTTGTTTAATCTGAAAATAATCTGCCCTAGCAGATGTGAGTAAAATTAAGTAGAAACAGCAGAGATGTGTTAAATTGGAAAGGAAAAAAGAAAGACTTGCCTTTTATGTGATGCTTTTCAGGCTTAGAGTCTGTCTGTACCACTTCCCAATTCTGCTGACTACCTTGTTGCTCCTGGAGCTTGAAACTCTACTACCCAATCTGAAATCAGGAACAGTAAGAAGTTTTACAACACCAGGTTAAAGTCCAACAGCTTTATTTGGTATCACGAGCTTTCGGAGCGCTGCTCCTTCATCAGGTGAGTGAAACTCACCAAATAAACCTGTTGGACTTTAACTTGGTGTTGTGAGACTTCTTGCTGTGCCCTCCTCAGTCCAACGCCGGCATCTCCATATCATGAAATCAGGAAATAATTGGATGCTGGATGGGTGGATCATCTGAGAAGGCTGTCGTAAGCCTCCGCAAACTAGGCAGAAGAATCGGCCTTTGTTAACTGGAGAGAAATAGTGTCATTTGTAAAATGGAGAAGAGAGTGAACAAAAAGGACCACGGAAACAAAATGGTGGCAAGTGGGGCCAAAGCTCTGTCAGGACCCAACAAGTTGTGAAGGAGAAAGCTCTTCACGTAGGAAGAACCGGGGATTTGGTAGAATTATGAAAGATGGACTTCTAACTGGCCACAGCTGGAGATGGAGTGAGCTGTGCTTCATCAGGTTCTGGTGTCTCAGCCAGACGGGGAGGGGCAGAGGATAGACAGAGTGGTTTCTGGAGTGGGTATAAGGGGAGAACCTCTTGTGATAGCTTTACAGAGATCCCTTATTATTTAATATTTTAATGGTTTCGTAGGTAGTAATCTTTTGTGTCCCTGGATGCTAATCTCTTGTTTCTGTCCTTCTGTCTCCTTCACTCTCTCCTGGAATTGGTGTTGTGAGATTTCTTACTGTGCCCTCCTCAGTCCAACGCCGGCATCTCCATATCATGAAATCAGGAAATAATTGGATGCTGGATGGGTGGATCATCTGAGGAGATGTAGATAACGTGTCATAGTATATTTTGGACTATTGCCGTCTATTTATTTTGAGGTGACACGGTGGCACAGTGGTTAGCGCTGCTGCCTCACAGCGCCAGGGACCCGGGTTCAATTCCGGCCTCGGGTCACTGTCTGTGTGGAGACTGCACGTTCTCCCCATGTCTGCGTGGGTTTCCTCCGGGTGCTCCAGTTTCCTCCGACAGTCCAAAGATGTGCGGGTTTGATAGGCCATGCTAAATTGACCCCGATGTCAGGGGATTAGCAGGATAAATATGTGAGGTTACGGGGATAGGGCTGGGTGGGATTGTGGTTGGTACAGACTCGATGGGTCGAATGGCCTCCTTCTACATTGTAGGGGTTCTATGATTTGAGGCGTTTGGGTGTTTGCCCAAGTGGAATTCTCTTTATAAATTAGGACTCACGTCTTGTACAGAATACTTTGAATATTTAAATAACATTCTACAAGGCTGAAGTTTTCTGAAATAATTCCACAGATGAAATTTTTGTACAGTGTGTGCAGGAGGGGTTCCTGACACAATATGTGGATAAGCCGACAAGAGGTGGGGCCACATTGGATTTGGTAATGGGAAATTAACTGGGCCAAGTGTTGGATTTGGCTGTGGGAGAGCACTTTGAAGATAGTGACCACAATTCAGTGTCTTTTTTTATTGCAATGGAGAGGGAGAGGGCCATACGGCAGGGCATAGTTTACAATTGGGGGAGAGGTAATTATGATGCAATCAGGCAGGAATTAGGAAGCATAGGATGGGAACAAAAATTGTCAGGCAAAGGCATTAATGATAAGTGGAACTTTTTCAAGGAACAAATACTGCGTGTCCTTGATAGGTATGTCCCTGCCAGGTCAAGGACGGCAGTGGGAATTTGTGCATGGAGTCAGAAGAGATAGGAGAGGTGATGAATGAATACTTTTCTTCGGTGTTCACCAAGGAAAGGGGCCATGTTTTTGAGGAAGAGAGGGTGTCACAGGCTGATAGGCTGGAGGAAGTAGATGTTCGGAGGGAAGATGTACTAGCAATTTTGAATAAACTGAAAGTTGATAAGTCCCCTGGGCCTGATGAAATATATCCTAGGATTCTTTGGGAGGCAAGGGATGAGGTAGCAGAGCCTTTGGCATTGATCTTTGCGTCCTCACTGTCCACGGGGGTGGTGCCAGAGGACTGGAGAGTGGCGAATGTGGTTCCTCTGTTTAAGAAAGGGAATAGAAATGACCCTGGTAATTATAGGCCGGTTAGTCTTACTTCGGTAGTCGGTAAGTTGATGGAAAAGGTCCTTAGGGATAGGATTTACGACCATTTAGAAAGATGCGGATTAATCCGGGATAGTCAGCACGGATTCGTGAAGGGCAAGTCTTGCCTCACAAATTTGATTGAATTTTTTGAGGAGGTAACTAAGTGTGTAGATGAAGGTAGTGCAGTTGATGTCATATACATGGATTTTAGTAAGGCGTTTGATAAAGTCCCCACGGTCGGCTTATGAAGAAAGTAAGGATGTGTGGGATAGAGGGAAGTTTGGCCGATTGGATAGGTAACTGGCTATCTAACAGAAGACAGAGGGTGGTGGTGGATGGAAAATTTTCGGACTGGAAACCGGTTACCAGCGGAGTGCCACAGGGATCAGGTCCTCTGCTATTTGTCATTTTTATAAATGACTTAGAGGAGGGGGCTGAAGGGTGGATCAGTAAATTTGCTGATGACACCAAGATTGGTGGAGTAGTGGATGAGGTGGAGGGTTGTTGTAGGCTGCAAAGAGATATAGATAGGATGCAGAGCTGGGCTGAAAAATGGCAAATGGAGTTTAATCCTGACAAATGCGAGGTGATTCATTTTGGTAGGACAAATTTAAACGTGGATTACAGGGTCAAAGGTAGGGTTCTGAAGAATGTGGAGGAACAGAGAGATCTTGGGGTTCATATCCATAGATCTCTGAAGGTTGCCACTCAAGTGGATAGAGCCGTGAAGAAGGCCTATAGTGTGTTGGCGTTCATTAACAGGGGGTTTGAGTTTAAGAGCCGTGGGGTTATGCTGCAACTGTACAGGACCTTGGTGAGACCACATTTGGAATATTGTGTGCAGTTCTGGTCACCTCACTACAAGAAGGATGTGGAGTCACTGGAAAGAGTGCAAAGGAGATTTACCAGGATGCTGCCTGATTTGGAGGGTAGGTCTTATGAGGAAAGGTTGAGGGAACTTGGGCTTTTCTCTTTGGAGCAGAGGAGGTTGAGAGGAGACTTGATAGAGGTTTATAAGATGATGAGGGGGATAGATAGAGTGAACGTTCAAAGACTATTTCCTCGGGTGAATGGAGCGGTAACTAGGGGGCATAACTATAGGGTTCATGGTGGGAGATATAGGAAGGATGTCCGAGGTAGGTTTTTTACTCAGAGAGTGGTTGGGGTGTGGAATGGACTGCCTGCAGGGATAGTGGAGTCAGAAACTTTAGGAACATTTAAGAAGCTATTGGATAGGCACATGGAGTACTTCTGGATGATAGGGAGGAAATAGCTTGATCTGGGTTTCAGACAAAGCTCGGCACAACATCGTGGGCCGAAGGGCCTGTTCTGTGCTGTACTGTTCTATGTTCTATGAAATGCTTTATTTAGAATGATCCAGTGCATGAACTTGCATTTCTACAACACTCTACATGCAGAGGCACAACTCAACTGCTTGCACAATGGAGGAAAAGAGGTTGCTGAGTAGGAGGAGAGAGGGGAGATGTAAAGCATTAGAATGGGAGATGGTATGATAGGTATGGTAGAAGAGAAGTAAAGATAGTTGCATCATTTATGGAATGGGTGTCATTGATGGCCTGGGACCAGTGTGACAGAGGAGGGTTTAAATTAACTTGGCAGGCAATGTGAACCAGCATAAAGAGTGAGAGATGAGGAATAACATGTTTAAAGGAGTGAGAGTTTAAAGTTTATTTAAGTTTATTTATTAGTGTCACAAGTAGGCTTACATTAACACTGCAATGAAGTTGCTGTGAAAAACCCCTAGTCGTCACACTCCGGCGCCTGTTCGAGTACACTCGGGGAGAATTTAGCATGGCCAATGCACCCTAACCAGCACGACTTTCGGACTGTGGGAGGAATCCCATGCAGAAACGGGGAGAACGTGCAGACTCGGCACAGACAGTGACTCAAGCCGGGAATCGAACCCGGGTCCCCGGCGCTGAGAGGCAGCAGTGCTAACCACACTGTGCCACCGTGCCGCCCCAGTGTTGGAAATCTGAAAGAGTGAAACTCTGCAAGTCTGAGTGTGCTGAATGGCATAAGGGAAGGAAGTAGTAACATACTAAATGTAAGCAGACTAAGAAGAAATACGAGGGATCCAAAGACAGGTTTGCAATGAATATATGCAAATGTACAAAGTGCAGTGATTAAGTTTGGTGAACCACAAACATAAATAGCCATGTGGGAACATGATATGGTGACAGTAATGGAAATGTGTTTTAAAATGGTGAGCACTGGGTGCTTACTATTCCAGGAAACCCAGGTGTTCAGAAAACTTCATAGAATCACTACAGTGCAGAAGGAGGCCATTCAGTCCATCAAGTCTGCACCGACTATAATCCCACCCAGCCCCTATCCCCGTAACCCCACACATTTACCCTCCTAATCCCCCTGACACTAAGGGGCAATTTAGCATGGCCAATCAACCTCGCCTGCACATCTTTGGACTGCGGGAGGAAACCAGAGCGCCCGGAGGAAACCCATGCAGACACGGGGAGAGTGTGGAAACTCCACACAGACAGTGACACAAGGCCGGAATTGAACCCAGATCTCTGGCGCTGTGAGGCAGCAGTGCTAACCACTGTGCAACTGTGATAGGGATGGATAGGGAAGGCAAAAGGAAGTTGGGTAGCAGTACTGATGAGTGAAGACATTGTCGCATTCTATTGAGGGGGAAAGAACATCAGCCATTTGGTTAGGATTGCGTCGCAAAAAGGGGATGTTCACATTACTGGGGATATACTGAGAGAGTGATAATTTATGTAGGTGAGGGCATGAGCTGAGATGTTTTGGATGAATGTACAGGCTGAGGCATTTTTGTTGTGTTTAGATGATTGATGTATGTGGAAGTCTAAGTAGGAGAGGATGGGAGAAGTCAAGTATTAAGGTGTTCAAGAGTTGGGGCTGGTGTTTTTATCACTTTTGGACAAAAGTGGAAGTGTGTTCTTGGTAACAGATATAGATTAGCATTTATCTATGCAAAACTTGTATCCATTCAATGCCAAGTATTGGAATTTGAATGAATACGCAGATACCTACAATATAAAGAAACTGATGACGCCTTGGTAATTGGAAGATGCATCACGTGCCAACTTGAACAAACCGGAAATTATCCATATCTTGTTTGTGTTTAAAATAACTACCCCATGACTTTCCACTTGGCCTTTTTTTAACTTTGTATCAAATGTGATTCACTGGACAGATGTTTAACATGTTGATACAGATTTAATGTGCATTTCAAGCTTACCAATTCCTACAAACTAACCCAATCCATGGTAACTCTGTGTTTCCTCAGACCTCCTTGGTCTGAGGAAACACATTTATTCATACTAAAATGAGTTTTACTGAGGTCATGCATTTACTAGAATTCACATTCTGTTAACCAAGGAACCCATCTGTCATTTTGCCAGCTGCAACTCTGGTTTCCCAGAAAGATGCCAGATGGTTTTACAGTTGGGAATACTTGACAAATATTTGCATAGTGTGTCAACTTGCCTTAACTTTAGCCCTTACAACTCTGGGTCAGAAAGTTATTGTTTTGAATCGTCTTGGGCAAGTAATTTAGGCGAACGCTTCAATCTAGTATGGGAGCACTGTTTATAGCTCTCCCACCCTGAACACCAAATATTAAAATAAAATTGGGGCAAAGTTTCTTCTCAGGCAGTGAAACCCAAACTTAGGAAATGAAATTGTGCCTTTCTTTGATGTTCGCATACACGACTGGCACTTCACTGTAGAATCAAGATGCTCTTTATAGAGTCATAGGGCAGAATTTTACTGACATGTCTGCCTGAGGTTCGTACGGTCCCGCCCAAGGCCAATGGAGAATGCCGTTCTCCATTTTATACCCAGACCCTGCCTGTATGTTCTCAAAGTTCAGATCCCATGGCATTATTCAAAGTTGATCAAACATTTTCTTTGGGGGGATCTTGTCAACATATGTCCTTCAAATGACCATTATCTGGCCATTGGTGCCAATGCTGGTCTTGAGTTATTGCTGTGCATAGATTCTGGCTTAATTTACCTAAATTACTGTAGTCACTGCCCCTATATAAATAACTCTTTCTTTTCCCTGAGCTAGCACTTGCTTCCTTCCTTCCTTTGCATGCCCTCTAAATCATTTTGTGGATTGTTATCTTTCTGTCTTGGCTGGTTGCTGTGAGTAAAACCGCAGCTTCCGCGACATTTGTATCCCTAACTTTATGTTTAGCCAACCCTATTCACTCTGAGGGTGGTGGGAATCTGGAATGCGCTGCCTGAGAAGGTAGTGAAGGCCGGAAACCTTACAACCGTTAAAAAAATATTTGGATGAGCACTTGAAATATCATAACATTCAAGGATATGGGACAAGTGCAGGAAAATGTATTAGCACAACTTTAGTGGTAGTTATTGTGGGTGCAGTCTTGATGGACCGAAGGGCCTTTTCTGCACTCTATGTATGACTCTATAGAGTGATAGAGGTTTACAGCATGGAAACAGGCCCTTCGGCCCAACTTGTCCATGCCGCCCTTTTTTTTTAAAACCCTAAGCTAATCCCAATTGTCCGCATTTGGCCCATATCCCTCTATACCCATCGTACCCATGCAGCTGTCTAAATGCTTTTTAAAAGACAAAATTGTACCCGCCTCTACTCCTACCTCTGGCAGCTTGTTCCAAACACTCACCACCCTCTGTGTGAAAACATTGCCCCTCTGGACACTTTTGTATCTCTCCCCTCTCACCTTAAACCGATGCCCTCTAGTTTTAGACTCTCCTACCTTTGGGAAAAGATATTGATTATCTAGCTGATCTGTGCCCCTCATTATTTCATACAGAGCATCTTCATTCTACAGTGAAGTGCCAGTCTTGTTTGCAGATATCAAAGAAAGGCACAATTTTCTTAAGTTTGAGTTTCTCTGCCTTAGAAGAAACTTTACCCTGATTTTATTTTAATATTTGATGTTCAGGGTGGGAGAGCTGAAAGGCTTGCACAACAAGACAGTACCTATATGCCTGTCCTGTCCTGAGTCCAAAGGTTCAAGTCCCACTTCAGGACTTGAGCACAAAAATCTAGGCTGACATTCCAGTGCAATATTGAAGGTGTTGCACTGTTGGAGGTGTTATCCTCCTGATGCACCATTTCCTCTGTTTTACTCAGTTTGCCTCTTAACAACTAATGTACAGATTTTAGCAAAAACCCTAGGAAGAACTGATTAGTTTTTGGCAAAGATGAAGATCCAGATCCTGGAATCTTTTAAAGGATCCATTATTACTGGACGTTCGGGCAAATTTACCTTTACTTTAGAGACTGTGGTGGATTGTCTCAGCTGTTGTGGTGGAATTTGTCACAGTTGTCAATATGAGCAGAGTTTTCAGAACAGATTGTTGGATGTTGATTGGCCTTGAAGCTTCCTCATTGAGATGGAATTCTGGGGGGGGGGGGTGGATTCTGTGGCCTGCACGCAGCATGTTTCTCGTGGTGGGAAGTGGCATGCCGCTCGCCGGCTGCGGGATCTTCTGGTCCCACCCCTTGTCGATGGGTTTTCCCGTTGAACACTGAACTTTTTTTCAGTTTTGTAGTTACAGATCCCCAACCAGACAAGGAAAAGCCTCAAAAACAGAGCTGTGTAATTTTCCTGATGTTGAGTTAACACAGTGTGTTGGAGGTATGCGCTCGACTAAGTGCCCTCTTCACTTTGTTTAATTTGTGTGTCCAAGGCTCAAGAGCTGCTGTAAGTTGCAATTTTAAGGTGCAATGCAAAAGAAATTAGTGTATTGCCACCAATCTGATATGGCAGGCCTGGTGTTCGCAATTTTTGTGGAGCTCAGCCTTCCCTCCTGATAATCTTTGCACCAAATGTTTGCGAGGTCAATTCTCCTGATGTGCAAAAGACCACTTAATACAATTCAATCCTGCTATTTCCTGCTACAATCTCTTCAGGGCCACCACCAAGTTTGTTGTTCTTCAGTTTGGAACTTTGACTGCTTGTTGCATTCCCAGACTACTTGGGTCCTGGGCATTGTCCTCCAGCCTCATCTCCTCCTTCACCCATTTGCAACCCCATGTTCGTATTTCCCTCGCTTCCCCCTACCTTCAGATCCAATTAGCTTATTCACTGCTCCCAGTTTCTATCTCCCTCTCGGTGCTTCAAGCCCCTGTTGACTTTTTTCAGATTCACAGGCCCATTTATTTTCCAGAACTCATCTTTCTCTCTGTGTTCTTTGTCCTATTAATCACTCAGTCCTCATAGAACTATTGGTTTTGCAGAACCCCACTACCTCCTGCGTCTCCTCCCCCACTTCTATACAACCCAATTGCCCTCTATGCTACCACTCTCCACAATTCGGCCTTCTCTTATATTCCGCCTTTTTCCATTGTACTCCTCAGTCACCGCACAGAAGCTCATTTCCTTCTGCATCCCACCTCACTTCCAGCTTATTCACAGTTGGCAGCAAAACTCTCCATTCTCAGATCGCCACTGCCACACCCCCACCTTAAATTGTAAGAAAAGGAATACATGACGTAACACGACTCACCAGTGAGGAGAAACAGGGAGGTGACACAGAAGCAATGCAAACAGAGCAGTGTTGAAGCAGTAAGAAATGTGTGTCACAACTATACAGCAAGAAAAAGAAAAGGAAATAGATTTGAAGGCAACAAGAGACAGAGGGTGATGGAAAAAAAAATGAAGGGTTAGAGCCAGAAGAGTTTTTTTTTTATTGTACATCGGGAATAACAGAAAATCACTTGTGTCATAATGCACGATCTCATTATAAAACAATATATTTTCCAAATTGCCATGAGTGATTCTGTGAAAGATTTGCTCGCTCATTTTCTTCTAAAAATTAAGTTCGATGTTGTAACTCACTTTTGGGAATTAGTTTGCATATCCTGTCACCAGAATCACTTGAGGATGATGCTGTGCACTCGACCATTGCAGTTTCTTGGTAATGTGTGTGCAGATGTACGTTGCTTGTGATTACGGCTTCCGCTTTATGCCCATCAACATTACGAGAAGTTTTGCTCAATGAAAGCCAATTGTCAAGCCCATGTTTAGCTCTGGAGAACAGTTGCGATATTTTGATTACAACTGTGAGGAAAAAGAACACCAACCCTGTTCATAGCATCCCTATAGTGCCGAAGGAGGCCATTCGGCCCATCAAGTCTACACCGACCACAATCCCACCCAGGCCCTATTCCCGGTAAACAAAAAAAAATCCCTTCCTTCCCATGAGGACACATGGTAGCATGGGAAAAGTGCTTGCAGAAGCTAACGCAATCAGGCAGGCTTGGAAGTGGAACTGCTGTGGACTTTTAACAAAAATGTAACGTTCAAAGCTGCAATACAACGTTTGGTGTTTGTTACATGTATTCTTCGATAAGTCATTCTGACTTTGCAAGTGATGGCATCAAAATCTCTCAAGCTTGCTCCAACTTTAAAACGCTGTTTAGCACTGCTGCCTCACAGCGTCAGGGACCCAGGTTCAATTCCCGGCTGTGCAGAGTCTGCACATTCTCCCCGCGTCTGCATGGGTTTCCTCCGGGTGCTCCGGTTTCCTCCCAAAGTCCGAAAGACGTGCTGGCTAGGTGCATTGGTCGTGCTAAATTCTCCCTCAGTGTACCCGAACAGATACCAGAGTGTGACACCAATAAAAAAAAACTTTGTGCTCACTTTACCATCAGTTTGCCATTAATGTATAAGTGTCAGACCCTCCAGCAGGTGGTGTCATTCAAGATAGGTCGTCATCTCCACTATTATGAGCATTATAAACCATCAAGCCCAAAAATGGAGCTGAAATTTAAGTTCATGAAGGTAACACACTAGGTTATAGGTTGGCTTGCACATATAGAGCTCTAATAATTAGATTCAGTAAGTAGTCTCACAACACCAGGTTAAAGTCCAACAGGTTTATTTGGTAGCACGAGCTTTCGGAGCAATGCTGTGCCTACCCCAGTCCAACACTGACAACTCTACATGATAATTTGTTTGGGAGGAAAAATACTGAGCAGAGGAAGTGAGATACTGTGGTGGGAATAAGATGTGCCATGATTTACAACAAGAAAATAAATTACTGCAGGGGAAAGGTTGAAAGAGAGCAAGAAAGCCAGAGTGAAGTAAAGGCTAGAATGGAAAATTGAGGGGGAAGGACCTAATAGAATCTCCTACAGTGCGGAAGGAGGCCATTCAGCCCATCAAGCCTGCACCGACAACAATCCCAGCCACACCCTATCCCTGTAATCCCTTGTATTTACCCACATATCTTTGGACTGTGGGATGAAACTGGAGCACCCGGAGGAAACCCACGGGAAGAATGTGCAAACTCCACACAGACGGTGAATCAAGGCTGGAATTGAACCAGGGTCCCTGGCGCTGTGAGGCAGCCGTGCTAACCACTGTGCCACCGTGCCATCCTGGGGCAAGTTGAAGAAATGATTAAATGGCAGGGAGGAGACACAGGCATGATTGAAAGTCATGATTGAGTCACACTGAAAATGCAAAGCTGCTTTTAGAGCCAAGAGAAAGATGAGAAGCTGAAATTTAAATTCAAGTACTTTTCTCCACTCGGAACTATCTTCCTAAACACCTGTTTCCCGTTTCAAACACCTTCATCTCCTGCAAGCATGGCAAGCTTCTGGAGTTCCGTTTCATTAAGATCGACACTACCTGATCAGCTACCTCTACTGCTTCTGTGGAATTCCTGCCCAGTGAAGCAGTTGAGGCTCCCTCATTGAATGTCTTTAAGGCAAGGATAGATAAATTTTTGAACAGTAAAGGAATTAAGGGTTATGGTGAGAGGGCGGGTAAGTGGAGCTGAGTCCACAAAATGATCAGCCATGATCTTATTGAATGGTGGAGCAGGCTCGAGGGGCCAGACGGCCTACTCCTGCTCCCAGTTCTTATGTTCTGTCCCTCTTCAGCCCACCTGTAAAACTTTCTCTTGAGCTTTCCCCTACCCCAACCCTGAACTTGCATCTTTCTCTAGTTTTTCTCCTGCCTCCTCACATGCTGCCCTGAGGCCCATTTACTGCTCCCTTCACCCTATTCCTGCTGGCCACTTAGCTTCCCCTTCCTGGCTTCCATCTAAACTGATAATGTCATTGCCCTTCTCCCTTCTGGCACTGACCTCCTCCCCTTAAAATCTGTCATCATCACATTGCTCTTCAAAAAAACCAACCTTGACCCCCCCCCTCCCTTCTTACAAACTATCAGCCACCTTCAATCTCTATTCCTCCTCTGCCTTCTTGCCTTGTTTGCAGCCTTTGACACAGCGGGGCGGCACGGTGGCACAGTGGTTAGCACTGCTGTCTCAAAGCGCCAGGGACCCAGGTTCGATTCCCAGCTTGGGTCACTGTCTGTGTGGAGTCTGCACATTCTCCCCGTGTCTGCGTGGGTTTCCTCCGGGTGCTCAGGTTTCCCCTCTCAGTCTGAAAGACATGCTGGTTAGGGTGCATTGACCCAAACAGGCGCCGGCGTGTGGTGACTCGGGGAATTTCACAGTAACTTCATTGCAGTGTTAATGTAAGCCTTACTTGTGACAAATAAATAAAAGCTGCCCATCCCATCCTCCTCCCAATTCCTCTCCATCATCCTCCAGCTGGACGGGACTGCAAACATCTGGTTCCTTTCCTATCTATCCAATGGGATCCAGATAATCACCAGCAATGGCTTCAGTTTACACTCCAGCACCATTACCTCTAGTATCCCCCAAGCATCTATCCTTGGCCCCTTCCTGTTTCTCATCTACACGCTTCCCTCTGCAACATTATCCCAAAACACAATGTCACTTTCCATATGCGCACTGGTGATGCCAACTGTTGCCTCACTCAACTCCACCACACACTCCAAATTATCATAAAGGTATACAACACAGAAAAACGCCCTTCGGCCCTGCATGTCTGCACCAGTCAAAGGCAAACCACCTCACTATTCTAATCCCGTTTCCCAGCACTTGGCCCATACCTTGTATGCCTTGGCATCGCAAGTGCATATCTAAATACTACTTAAATGTTGTGAGGGTGTCTTCCTCCACCACCCTTTCAGGCAGTGAGCTCCAGACTCCCACGATGCTTTGTATGAAAAAGTTTTTCCTCACATCCCCCTCTAAACCTTCTGCCTCTTACCTTGAATCTATGACCCCTGGTCATTGATCCCTCCACCAAAGGGAAAAGTTTCTTCCTGTCTACTCCGTATCTATGTCCCTTATAATTTGCTACATCTCAATCATGTCCCCCCTCAGTCTCCTCTGCTGCAAGGAAAACGACCCCAGTCCATCCAATCTCTCTTCAAACTCTCCAGCCCAGGCTACATCCTGCTAAATCTTCTCTGCACCCTTTCCAATGCTATCACATCCCTCCTACAATGTGGATTCCAGAGCTGCACACACTAGCTTCTCTGACATCCCACACTGAATGAGCAGAAATTAAATACTGGGAAGGCTGAAGTCGTTGTCTTTGGTCTCCACCTCAAACCCGGCTCCCTAGTCACTGCCTGGTAATTGTCTGAGACTGAACTAGACTGTTCACAACCTTGGAGTTGTATTTGACCCCAGAATGAGCTTCCGATCATATACCTGCATTATCATCAAAATCGATCACATCCACCCCCATAACCTGGCCAGGCTCTGCCCCGCCTCTGCTCACCAGCTGCTGAAGCCCTCATCCATGTCAGTGTTACCACTATTCCACCACACTCATGGTCTTATTCCCTCCATGAACTTGGGGTCATCCAAAACTCTGCCATCCATGTCCTAACTGGCCAAATTCCGTTCATCCAGCACTCTGCTAAATTGATTTCTGGATAATTGTCTCAATTCTGAACCTTGTTTTGAAATCCCTCCCTGTCTCTCATATTCCCCTGCTTCACAACCCCCCAAAGATATCTCCATTCTGCTTCCGAGTCCCTGAATTTAATCCACCATTGGCAGCATTGTCATCAGCTGCCAAAGCCTAAGCTCTGGAATTCCCTCTCTCTCGACTTCTCTGCCTCTCAACCTTCCTTCTCTGAAGCTGCTTAAGCACCTACCTCATTGACAAAGCTTTTGGTCGCCTGACATATCTCTATGTGGCTCAGTCTCCAATTTTGTTTGACATACCTGTGAAGTCTTTTAGTGTGCTAAAAGTGCTCCATAAATACAAGTTATCATTGAGGAAGGTCAAATTTCTAATGAGCCAACTATGAATTAAATGTGAGGAATTGATTAATGTCTTCATACAAAACACGTACTAACTGTGACCATGCTCTGGTCACAAAAACATAATTGCTAATTGCAAAAAGCTGGAAATCTGAAAAAAAACGAGTTGAAAATCAGTCATGACAAATAAGTTACCATTCATATTAACTGGATTAATTTAATAATGAGCAGCTTCTTTAAAAGGATTAGAATAAAGGCGAGGAAAAATTAAATACCCACCAGCGCAAGAAGTAGGTTGATCGCATTGTGTTTAAATGGAATGCAGGTGGTGGGTAAAGGCTGATATGAGAATGGGGGAAGGGTTGTAAAGAGCAAGACTTCAGTGAGGAGAGCGGGGAATTAAGACAATAAGACATAGGAGCAGAATTAGACCACTTGGCCGATCGGGTCTGCTCCGCCATTCAATCATGGCTGATATTTTTCTCATCCCCATTCTCCTGCCTTTCAACATAGTCCCTGATCCCCTTATTGATCAAGAACCTATCTGTCTCTATCTTAAAGACACTCAATGACCTGGACTCCACAGCCTTCTGCAGCAAAGAGTTCCACAGATTCACCACTCTCTGGCTGAAGAAATTCTTCCTCATCAGAGCGAGTCTTCAGTGAGGAGAGCGGGGAATACAGAGCGAGTCATCAGTGAGGGGAGTGGGAATGCAGAGCGAGACCACACCGAGGATAACGATTGGCACTGCACTCCGTAGTTTGTCTCCACTATGTTCCTGCCCCATTCGATATATTGACGGACAAAGTTCTAAATGTTGTCAACTCAGATTTCGGTTGCAATGAATATTGGGAACATGCGTTAAACTTTTAAACGGAGGCTTCTTTGTTAGAAAGTCAATAATCCAAAACCGATTATAAACTGTCTCATTAAGAAAGTAATAAACTAGTCATGAAGAATAAAAGATGTGGTTTGTGTAAAAAAAAAACTTAACCCAGCCAACATGACACAGGATTGCAACATGGATGCTGCAACAGGATGCTGCATCAGGCTGACTGGTAAATTGTGAGCTTATGACCACAGTTCCTTACACGATGAGCTTTCTGATTGAAAGCTGCCATCATCATGAGGTGAACATCTCGATCACTTTCATGTATCCACCAGCAACAATATTGTACATCATTGATGGTGCATGCTGCTAGGGCTCTGAGCAGCTTTCTTGGTTGGGAAAGCATGTACTCTGGGAAAACCACCAAGTAGGGAGTTCATAGTCACAGGCAGAAGGAAATTGAGACAATACCTACCTTCAAGAGACCAAAGGTACTCAGACTGAGGAGACAACGCAAGTACCTCACGAAGAGTGCTCCCAGGAGGCACAAATTGGACCATTATGCTATCAGTGGGGAGGCTAATGGCATTATCGGTGGTCTGTTAATCCAGAAACTCAGCTAATGTTCTGGGGACCCAGGTTCAAATCCCGTCATGGCAGATGGTGGAATTTGAATTCAATAAAAAAAAATCTGGAATTAAGAATCAGCTGATGACTATGAAACGATTGTCGGAAAAACCCATCTGGTTCACTAATGTCCTTTATGGAAAGAAATCTGCCATCCTTGCCTAGTCTGGCCAACATGTGACTCCAGGCCACAGCAATGTGGTTGACTCTCAACTGCCCTAGCAAGCCATTCAGTTGCACTACAGCATTTCAAGAAGACAGCTCACCACCACATTCTCAAGGGCAACTAGGGATGGGCAATAAATGCTGGCCTAGCCAGTGCCGCCCATGTCCCATGAATGAAAAGAAAATTAAGTTGCCTCCGCATGGAGTCTGCAATGAAGAAATCGAGGACAACATTATTTCATTTTCGTTGTCAATATCAAAGCCAAAGTGGACATCATTGGCTAGGCCAGCATTTACTGCCCCTTCCTAACTGCTCTTGAGAAGGTGGTGGTGACCTGCTTTCTTGAGCTGCTGTCGTCCCTGAGGTGTAGGTACACCAAAGCGCTGTTAGTGAGTTCCAGGATTTTGACCCAGCGACAGTGAAGGAACAGGGGTATATTTCCAAGTCAGAATGGTGAGTGGCTTGGAGGGAAACCTGCAGTTGGCAGTGTTCCCCTACATTTGCCGCCCTTCTCCTAGGTAATGGAGGTTGTGGATTTAGAAGGTGCTATCGAACGCCTTGGTGAGTTGCTGTGCAGATACGTGACGTGCTTATCTTGTCCATATGAAACAAGCATAAACAGCTGAGGGATGGGTTTTGAGAGGGAACTGTTAGAATTTGTTTGTGCAGACGATGTTTGCTGGAAATGAGATGACACTCTGACTTCTTGGTACTTGGATGAACAGGAGCCGAGAAGGAGTGTCATCAAAGCTCTGGAAACCATAGAGACACTCGGTCCCTTTTTTTGTTTGAACAAATAAACCATATAGCAGAGAAAGAGGCCATTCACACTTTCATACCTGTGCTCAAATGAAAAATGCTAGAAAATCTCAGCAGGTCTGGCAGCATCTGTAAGGAGAGAAAAGAGCTGACGTTTTGAGACCAGATGACCTTTTGTCAAAGACCCTTTGAGCTTTGACAAAGGGTCATCTGGACTCGAAACATAAGCTCTTTTCTCTTCTTACAGATACTGCCGGACCTGCTGAGATTTTCCAGCATTTTCTCCTTTGGTTTCAGATTCCAGCATCTGCAGTAATTTGCTTTCACACCTGTGCCAGCTTGTTGAACGAATTAGTTGTACTCTCAGCTCCCTAGCATAGTATCTGGCTAATTCTTCGTTAATCTGTTGCTGATCCCAGTTTAATGTGCAGAACTTCATAAAGCAAGGATTGTAACACACAGGTACTCTTCCGTACGTGGAGGTTATAAATAATTGCAAATGTTTTCCTTTATGATCACGAATGAAAATAAAAGTTAGAAAGCAATGTAATGGGGGAATTGCCACCGAGCTGAAAATGTGGTCAAAGCATTAGAAATAGATCTGTTATGGAGGAGATGTTGCTGATTGGGGAATTCTTTAATGCCCTGTAACCAAGAAGGTAGATGAGTGCAGTGCAGTTGATGTTGTCTACATGGACTTTAGCAAGGCCTTTGACAAGGTACTGCATGGTAGGTTGTTGCATGAAGTTAAATCTCACTGAATCCAGGGTGAGGTATCTAAACGGATACAAAATTGGCTTCTGGAGGGTGATTGTAGAGAATTGTTTTTCAAACTGGAGGCCTGTGATCAGCGGTGTGCCTCAGGGATCAGTGCTGGGTCCATTGTTATTTGTCATTTATATTAATGATTTGGATGAGGATATAGGGGGCATGGTTAGTAAGTTTGCAGATGACACCAAGATTGGTGGCATAGTGGACAGTGAAGGAAGTTATCTCCAATTGCAACGGGATCTTGATCAATTGGGCCAATGGGCTGACGAATGGCAGATGGAGTTTAATTCAGACAAATGCGATGCATTTTGGTAGATTGAACCAGGGCAGCACTTAGTTAATGGTAGAGCGTTGGGGAGAGTTACAGAACAAAGAGATCTAGGGGTACAGGTTCATAGCTCCTTGAAAGTGGAGTCACAGGTGGAAAGAGTGGTGAAGAAGGCATTCGGCATGCTTGGTTTCATCGGTCAGAACATTGAATACAGGAGTTGGGACGTCTTGTTGAAGTTGTACAAGACATTGGTAAGGCCACACTTGGAATACTGTGTGCAGTTCTGGTCACCCTATTATAGAAAGGATATTATTAAACTAGAAAGAGTACAGAAAAGATTTACTACGATGCTACCAGGACTTGATGAATTGAGTTATAATGAGAGGCTGAATAGACTGGGACTTTTTCCTCTGGAGCGTAGGAGGCTGAGGGATGACCTTATAGAGGTCTATGAAATAATGAGGGGCATAGACAAGGTAGATAGTCAACATCTTTTCCCAAAGGTAGGGGAGTCTAAAACTAGAGGGCATAGGTTTAAGGTGAGAGGGGAGAGATACAAAAGTGTCCAGAGCGGCAATTTTTTCACAGAGGGTGGTGAGTGTCTGGAACAAGCTGCCAGAGGTAGTAATAGAGGCGGGTAAAATTTTATCTTTTAAAAATCATTTAGATAGTTACATGAGGGTACAGAGGGATATGGGCTAAATGCGGCCAATTGGGATTAGCTTAGGGGCTTAAAAAAAAAGGGCGGCATGGACAAGTTGGGCCACAGGGCCTGTTTCCATGCTGTAAACCTCTATGACTCTATGACTTTGTGCTAGGGTGTAACTCGGGATTTATTTTCAGAGCTTTTTAAAATATTCCGCAGAATTAAAGGGCGGTAATTCCAAGAATTGCTATCTGCTAGTTTTAGTGAGGTGCTGATAATAGACTGTAATTTCCCCATATATATAAAGCAAAAGATATCAAAATAAATGTTAATAGTTCGAATAACTGCATAAATCCAGACGCTGCACACATGACTCGAAAGAGTCATCGTCAGATGTTAAAGGGGAAGTCTTGCGATCAGTGCTGCCGATGAAGGAATAAACTTGCTACCAATAGAACATAAATATAACCATTACTATCTCCTGAATTTTGTGTAACAGCATTCATGATCTTACCCAGAGACTACACTGAGCGTGACGGTGCTGTGTAATCCTCTCGGTCTCTGTTCCTAGATAAAATCATTAACTTGCAGTGGTTTTATTGTTCAGGAATGTCAACACACAAACCTTTGAAATGCTGCACCCTATTTGTTATCGAGCCAAATTTCCAGGAAATGCCACTCTCCAATTCGCAAGAACAATTGTGCCATTGGAATAAAGCCACCTGTTTATCTAGTCCAAAAGCATGGAGCCATACGAGGGCTGCACACCTTTCTGGAAGCATCATTGCTGTTTGAACAGCCCCACATACAGAGGCTGGTTTCCCATTGCCGTGTAAAGGTCCACCCCTGAAATTACATGCAGGGTAGTATTTAATGGAGGGGACAGAGGTCTCGCTTGCCAGCTGTTGAGCTGACGAGACCCCTGTGTTACCTCTTTTTTTAGGGAAAGGGAAGGTGTAACTCAGGCATTTAACTGGACTACCTTCCCCAGTATGGTAGTCATGCCCATCTGCAGGGGTGTCCCGTGCACGCGCGCGCGCCCCCTCCCTCTCCTCCCCCCCCCCCCCCCCCCCAGCCCATCCACACACACACAGCCCACAAGCAACAAGCAATCCTCACGAATTTGCTTTCCATGTTTCTTAACTTGATGAATACCCCGTCAACCACTGGGTTAATAAAAGATGAGGCCTATAAGTGGGCATTAAGGGCCTCAGTTGGCAGCGGAGTGTGACATTTGTTCATGGACCTTCCCAACACAGACTTGTAATCTCCTTCTGATGCCCTCTGCCACAGGGGGAGGGACACTAAATGCCCCACACTGTTTATGTGCTTAGTAAAACCATCATGGATCGAGTCACTTCAACTCTGTATGCTACTGGGTCCTGGTAGGAGATCTCCCGGAAGACTGAGAAAACTCTTTAAGGGTGTCCGTCACAAAGTATCCCTGAAGACGTCAGAAAATCCCTGCCAATTCATGAGAGTCCATGGCCTTTGGGCGACCAAAACGGAGAAGGTTCATTCGTGAAGGCACTGAACAGATTGAGAGACCCAGCCTGGAACGTCGAGACAAAGTCGAGGCATCTGAGAGAGCACACAAACTTCCAAACAACTCGTCGACCACCAATCGCCCCATATGCGGCAAGAGCCAGCAGATTACGCTTTGGGCTTACAACCATCTCTGAACTCATTGAACTGGATCAGAATCAAGTCTTCCTTGATCCTGAGGCGAAACATACATGAAAGTAAAAATGAAAATGTAATTGGAAAATGGAACAGAAATATGAAAAGTTAATTTAATGCTTGGTCATGAGTTTTGAAGTGGTAGAGAATGTTTTACTTTTACAAGTTTATAACCTATTTGTTGCACCACAAACAGCAACCGGAATTTATTTCTTGAAGCCCACAGTAAGTTCATGGAAACCAGTAACCTAATTCAGCAATCATGCTGTCATAAAACTTTGAGCTAACGGTGAACAGCTAAGCCACAAGTTAATCCCCAATTGTTCTGAGTTAGCTGATCTGGTTAGGTTGATTGGCCACGCTAAAATTGCCCCTTAGCGTCAAGTTAAGTTTAAATTTATTTATTAGTGTCACAAATAGGCTTACATTAACACTGCAATGAAGTTACTGTGAAAATCCTCTAGTTGATACACTCCGGCACCTGTTCGGGTACACTGCGGGAGAATTTAGCATGGCCAATGCACCTAACCAGCACGTCTTTCGGACTGGGTAATCCCCATTGTTCTGAGTTAGCCGATCGCAGCTCTGGTGGTGGTAGAAATGCTACAATTGGCCTTAGTATTTCAAGAATTATGTAGAGAAGAATGAGCAAGAGCTGGTTGTCTTAGAATTATAGAAGCATACACCACAGATGGAGGCCATTTGGCCAGTCATTCCGGTGCTGGCCATTTGAAAGAGTTTTTTGTCCACAATCCTGTTAAGTTCCTTGTTCTGAAGTATCTGACTTCTAAAATTATTTGTGGAATCCACTTCCACCATCTTTTCAGGCAGAGCTTTACAGATCCTGGCAATTCTCTGCACACACAAAAAATTCTCTTATTTCTGGTTGAGATCTATTGGGGTGGCAGAGTGGTAGCACTGCTGCCTCACAGCGCCAGTGGAGTTTGCACGTTCTCCCCGTGTCTGTGTGGGTTTCCTCCAGGTGCTCCGGTTCAAGAACATAAGAACAGAGGAAATAGGAGCAGGAGTAGGCCAATTCAATAAAATCATGGCTGATCTGATAGCGAGTTCAGTTCCACTTACCCGCCCGCTCCCCATAAATCTATCTATCTGTGACTTAAACACATTTAACGAGGTAGCTTCTACTGCTTCATTGGGCAGAGAATTCCAAAGATTCACTACCCTCTGGGAGAAGAAGTTCCTCCTCAACTCTGTTCTAAATTGACTCCCCCGTATTTTGAGGCTATGCCCCCGAGTTCTTCTTTCCATTGTAAGTGGAAATAACCTCGCTGCTTCTACCCTGTCTAGCCCCTTCATTACCTTATGTGTCTCTATAAGATCTCCCCTCAACCTTCTAAACTCCAATGAGTACAGGCCCAGTCTACTCAATCTCTCCTCATAAGCTAACCCCCTCATCTCTGGAATCAACCTGGTGAACCTTCTCTGTACCCGCTCCAAAGCTAATATATCCTTTCTTAAATAAGGGGACCTCCCACACCCCAAAGATGTGCGAGTTAGGTTGATTGGCCATTCTAAATTACCCCTTAGTGTCAGAGGGACTAGTTAGGGTAAATACAATGGGGTATAGGGATAGGGCCTAGGTGGGATTGTGGTCGGTGCAGCCGAATGGCCACTTCCTGCACAGTAGGATTCCATGATTCTATGTTCCTCTGATTATTCACCTCATATCTTTGAGTGTTTGGCCTTAACCTACTGTCATCAAATTCCCCTTCCTCCTTTAGCAAAGTTTTTAAAAAGCTTGCTGAAGCAATCGCAACTAACTGGAGAAAACGTAATGCCATGGAATTCCCCCTGTTTGTGTTGAGAGGTAGATTACGTAGCACTGGAACACCCAAAACACTGTGTGCATGTTCAGTTCTTTCAACCACCACTCTTTTTTTACTTTGTCGTTTACAAACGCCTGGGATGTTTAATAAAGACTAGGGAGAGGGGCAAAAAAGCATGAGTGACATGCACGAATGGAATGGACCTTTTCTCTCGCCCATAGCCAAGGAACCATTACGACCAAAATATCTTATGTCTGTGTGGACAAAGAAAGTGAGACAAGCCGAATTGGGAAAGAAGCCTGTTAAAGTGGGCCCATAATCAAATTGCTTTCCTTCTCATTAACATGAATCATCAAAATTACAACATCCCAACAGTACAGAAGGAGGCCATTCAACCCATCGAGCCTGCACCGACAATAATCCCACCCAGGGCCTAATCCCATAACTTTACGTATTTACCCTACTAATTCCCCCCCTGATCGCTGACCCCAGTCCGAAAGGCATGCTGGTTAGGTGCATTGGCCATGCTAAATTCTCCCGCAGTGTAACCCGAACAGGTGGCAGAGTGTGGCGACTAGAGGATTTTCACAGTAACCTCATTGCAGTGTTAATGTAAGTCTACTTGTGACACTAATAAATAAACTTAAACTTAACTTGACGCTAAGGGGTAATTTTAGCCTGGCCAATCAACCTAACCAGCACGTCTTTCGGACTGCGGGAGGAAACCGGAGCACCCGGAGGAAACCCACGCAGACACGGGGAGAACGTACAGACTCCACACAGACAGTGACCCATGGCTGGAATTGAACCCAGGTCCCTGGCGCTGAGAGGCAGCAGTGCCAATCACTGTGCCAGCTGTTTAATTTACAAGAAGATATTCCTTTGGGTTCCTCATTCTCAGTATAAACCAGTATAATTTTGCTTAAGTAATTGATGTGCAGATGATTTTCAATTTTAGTCATTAGTTTTGCTCCTTGGCTATCTTTTTAAATCACAATTCACCAGATCAAGTACTGTTTTTAACAGAAGCAATATTTTATTTCAGTTACGATGTTGAGTCCCAAGATGTGCGGGTTAGGTTGATTGGCCATGCTAAATTAACCCTAGTGTCGGGAGATTAGCAGGGTAAATATGAGAAGTTATGGGAATAGGGCCGGGGTGGGATTGTGGTCGGTGCAGACTCGATGGGCCAAATGGCCTCTTTCTGCACTGTAGGATTCTATGAGTGTACAGGACAGAAGTACATTAGATTTGTCGTGCAACTTAAATTTCTGAGGTGTCGTTAGCATAGTAAAGTCTCCCAAGCTGAAAACAAAAACGCTGGGCAGTGACCAGTGGATAAATCAGGTTGGTTGATGAGAATACGTCTCAAAAGGATTTCAGGAGACAGTTCCAGGGAGTGGAGCTCTCCAGCAATTAGCTTTTGTCAGTCACTGAGTTTGAATATTTTGGAAGGTTGAGATTCAGTTCAGCAGTGATCCATTCCATAGTGAAATATGAAAGCCTTTCACTATTGACTGTCCAAGCCAGTGAATGAATAAGAGCAGTTTTGTGGTACTGTAGGGCAACTAAGATCAGCATAGCCATTACCAAAAAAGTGCTACCACTTAATAATCAAATTTCCTTTTGGTTATCTAACCTGTGAAACGTCTCGAGTGTTATTCGTTATGCATTGTTATTCGTCCTGGTTAATCCGGACAGTATCAATGCCAACACTTATAGAATTATAGAATCCCTACAGTGCAGGAGGAGGCCCATTCAGCCCATTGAGTCTGCACCGACCCAATCCCATCCAGGCCTTATTCCTACATATTTACCCTGCTAACCCCCCCCCCCCCTAACAGTAATGGACAATTTAGCATGGCCAATCAACCTAACCCACACATCTTTGGAGTGGGTTAGGTTGATTGGCCATGCTAAATTGGAGTGTGGGAGGAAAGTGGAGCACCCGGAGGAAACCCAAGCAGACACGGGGAGAATGTGCAAACTCCGCACAGACAGTGACCCGAGGCCAGAATTGAACCCGGGTCCCTGACATCCGTGTAACACCACCTCTGGTCAATCATAGAAACAAGTGTCTGACCATTGACTCAGGCGCCAGTATACCATGACATGCTAACGGCACGTCCCAAACACAGTTCTGTAAGTTACTTTGCCACATCTATGTTAATGCTCATGCAGCAGTCAATAGATTTTGGTGCATGATCATTTGAAGTACAAACCTGCATGTGCACAGTGTCCAAGTTGCAAAGGAACTCGGAACAACACTGCTGCAAACAGATATAAACTCACCTGCCTCAGTGTGAGAGTTTGGTTCGATGGACCACTAATACTGTATGCCTAAAATGCCTTTGATATACAACAGTGTTATCAGAGATGTAAATCATTTTATTATGGCTTTCCTGCTATTTTACTCTGTTATTTCTCTGTAAATGTTTGCACCTGTGTCCACTCATAAGATCTTAAAATAAACATTTGTACCTACATTTATTAACTTTAGGCTGCTATCAAGCAGCTCCGATCAA
Organism: Mustelus asterias; assembly: GCF_964213995.1. Taxonomy (NCBI): domain Eukaryota; kingdom Metazoa; phylum Chordata; class Chondrichthyes; order Carcharhiniformes; family Triakidae; genus Mustelus; species Mustelus asterias. The sequence continues at coordinate 63,774,715 of NC_135823.1, forward strand.
AGCTTAAACTTGTTCTTCGCTTTATTAACATCCTCTCCATTGTAACTGTACCACTAATTAATGTCTTTAACAAGGTTAATTCTCCTCACATTAATGGTATCATTTCCAACGGCTATATAACCATGTGGTGTAATGAGGCAGACTTTTAATAAATTGATTGATGTGCTTTCACTAGTCCCCTGATAGCACTGTGAGAATTAGTGTTAATGATTTTTCTCTGATAGTTCAACAGTGTCTATCTGGTTTGGCAATTGGGACCAATGGTTGTGTTTTACACAAATGACATCTAATTGCTTTGTGGCTACACTTTGTTAAAATGAGATTGGTTCCAACAGGAAATTTCTATTGCCAGCCATTATTCATCATAATTAGGATGACAGCATTTATGTATGTATATTGTGTGTAGACTACAATAGGAGTTAAACTGAGGTACTGTACATTCTGATGTTATTCTTCAATTCAGTTTGTGCTTAGTTTAAATTAGAAAGTGTTTGAAATGTGCAGCCGGTCAGTCAGAATCTGTGGACAGACAAAACAAAGCAAGGTTATGGCAGACCCTTCTCTATACCCCAAGACTTGTCTCATTCTCTCCAAATGCTGACTGACCTGTTAGGTGTTTGCAACATTTTCTGTTTTCATTTCAAATTTCTAACATCCTTGGGTGCTTAATTTGACTGTATCATTAGTAAGCTGTGCTGTGCTTAACAAACAGTATCGAGATAGGGAGCTAACTTGTAAAACAAGAGCCTGAAACAAAACAAGTGAACTTTCGCATTGAAACATTTTTAATTCTGTCCAGAATGGGTTGTACTGATTTTTCACCATCAGCCTCCACCTAATGTTTTTTGGGCAGGATGAATAAGGTTCAAAGTTATTTATTTAGCCTCCCTTGGTCTTCATCTTATCCCTGTATCTTGGATCTACAGAGATGTGAAATATTAATCTTTTCCAGACAATCGCAGTAATTTTTAAGAATGTTTGTAGTTCACCCAAGAAATAATGTAATTGTTTTTTTTCCCCTCAATTTTCTAACCATTTTTGTCAAATGGTATTTTCCCATCATTCGTGGTGGGAGGAGAAAGTGAACACGATCTAAGTTCCCAACAGGCATAACTATTTTAGTCGTGTGATCATTACCATATATAGGATAGGACCCATGTGACCCTTCAAAATGAGCTGAGACAACTGGGGCAGAATGCACCTGAGAGCATTAATTAAACCTATTTTACAGGCTTCCCACAAAGGAAGCGTCGGGAAGACTGCTTGTTTTTCCAACGAAATCCAAAGCCTTTCGCTCCAATGTCCTAAAAACATTGATTCTGTTAGAAAAGGATTTGAAAGGCTTTTGTAACTGGGCGGAAAATTGGATTTTCAAAGTGCCTTTGAACTGAGCATTATTGTACCGAGCTAACTGGGCCAAATTTATAAATGAGCAGGTCATCAATGGTCAAGACAGTAACTAGAGACAATCTTCTGAGCGAGCATGCACGATTGAGGATTTCAGGTTTCCCGTAATGTTCTAAGCCAAGTCCCTGCCCCTAATGTTCCTGGATAAAAGACCTTGGTGATGGTCTGATGGCCGTTTGGTATGTTTCAAAACTGCCAGTGGAATTTGAAAACTATTCTAGGTCTGGCACCAGCCTGTTGTACTGAGCGCACAGTTCATGCCTACACAGTTCACCCTTAAAGAGGCAAAGCTAAAGTCAGGTCTGACAATGCATCTGCTTCTTAGTCCATCTTGTGCTCAACCCTACTGACCTATCTGTGGGGCTTTTAGTTTTTGGATTCAATTACACTTCAATACATGTTTTATTGATGGGCAGATGATGGAATGGTAGGAGGCTGGACTTCCTCAACCTCAACAATGCCCGGGGACCATAGCCAAAATACTGTGGACACCAGAAACCGGAAATAAAAACAGAAAAAGATGGAAATACTCAGCAGGTCTGGTAGCATCTGTGAAAAGAGACGCAGTTAACATTTCAGGTCAATGATCCCTCATCAGATTCCTCTTGACATGGGAGTGATTTGCATGCCTGTACTAAGCCTTAATGACTTGGCTTGACAGTGCAGGACAACAAACACCTTTGTGTACAATCTTCCACTTTGACCTGACCCACACATAGCTTAGTGTATGTGGATGTTAAATTAATTTTTTTATTCATTTTTACGGGATGTGAGCATCACTGGCTGGGCCCAGCATTTATTGCCCGTCCCTGTCTGCCCTCCATTTCAGAAGGCATTTGCAGGTCAACCACATTGCTGAGTCTGGAGTCACATGTAGGCCAGACCAGGTAAGGACAGCAGATTTCCTTCCCTAAAGGACATTCATAAATTAGATGGGTTTTTATAACAATCGACAATGGTTTCATAGTCATTAATTCCAGATTTTAATTGAATTCAAATTTCACCATCTGCCTTGGTGGGATTCGAACCCAGGTCCCTAGAGCATTATCCTGGGTCTCTGAATTACTAGTCCAGCGATAATGCCACTACGCTACAGCCTCCCCTAAATTTAATGTTCAATCATTTATCACAGACAAAGTCTTTGTAACTTTTTGAAAGAAGTTCACTCTCAATATAAACAAAAGTTCTTGTCCCTTTCCTACCTGTCCAAAGTGACCATGTAAATCAATTTCTGAAAGAATCATATTCAGCAACATTCATTTTATCTTTGTGGATGACTGATATTCATATTTAAAATCTTGAGTCTGTAGTAACTAATCTAAAATGTATGTGTTTATAAATGTGCTAGCTTTTTCAAATCTAGATTTGCCATATTTGGTTATTAACTCATCAACTTTGGATTAAATTAGAAACCATATTTTGCTATCGTGACATTACCACCTCCTTAAGGAAAACTTTTTGATGTCTCAGTATTATTCTAACGTATTTTGATTTCCTGATAAGATCTCTCTTAAGGTCACCTCCTGCAGGTTGGGCCGATGCAGGCTCAGGCTGTTCCATCTAAAATAGCTGATACGAGAAAAAACGTTGTTGTTTTTCAATGTTTTGCAATTCTCTTCCACATTTAAAGTAAAGTTTAAAAGTTTATTTATTAGCCACAAGTAGGCTTACATTCACACTGCAATGAAGTTACTGTGAAAATCCCGTAGTCGCCACACTCCGGCGCCTGTTCAGGTACACTGAGGGCGAATTTAGTAAGGCCAATTCACCAAACCAGCACGTCTTTGGACTGTGAGAGGACCCGGAGGAAACCCACGCAGACACGGGGAGAACGTGCAAACTCCCCACAGACAGTGACCCAAGCCGGAAATCAAACCCGGGTCCCTGGCGCTGTGAGGCAGCAGTGCTAACCACTGTGCCACCGTGCTGGAATTTTGAATTCCGCAACTGCTTCAGAAGCAGTTGAAGCTCAAGCCTCTTGCTCAGCAATGTGTTTCTGTGCAGTCATGTATCATAGAAATGTAAGCTAACATTGCAAAAATGGAATTGGAGAAATGTTAGATTCCCAGGCTTTTGAAAAGTTTTCGAAATGAACGAGTTGTCGGATTTTATCCTCCTCGTATTCGTGGTAAATAAGCTTAGAAAGTTGAGCAGATGGCCCAGGCAAAGATCTGTTCATTTTTACGAGCCATGAATTAGAGCAAGATGCCGTTACTGATTTATAACCAACTTTTTGCCCCGGAAAAGGACCAACTAAGTCCTTGAATTCTCACCCACATTTCCCAATATGTGTGGGTGAAACTATTCAGCATTTTAGTCAAGCTGCACTGAAATTTGATCAGTAAGAAGTCTCACAACACCAGGTTAAAGTCCAACAGGTTTATTTGGTAGCAAAATTTGCTACCAAATAAACCTGTTGGACTTTAACCTGGTGTTGTGAGACTTCTTACTGTGCTTACCCCAGTCCAACGCCGGCATCTCCACATCCTGAAATTTGATACCAGAGCTCAAACTCTGCTCCTGAGGTCTCTCTTCGGCCACCTGCATAAACAGTTGAGCTGCAACACATTGTCATGTTTCAATACAGACTCAAGTGCAGACTCGAAGGGTTGAGTGGCCTAAATTCTGCTCCCATGTCTTACGGTCTTATGAATTCATGTCGGTGCAGGCTCGATGGGCCAAATGGCCTCCTCCTACACTTTAGATTCTATGATACTTGAATGATATAGATTCCACAAAATTCACTGAAATAGGTTATCTTTTTGTAATTTACTCATTGCCGATATATATGGAATTTCTTTAAATTGGCAATTTTACTCAGAGAAATCACTAAAATTTGATTTGATTTATTATTGTCACATGTATTAACATACAGTGAAAAGTATTGTTTCTTGCACGCTATACAGACAAAACATACCGTTCATAGAGAAGGAAAGAGTGCAGAATGTAGTGTTACAGTCATAGCTAGGGTATAGAGAAAGATCAACTTAATGCGAGGTAGGTCCATTCAAAAGTCTGATGGCAGCAGGGAAGAAGCTGTTCTTGAATCGGGTGGTACGTGACCTCAGACTTGTGTATCGATTTCCTGACGGAAGAAGGTGGAAGAGAGAATGCCCGGGGTGCGTGGGGTCCTTAGTTATACTGGCTGCTTTTCCGAGGCAGCGGGAAGTGTAAACAGAGTCAATGGATGGGAGGCTGCTTTGTGTGATGGATTGGGCTACATTCACGAACTTTTGTAGTTCCTTGCGGTTTTTTGTAGTTTATAAGTCTGACTTAAAAACAAGGGTAACAATAGACTCATATGTCCATTCTAAAGTCTGACAGCAGCAGGGAAGAAGCTGTTCTTGAGTCGGTTGGTATGTGACCTCAGACTTTTGTATCTTTTTCCCAACGGAAGAAGGTGGAAGGGAGAATGTACGGGGTGCGTGGGGTCCTGTAGACTAAATGGTTGGGTTGACGGCCATACTAAAGATCTCTGGAAATGGGAGGAATTTTTACACCTTGAATTGTTTAGGTTGGAAATTATCGACGGGTCTGGATTGTAAAACAAAACCTTTTTCTTTCACTGCTTTCTAGGGTTTGCAGTGGCTCAGCACATAAACCAGCAGAGCCCCTCACCAGCTTCGTCCCCTTCCCCACCCTCTAGTGGCACCATCACAACAAGCACAGGCTGCAGCGATACCATCACCACCAGCGCAACTTCCACTCCCTCCGCAACTCAGAGCCCCACAGGTAATTCTGCTGCGTATTTCAGAGCCTTGGTTAATGCATTAAGAAGTGGTGCAACAGTCCATAAACTACTTTTTTATCTTGTTATGGTTAATGAATACATAAGAGTCAAATTAGGATCTGAAAGTCTTTTTTACCCCCACTCTTACCCGATTAGTTGATGGCCTATTCAGGCTGCACGCATGAGGAAAGGTGAAATCTGGCCTCCAAACCGAAGCTCGATTCAGCTTTCTTACGAAATATAGAAGCAGGCTGTTTAGCAAAAGAAAATGATAAAAAAAACATGCTGTGGTCTTATTTCTGTCACTGTGTTATGTAACATTGCACATTGTAGCAGAAACCCAAACAAGTTCCTTGGAAGTTGGAGAGGAAGTGCATGAAGTGATACTTTAATTGTCCTGTTTCTGAACCAGTAGCTCAAGTTAATTGGATGTTGTATAATCACGCGGAAAGTGATGTTGCAAAGCTTAAGAAAATATCGCAAAGGATGCAACAAATGGTTCTTCGATAATGCAGTTCCATTTACTTCCTACAGTGGATTTGAGTAACCTATCCTCCAGACAGGACTTCCTGTTCCAAGATGCTGAGCTCCAGCGCCTGGTTTACAAAGCAATTTTAAGAGATAAAATAAAGTTTATTTATTAGTCACAAGTAGACTTATATTAACACTGCAGTGAAGTTAGTGCGAAAATCCCCAAGTCACCACACTCCAGCGCCTTTACGGGTACATTGAGGGAGAATTTAGCATGGCCAATCCACCTAACCAGCTCATCTTTGGACTGTGGGAGGAAACCGGAGCACCCGGAGGAAACCCACGCAGACACCGGGAGAACGTGCAAACTCCACACAGACAGTGACCCAAGCCGGGAATCGAACTCGGGTCCCTGGCGCTGTGAGGCAGCAGTGCCATCGTGCTGCCTATGATTCAAATGGTTTCATGTGTAAAGATTCTGACGCATTTTTCACTGCATCAAATCCTGCTACTGAAGGGTGAAGGGACCTGACTCTGAGAAGTGGTTGTTTTTTATTAATGAATATTTAGACAACAGGACAGCTGATAATGTCACTCTCCTTGATTTACGATTGAAATGGCAGGGCACCAATCCTCCATTTGTTGGAATCCGTACAATTGAATTTCTGCAAACCACAAAAGATTTCTAATTTTTTTGTGTGGCTCACCTCTGCCTATTAAATTGCCTCACCCTAACCCCACCAGTGAAATCCTGTGATTGGTTTGAGGGAAGCACCCTCTCCACTTGTAAGGAAACATCTGTCCTTCTCTGGACATGTCCTTATGGTGCCACAGTTGCATTTGAGTCAAGTAGTGCACAAGAAGCGCAAGATCTCCAACCTACCTCATCTGATGTGTACACAGGAGGTTCATCAGTGTAATTACACTGTGTAGCACAATTTAAAGTTTAAAAAGTTTATTTATTAGTGTCACGGGTAGGCTTACATTAACACTGCAATGAAGTTACTGTGAAAATCCCTAGTCGCCACACTCCGGCGCCTGTTCGGGTACCCTAAGGGAGAATTTAGCATGGCCAAATCCACCTAACCAGCACATTTTTCAGACTGTGGGAGGAAACCGCAGGAAACCCATGCAGACACGGGGAAAATGTGCAAACTCCACACAGACAGTGACCCAAGCCGGGAATCCAATCCGGGTCCCTGGCACTGTGAGGCAGCAGTGCTAGCCACCGTGCCACCCCAATCTAGTCCCAAGTGGTCGTGATAGCGATGACAGCGCTGCTCCTATGGCAGCAATTGTCTAAAATAAATAGGTGTTTTTTTTTTCTGCTTGGTTAACTTTTCAGTGCAAACAGTCGCTGTGGTGCCACTGGCTACACCACAGATAAAATGATAGTAAGTAGATTAATCTTAAACTGTGTGTCACAACCTGTAGTACAGTGCACAGTATTTTCACTCCTTCCTCCTTTCCCGCCAGTTTTCTCCCCTCTCCTGTATTCCTGAAGGCATGTGCTTCTTGCTTGCTTGTAATTCGACGGGTATCGGGATCTCTCGGAAGCAGCAGCCCTGCTCTTTTCCATCCTGGAGAATTCCGAGGCTCTATGCAGCAAATCAAGTGCTGTGCCAGTTGTAAACAATCAAAAGGCCATAACCTGGTACCTTCCTGGATTGCATCATTCGGGTGCACACTCCCATAAACGTACGAGTTTGTTTTACATTGACAGTTTGTATTTATAAAGCACCCTTCACATAGTAAAATGGCTTTACAGAAATGTTATCGGATTTAAATTTGACATCAAAGGAGATTTTAGGATGAAAGCAAATTACTGCGGATGCTGGAGGACAAGGAGAGGAGAGCAGTACTTGCTCAGGGCAGGCATTCCTGGAAGACAAGTGGCAGAGAGTTAAACACTGGAAAAAAGCAAATTACTGCAGAGATTTTGGAACAGGTGACCAAAGGTTTGACAAAGTGGTGGATTTTAAGGTGTAAAGGAGGAGAGAGAGAGAGGTTTATGGAGGGAGCTCCAGAACCTGGGGCCCACGGTTGAAGTCACTGTGTCAATGGTGGGACAGTGAAAATCACAGGAGAGGGCAGAATTCGGAGAGCGCAGAGTTCTCAGAGGGTTGTAGGTTTTTATTAGTCAATGTAGATCTTAGCATATTGCAGAAGAGAACCGATTTGGGGTGTTTATGTTGTCAAATGACTGAAGCAGAATGTTCTTCAAATGTGTGCTCACAGCAAGTGTTCAGTGCTTTGTATGCTTCAACCCTTTACATAGGAACCTCTTCAGTCACCATAACTTTGACAGGAATGATTTAGACAGAAGGTTTCATTGTTCACCTGCACTAGAGTTGTTTAAATCATTTTACTGAGTGTTTTATGGGATAATATTTCATGATTTGTTTCCAGTCAACACTCAGCACCCAGATTTGTAAATTTTGAACAAAAGATACAATGCAATTGTTCGATGGTAACAACATTGACCTAATGGGTCTGAAATATTAATAATGTTGTATTGATTTGTGTTCCTTGGATGTAGTTTGTTATCTACCCTTGGGCAAGTAGCTAGGTTTTACAGGAATGTTCTGTGCAAATATTCTTCTTGTGAATTGCAGAGCTTGTTTTTGCACTAGTGAACTGAAATGAAACCCTTTGACTTATCCACTGTATGTAAAGGCTTCTGTATTTAGCTATATCCCATCTCCGCCTAACTCCACCCCAGTTAAAGGCCTTTCCGTGAGTAATTGCTTAAACACCGTTCAGTTCCTTTATGCTATCTGATTTTGGTGCCCACTAACTATTAGGAGCATAATATAGTTTTATTTTGTCAACCCCAGTGACATACTAAACCGAATCACTGCTGATCTACTGGGAAAGTACCAACAGTCGCAGCAAATCTCTTGTTCCACATTTCGCACCTCCTTCAAATGTGGACTCAGATCAGTACATATTTACAACCACGCATTCCAAGTATCTTTCATTTAAAATTTCTCACCATTCCATTGCTTAGTCTATTCATTTTTAGCTAGAAGCATTTTCTTCATTTTTTGCAATCAAGACAGCTTTGCCGGAAAAATTAATTCTGCATTAACCTGAACAATTGCAAGATCGCCGGTAATTGTAATCTTATAGGTAGGTTTAAAGAAAGGATGTGTTTAAAATCCTCACACTGTCAGAAAATTCCATGTGACCTCTCTGAAATCTTCAGTTTTGAAACCTACAAGAATAATATTGCCAAAGAATGCATATCCAAATTTAGCTGACATGCACAATTTATTTTTTTGCATACTGATGCAGTGACATTTTCAAACTAATTTCACATTGGATTCTTGCAATCAAAGGAGACCAAAGATTATTAATTCTATCAACCCTGACTCAATTTGGCTCCACCATATCACCCAGACATGTCTGTAAATATAACCTGTTAACCTTGCATCACTTAATGCAAATGTCTGGCAGTATTTTTCCAGTCTATTCTTGCCTGTACAAAGTATTCTACTGTGGATTTTTCTTTTTTCTTTTATTGATTCATGGTTTGTGGACATCGTTGACTCGGCCAGCATTTGTTGCCCATCCCTAGTTGCTCTTGATTGGCTTGCTAGGCACTAGGCAGTTAAGAGTCAACCATATTGCTGTGGCTCTGGAGTCACATGTAGGCCAGACCAGATAAGGACAACAGATTTCCTCCCCTAAAGGACGTTAGTGAACCAGATAAGTTTTAAAGTTTATTTATTAGTGTCACAAATTGGCTTAGTGTCACGTTAGTCAAATTAGTGTCACAAGTCACTGTAATGAAGTTACTGTGAAAATCCCCAAGTCACCACAATCCGGTGCCTGTTTGGGTACACTGAGGGAGAACTTAACAGGGCCAATGCACCTAACCAGCACATCTTTTGGACTGTGGGAGGAAACCGGAGCACCCAGAGGAAACCCACGCAGACACGGGGAGAGTGTGCAGCCTCCACACAGACAGTGACCCAAGCCGGGAATTGAACCCGGGTCCCTGGTGCTGAGAGGCAGCAGTGCTAACCACTGTGCTACCAATCGACACTGGCTTCATGGTCACCATTGGACTTTTAGTTTCAGGCTTTTACTGAATTCAAATTTCACCATCTGCCAGTGGTGGGGTTTGAACCCAGGTCTCCAGAGCATTACCCTGGGATTCTGGATTGCTAATCAATTTTTATGATTGTACGGCCATAGCTTTGATCTTCCATCAGATTTGCATGGCACAAATCTTTAATTCTTATATTTCAGGCTAAGTTCTTAAACCTAGACAATAAATGAGCTACACAGACCAAACCATTGAGCACATAATGACACCGTTTATTAACCCTAATATATTTTCAAGATACAATACATTTTTCAGTTTTGAGTTATTTCAGTCCATGGGTCTTTCTAATGGGGGTATTACACTAGAAATCCCCACAGTCTATTTTTGGTACTTCTGACGAGCAATTCTTTTTTTTCTAGTTGGTTGTTACGTTTAAAAGGTATTTGATGAGTGAAGTCATTTAGGAAATCATGACTGCATAGTCTTCAAACCACAGGGAAATGGGCAAAATTGACTACTTGTTAATACTTAGATCACACAGAGTAACCCACTGAGAAACATGATAAAAATCAAAGAGTATTGAGAGGGGAGGAGGGGAAGAGCGAGAAAATGTGACTTAATAAATAATCTTCGGATTTTAAAAAATCTAATATTGAATCTTAACAACAGGGGCCTGAAGACAATCCTGGTTTCAGCTGGAGACATGATTATTATGTCCTGCAGTAAAGTTTTCAAGCATCTTGGGGCAGATATTAAACTTCTCCGCAATGAAATAATTGTTCTGCCCTGCTCTCAGTTCTGTTTTCAATGATAGCAATGTAGTAGATAAGAGCAGGAGGAGGCCATTCGGCCCTTCAAGCCTGCTCCACCATTCATCACAATCATGGCTGATCGTCCAACTCAATAGTCTAATCCCGCTTTCTCCCCACAATCTTTGATCCCATTCGCCCCAAGTGCTATCATAGAATCATAGAAACCCTACAGTGCAGAAGGAGGCCATTCGGCCCATCGAGTCTGCACTGACCACAATCCCACCCAGGCCCTACCCCAACATATTTTACCCGCTAATCCCTCTAACCTACGCATCCCAGGACTCTAAGGGGCAATTTTTTTTTTTTTAACCTGGCCAATCAACCTAACCCGCACATCTTTGGACTGTGGGAGGAAACCGGAGCACCCGGAGGAAACCCACGCAAACACGAGGAGAATGTGCAAACTCCACACAGACAGTGACCCGAGCCGGGAATCGAACCCGGGATCCTGGAGCTGTGAAGCAACAGTGCTAACCACTGTGCTACTGTGCCGTCCCCATTATATATATCTAGCCGCCCCTTGAATACATTAAATGATGGTTACTTTTATTCATCAATTTAAATGCAAAAACAGAATTGACTGAAAAACCAAAAAATATGTAAGCACTTACCTTTAGAAAATTAATAATTGTGATTTAGTTCATCGCAGTATACTCTGCCAGATAAGCACCATTGTTGTTATTATCTGCTACCACTCTATATCTCTCAGATTTTGGCATTTTTTTGTACTTCTAGCCTTTCTCTATGCCGCTTTTCTTTCTGTGTGTCCCTTCGATGCCTCTCCATCCATTCCCAGCACAGAACCTATAGGTTAATTAAAATATTCATTAAATGACAAGAGAACCATCAAGCAGCAGAACCAATGTTTTGCAAAGTTCGCATTCATTCACATTCAGTAAGCCAAGTCACTTTTAACTTGCCCATAAATCCAGTCAACAATACCAGCAACATGGAATGAGTGCAAGGTGAAGCATATGTACTTATGCATGGGTTGGAGGTTGTTTCATAGCAAGCAATTACCCGACTAGTTTCAAAAGTACACATTTTACTCGAGCCATTTTAACAGCTGCTGAACTTAAAATAGTGCTTGTTTGAGTTAAGATAATCAATCTTTCCACTTTTGCAGTACAAGGGTAATCCCTAACCATGGGAATACTTGTGCACAGATTTTGCAGAATCATAGAATCCCTACAGTGCAGAAGGAGGCCATTCAACCCATCGAGTCTGCACCGACCCTTCGGGAAGTGTCTTACCCAGACTCTATCCACCAAATGTTAACCCCACTAATCCCCTTAACCTACACATCTTGGGACACTAAGGGGCAATTTAGCATGGCCAATCCACCTAACCTGAACATCTTCCGCACTGTAGGAGGAAACCGGAGCACCGGGAGGAAACCCACACAGACACAGGGAGAACTTGCAGACTCCACGCAGACAGTGACCAAGCCAGGAATCAAACCCAGGTCCCTGGCACTGTGAGGCAGCTGTGCTAACCCCTGTGCCACCCACTATTTACAATTTTACATAGCACCTTTCTTGTCCCAAAGTTACTTTGAAATGTAGTCATTTTTGCAGGCAAACACACAACAGCTGATTTATAAATAGCCAGGTCCCAGACAGGAATGAGATGATTAACCACTTGTTCTGGGTTCTTTTCTAAACTTGTTGAGAGTTGAAAGTTGACCAGGACACGGGAAAAACTCCCTGCTCTTCAAAATGTGCCACATATTTTACCTACAGATGGCAGAGACTTGGTTTAATGTCTGAGAGATGGCACTTTCGAAGGAATTAATACTTTCTCAATGCAGCAGTGAAGAATTTTTTTAGAATATGTGCTCAGGTCTTGGAACCACAACCTGTTGGCTCACTGAGGGCACTAGCACTGAGCTGGCATCTCTTTACACACAAATTCACAAGAAACTGGTAACCTGAGACCACAATAAGTAAGTTGAATGCATTGTTTAAAAGAAGAAACTTCTTCATATAAATAATAAAGTTTAACCGTAATTCAGCAGAATAGTAATAACTATGAAAGCAGGAGCACCAGTAAAACAGGTTTTGCTTGCAGAACACGCTCATACAGTAAGTAAAAGTCTTGCAGAGAGCTGTTTTCTCTCTAGCTTCCTAGCTCCATCTGCTATGAATTCAACTAAAACTGAACTCAAAAAGTCTTCTTACCCTAAAAGTCCCCCTGGTTGCTAAGCAATATCTCATTCTTTCTCCAATCCTCTTTTTACTTCTCGCGTCGTAAACCCCCTTCGTGCAATGCAAGACACCGTTGAACTGAAACCAAAAACTGCCATGCATGAAGCCAACTTTGTTTAACATGAATCTAACCAGAGCTTTACCCTTCTTACACAGAAACACTAAATTAAACTCACTCAAATATACACCTTAATTCTAATATCCAACAGTACAATGATAGATCACTTAAAGTTGCCTCTGCTTCCTGACAAATGTTGAACATCAATAGGAACTTGTGGGAATTTTTTGCATTAGTGCTTTTGAATGCAAGAAATGTGTCAATATCATAAGTATGTAAATATGGTACGGTGTTGAACAAATTGGTCAATTTCACTCATCATTGCACCCTTATTCATAACATGCTGCAGTACCTGACAATTATTCAAGGTTCATGTACACAATTATTACTTACCATGATCAATTTTCTGGCAGTGTAGGTTTTAAGTCCCACCAAAAAAGAATTATGAAATGTATTGCTTGCTGAAAATGGTTACTGGCCATTTCCTGCAAGTTGATTTTCAGAAGCAAACCATGGGTACAAGTATTTTTGTAAACCTTACTACAATATCGCACACATCACATGAAGCCCTGGGAATGACAGATGCACACTCAACTTAGAAGTGAAAGACCAGTCACAAAGCAAGCTTGGGACACCATACAGTGACAGTCGAAGGTGCCTACCCTAAAGAAAACCTTGGCCGGAATTCTCCAACCTCACCTGTGGCTGGGATTCCTCAGTCCTACTGCAGTGAATGGAGTTTTTGTTGAGCGCCAAATTCTCTGTTCTCGCTGGCAGCGGTACAAGATCGGAGAATTCCTACCCCTGTGTTTCCTGATGTTCTTTCAGATACCAAATAAAAGTTTAGCCTGAATTCTTCCAGAGACTTTTCAGTAACTCTCTCCCTAACCAGAGCTTTCCTTCCTCCAGTAAAAGCCACATCTGTACTTAAGTAGAACTTAAACATAATAGAATGCTCCAAGGTGCTTTACAGGGACGTTACAAAACAAAATATGACGCTGCTCCAGATTTGGAGATATTGGTCAAGGAGGAGGGTGTTAAGGAATATAAGAAATAGGAGCAAGAGCAGACAACATAGTTCAGTGACCCTGCTCTGGCGGTCATTATGATCATAGTTGATCTTGGGTTTCTGTTCCATTTTCCTGTCTGCTCCCAATACTCAATCCCCTGAGAGAACAATAACCTGTCTGTCCTAGGCTTAAATGTATTCAGTGATGGAACATCCAGAATTCCAATGATCCACAACCCTTTGAGTGAAGAGATTTCTCCTCATCCAAGTCCTAAATAATCAGCCTCTTATCCTGAAACTGTGCCCCCATGTTTTAGATTCACAACCAATGGAAACAATCTCTCAGCATCCACTCTCCCCTTCAGAATTTAGTAGGTTTGAAGGAGATCGCCCCTCATTCATCTAAACTCCAGAGATTATAATTCCAGTTTATTCAGCCTCTCATTGTAGGACAACCCCTTCATCACAGGTACCAATCTAGTAAATCTTCGCAGTGATACCTCCAATGCAAGGATATCCTCCCTTAATTGTGGAGACCACCATTGCACTTTGTACTCCAATCCCCTCACAATAAAGGCCGACATCCTATTTGCCTTCCTAATTGCTTGCTGCACCTGCATGCTAACTTTTTGCGCTCCTTGTATCAGCACACCCAAGTCTCTCTCAACATCAACACTTACAAGTTTCTCACTTACATAATTATTCTTTTTTTAAATTCTTGCAACCAAAGTGAACAACATCACATTTCGCTATATTATACCCCATCTGCCATGTTGTTGCCCACATCTCATCTGTCTATATCTCTATGTCTAAAGATGCTCAAGTATCAGAAAGGAGAGTAAAGTAATGTTTATTTATTAGTCACAAGTAGGCTTATATTAACACTGTAATGAAGTTACTGTGAAAATCCCCTAGTCGCCACGCTCCAGCATCTGTTTGGGTACACTGAGGGAGAATTTAGCATGGCCAATGCACATCTTTCACAGTGTGGGAGGAAACCGGAGCACCCGGAGAAAACCCACACACACACGGGGAGAAAGTGCAGACTCCACACAGACAGTGATTCAACCGGGGAATCGAACTCGGGTCCCTGGAGCTATGACCAACAGTGCTTGCCACCGTGGAGATTTTCACAACTTAATTGCAGTGTTAATGTAAACTTACTTGTGAAAAATAATGTCCGAAGGTGCTCAAGTATCAGAAAGGAGAGAATGAGGTAGCGAGGCAAAGAGGTTCAGAGGGGAACTGCAGAGCTTGGGGCCCAGAAAATTGAAGCTGTGGCCACCAATGCTGGAGCAATTCAATTCAATGATGCTCAGTAGGCCAGAATTAGAAGCATGCAGCTAGCACTTGGACCTGGAGGAGGTTGCAGAAATAGGGAGGCTGGAAGCCTCCCATATTGGCATTTGAAAACTAGAGTGAGAATTTTAAAATTGAAGCATTGCTGAACCAGGAGGCAGTGAAGGTCAGGGAGCGCATTAGTAATGGGTGAACTGGATTTTGTAAGAGTTATTGGAAGGGGAATCCAACTTCAGACAGTTTTCTTTGGAATGATTACTAATGTTCCTGAAATGATTAGCAGTCACTATGTTGTGGTGGATTCGAATATTTATTGACGTAATGGATGGGCAGCGTTTTATTCTGGAGCGATGGTGGAAAAAATACTCTAGAGTGCTAAATTGTACCGCATGCCTTTTATCCAATGATATATGTGTAAAAGATACTATTGAACACTGAATTATATTAAATATATGACCTTTCAGAAGGTTGAAAAAATGGGTTTAAGTTGATTTAATTTTATCTGACACTGCACTGAGTTCACTTGAAGAGATTAATGAATTTA
Source organism: Mustelus asterias (assembly GCF_964213995.1). Classification (NCBI taxonomy): domain Eukaryota; kingdom Metazoa; phylum Chordata; class Chondrichthyes; order Carcharhiniformes; family Triakidae; genus Mustelus; species Mustelus asterias. Next base: position 63,790,306 of record NC_135823.1, read on the forward strand.
CTGGTATTTGTTTCAAAAGGGTTTGTCTTAAATACTAATACTGCTTTCTTTTCAGCTTGCTAACAGAGAAGATGTTTTATACAGTGGAATTCTTAATCCAATTCTTTTGTCGGCTACAGGAATAAGAGTTATTTTTTAAGCTTGCTAATTTGCGTGCTTATTGCTTTTCTGTGTAAACTTGCCTCTGTAGCTCTTAACTACCAGCTCTGTGAAAGCCAAGTTAATCCATTAAAAGGCCTCGAGGTGCCTGTGGCTAAGAGCTAAGAAGCATCATTATGTGTTGAAATGCCATGCCATTGTTTGTGGACTGAATTTTAAGTGACCATTGTTGTTTGTTAGCTGCTGAAATGTACCCATGAGCAAATCCACTTCTTTCTATTCCATTGTCGTACTTTCCCTGTGATCTGTCCTTCTGTTCTACTCCTTTTTTAGTAAGGTCTGGCAGGAGAGGAAGACGGCGAGTTTTTAGTCTTTCAGAGGCTGAGAGTCGTGGCGGACACTGGGTTTAGACCCCCAGGCAGCAGCTCTCACAGTGCAAACACAGGCAGGTCTATGTTACATTCCCCCAGCCTCTCACCATTTAGTTTACTCTTCAATATTCCTAAAGTCTACTTAATTGATTTCAGACCAAGTAACCTTTTACGGCGTGCGAGAATATATGGATTAGCAATATGACCACAATCCTCAAAATTGAACGTGAAAATATCAACCGATTTAAAATGTATACAAAGGCAAGCGATATTTCAGCATTTGGGAGGGGAAAATTTTTAAATAATCTATATACTGAAGTGGTACAAAAGATTTGTGGTGACCCAGCCATAACATAGGTCATAGGTAAACACCCTTGTCAACCACAGGTGAAAACTCCTCAGCACCAATTATTAAATTTTCACAGTAACTTCATTGCAGTGTTAATGTAAGCCTACTTGTGGCATTAATAAATAACTTTAACCTGGTGTTGTTAAAACTCTTACTGTATTAATAAATAAAGTAAGAAGTTTAACAACACCAGGTTAAAGTCCAACAGGTTTATTTGGTAGCAAAAGCCACACAAGCTTTCGGAGCTCTAAGCCCCTTCTTCAGGTGAGTGGGAATTCTGTTCACAAACAGAGCTTATAAAGACACAGACTCAATTTACATGAATAATCATTATTCATGTAAATTGAGTCTGTGTCTTTATAAGCTCTGTTTGTGACCAGAATTCCCACTCACCTGAAGAAGGGGCTTAGAGCTCCGAAAGCTTGTGTGGCTTTTGCTACCAAATAAACCTGTTGGACTTTAACCTGGTGTTGTTAAACTTCTTACTGTGTTTACCCCAGTCCAACGCCGGCATCTCCACATCATTAATAAATAACTACAGACATCATGTCATGAGGAATAAAAGTATTTTAATTATTCCAAATGCACCTAGTTAGTAAATTAGTGGATTTAACAGGAAGATTTATGTGGCCCTGGATTTGATGATATTTTCAGCACTGAAATATTGTAATCACATCTTTCGGTGTAGCATTGTAATTTGGTACCATGGTGTTACATTTTGGGGTCCAATATTTGCAGCTCTAAAACTATTTAACCCAAACACTGATCGAGAAAAGCGCACAAAATTTGGCAGCCAAAGCTACACGTAGTCATTTAAATAAATAATCCAGTAACAAGTGATTTCTATCACAATTTTCTACGGTAACTATGGGCAAAGTGCGAGTTCTTGCACTCCATTCAGCTGACTGTATGCTTTGAGTCCCAAGGCTGCTTGTCACTAACATCTGCCATGCTGGAATTAATTAGTTTGACTCCTAAGTTTTTTGTGTTTCATCCAAGTGAAACAATGTAGTCTGGTTAAAAGCAAATTACTACAGATGCTGGAATCTGAAACCAAAAGAAAAAATGCTGGAAAATCTCACCAGGTCTGGCAGCATCTGTAAGGAGAGAAAAGAGCTGACGTTTCGAGTCCAGATAACCCTTTAACAAAGAACAAAGAAAATTACAGCACAGGAACAGGCCCTTCGGCCCTCCAAGCCTGCACCGACCATGCTGCCCGACTGAACTAAAACCCCCTACCCTTCTGGGGACCATATCCCTCTTTTGCCATCCTATTTATGTATTTGTCAAGACGCCCCTTATAGGTCACTACCGTATCCACTTCCACTACTTCCCCCGGCAACAAATTCCAGACACTTCTGTGTTTAAAAAAAACTTGCCTCGTACATATCCTTTAAACCTTGCCCCTTGCACCTTAAACCTATGCCCCTTAGTAATTAACTCTTCCACCCTGGGAAAAAGCTTCTGACTATCCATTTTGTTCATGCCTCTCATAATGTTGTAGACTTCTATCAGGTTGCCACTCAACCTCCGTCGTTCCAGTGAGAACAAACCAAGTTTCTCCAACCTCTCCTCATAGCTAATGCCCTCCATACCAGGCAACATCCTGGTAAATCTTTTCTGTGCCCTTTCCAAAGCTTCAACATCCTTCTGGTAGTGTGACGACCAGAATTGCACACTATATTCCAAGTGCAGCCTAACTAAGGCTCTATAAAGCTGCAACATGACTTGCCAATTTTTAAACTCAATGCCCTGGCCAATGAAGGCAAGCATGCCATATGCCTTCTTGACTACCTTCTCCACCAAAGCTTTGACAAAGGGTCATCTGGACTCAAAACATCAGCTCTTTTCTCTCCTTACAGATGCTGCCAGATGTGCTGAGATTTTCCAGCAATGTAGTCTGGTGTTTTTTCTGCTCATTTTCACCATCAAACTTTCCGCTCGAAAAATCAAACCATTAGAACTGTCGGTAACTGTCACCTCCATCTTTCTTTAAAGTTTATTAGTGTCACAAGTAGGCTTATATTAACACTGCAATGAAGTTACTATGAAAATCCCCTGGTCGCCACACTCCGGCGTCTGTTCGGGTACACTGAGAGAGAATTTAGCATGACCAATGCACCTAACCAGTACGTCTTTCGGACTGTGGGAGGAAACCGGAGCACCCGGAGGAAACCCACGCAGACACGGGGAGAATGTGCAAACTCCGCACAGACAGTGACTCAAACCGGGAATCGAACCTGGCGCTGTGAGGCAGCAGTGCTAACCACTGTGCCATCATATGTCATTTTAATGAATTTTTTTGTTTAATTAGCCTCTTAGAGGAGTCACAAAGTGTGAGTACAACAGGTGTTTCGAGCTTTTAACACAGTAAAACGTCCCAAGGTGCTGGGCAGGAGAATAATCAATGCTGAAACATGTCCAAGTTACAGATCACTGATAATTATAACTCTCAAACTTCCCCAGTAAAATCTTCAAACCCCTTTGAGGTTGAATCAAAAATATCAAATTCAAAAAAGACACGAAAAAGAATAGCATTAAAATTAATCTTGGTTAGGGAGTGAAAACGTCTGTGGACGTTTTTCTTTGTTTTAGGTTTCCGTATGCTCCAGTAAAGCTTTGCTGCAAACTGTCTTTATTCCCCCCCCCCCCATTTTTCTTAAGAAGTTGATACGTGAACTGTAAATTGTTCTTGAGTTAAATCTTAAAGCATTCAGAACCCAATCTTGAGTAGGTGTTCTAGAGTAACCACATAAAGAGCCAGAAGGAAGTTTTTTTTAAAAATCTATGGAGACGACCATACATAAACAATCAGCATGGTTCTCCCTGAATAATTAAAATTAATTGTTATTTGCATCATAAATCTATTGATTTATCTTCAAATTGAGGGCCAGGCCAGTAATGTGGGCATCCAGGTTGAAATTTTTATGTACAAACAAAAGGAATGTGGTTCATTAATTGGAAATAGCCAAGTTTATCCCAGGGCTGGAAAAATGTTTTCTTACTTTTGGAGTTTTAACACTCTGTTTTTTTCACTTGCCAGAGACGGGGGCAACTAACTGTTCAGAGAAATAGACAATAAGAGCTGGCGAGTGGTGCAGGGGTGAGCTCGGGTAGAGCAAACCAAAACCAGAGAAATAAGCAACCAAGGATTGGAGATGGAGGGTGACCCACACTGATGGTGGGCTTAAGTTGGCAAGTTGCTTCCTTTCTAGCACCATCAAAGCTGAGCAGTAACCTCAGTCCTGGCAAGTTGGCGAGTGGAATTTTCCAGCCCTGGTTCACCCCTATTTAATGCATTGCCTTTAGATGCAGCGTTGAAAACTGACGAGTGTAACTTGATTCGTATCAACCCATGGTCCAGTTTATACAACACAATGGTTCCATCTTGATTCATTCTGATCATTTTGTTTGCTTAGATCTGTCTCTAGATCTGTCTTCCCATCATTATTTCTCTCCCACTCCCATTTGTCATCACTTTTCAAACCTTTTTAAATACCTAACACTGAAAGGGTTAAAATGGCCATAGCAGTAATGAGTGCAAACCACAAGAAATGCCGCAACACGTGTTCCACCCAGTTGTCTGAAATGTTTGCCTGTAAAGACAATGTGACAAGCTACATTTTAACAGCACAAAGTGAGGGTGTGGCTAAAATTGTTTTCGAGTTTATTGGTACAACAGATTCAGCGGGAAATGAGAAGAGGCATGCTGGAGGATTCTTTTAACTATTTAAGTAAAATCAGGGAGTTACCATACAACTGAAAAATGTGCCACAAGGCTGATCCATTCCCTCCCAAAGGTAGAGGTGTCTAAAACTAGAGGGCATAGGTTAAAGATGAGAGGGGAGAGATACAAAAGGGTCCAGAGGGACAGTTATTTCACACAGAGGGTGATGAGTGTCTGGAACAAGCTGCCAGAGGTAGTAGTAGAGGCGGGTGGAATTTTGTCTTTTAAAAAGCATTTAAACAGTTACATGGGTGTGATGGGTATAGAGGGATAGGGGCCAAAACGCGGGCAATTGGGACTAGCCTAGTGGTTTAAAAAAAGGGCAGCATGGACAAGTTGGGCTGAAGGGCCTGTTTCCCTGCTGTAAATCTCTATGACTATGATTCCTTACTGTTGTTTCAAACACACACCATAAGATTTGGGTTTGGGCTAGACAGTGTTATTCTTGGCTGATGTGTCTAGGAATACACAGCAGTATGTGACGGGTGCTTAGGAAAGGATCCAGTTTGACACACAAGCAGCTTGACAGTGGTTTGTGAGCTAACGAGCTTCATTATATAAGCGAGCAGAATTCCCTGCAGTGTGATTAACATAATTATCTTCACATCGATGATGTGAGTGTGCCTGACATAATTATGTTCAAGTCAGCGATGTGATGGTGCCACAAATTCTCTGGTTCCACAGAACATTTGCCGGGGACCATTCCCTAGCCTTGGTGGGTAGTAATCAACCTTCACCCAACCTCAGAAAATGTGCTTTTCATCATGCTTTTAGCAAATAGGCCAGAATGATTTTTGTCCATTATTCCCACCTTTGCATCTCTGCAGGGGAGCACCTAGCTCCTGCACTACTTTTCTGTTACGCTCAAGGTTATAAATTAATTTAGGCATTAACAAATCACAGCAATGAATGTACATCCTACTAGTTTCAATATTCAAGAGTCAGCACCTGCAACACAAAAGATGTTAAATGGCCTGCACCCTAAGGTCTTAAAAGAAATGATTGAGAGCTTAGTGGATGTATTTCCAAAATTCCCTAGATTCTGAAAAGGTCCTAACAGATTGGAAAACTGCAAACATAACACCTGTATTCAAGAAGGCATGGAAGCAGGAAACCCGAGGCCAATTGATCCAACATCTGTTATTGAGGTGAATGCTGGAAGAGTCAACATGGTTTTGTGAAAGGGAAATAATGTTTGACAAAATTATTAGGAGGTGATGTGGTGGGTTTTGTTCTTTCACAGCACATGTGTCTGCTACTGAGTGTTGGTGGTGGATGGGATGTTCTCTTGTAGATAGCATAGAGCTTCGGCGGAGAAGGCTTGAGGGGCTAGATGGCCTACCCTTGCTCCTAGTTCTTATGTTCTTGAGTGGTGTTGGAAAGTATTCTTTCACACTCCTGACCTATGCCTCACCGATGGTGTATAGACTTTGGAGAGTCAGGAGGCGAGTTATCCTCTGCAGAATTCCCAACGTCTGATCTACTCTTGTAGCCACAGTATTGATAGACCTGGCCCAGTTCAGTTTCTGGTCAATGGTAACCCCCAGGATGGCGTTAGTGGGGGATTCAATGATGGTAATGCCATTGAAGGCCAAGCAGAGATGGTTGGATTCTATCTTGTTGGAAATGGTCATTGCCTAGCACTTGTGTGACATGAATGTTGCTTACCACTTATCAGCCCAAGCTTAACTCTTGTCCGGGCCTTGCTTCAGTATCGATATAGCTCTTGGCACTGAAGGGGTCAAGGAATAGGGAGGGGGATCAGGATATTGAATTTGATGATCAGCCATAATCAAAATGAATTCCAGAGCAGGCTCGAAGGGCCGAATGGTCTACTCCTGCACCTAGCTTCTATGTTTCTATCTGAGGGGCTGCAAATGGTACTGAACCTTGTCCAATCATCATTGACTTCTGACATTATGATGGAACATAGAAAATAGGTGGAGGAGTAGGCCATTCGGCCCTTCGAGCCTGCACCACCATTCAATATGACCATGGCTGATCATGCGCTTTCAGTATCCCACTCCCGCTTTCTTTCATTACCCCTTGATTCCTTTAGCCACAAGGGCCACGTCCAGCTCCCTCTTGAACATATCTAACGAACTGGCCCCAACAGCTTTCTATGGTAGAGAATTCCACAGGTTCACAACTCTGAGTAAAGAAGTTCTTCCTCATCTCGCTCTTGAATGGAAGATCATTGATGAAGAGAGGATGGGCGGAATCTGGATGCCACTTAAATTTGGTGCCTTGACCTTTGACTCAATGAGGCAACAGCGAGGCCGGTGACTTCCTGCCCGTCCCCATCTCATGATTGACCGGGACCCTCGCCTCTGCATATCTGGCTGGCCAGTGTGTGATTATGCATGTCCAGCCCCTCCACCTCTGATCAGAAGTGCCACACACTTCAGGCTCTGTCATCAGGTGCCCTGACACAAGAAAAAGGTTCTGCCTGATATTTCTCTTTGTGAGTGCGTATTTATAACCAGAGGCCACCATTTCAGAATAAGACTGCAATGAGGAGTTCCTTCTGAGTGTCATCGATATTTGGAAATCTTTCCCTCCGTAATGGACTCTGAATTGTTGAATGTATTCGAGGTCAGTTAGGCAGACTTTTGATCTGCAGCGGATGTGTGGGGGACAGACAGGAAAGTTGAGTTTAGAACCCAATCAGATCATTCATCTTAATAAATGGCAGAGCAGGTTCGAGGGGCTGAGTGGCCTACGTCTGCTCTCTCCTGTGTTCTAGTAGCATTCAAAGCAGTTTGTGATTCATAATTTCAAGTATTTTAACTCTTGAAACTACGTATCAATTTTAGAGAACTTGTTCTATGCATTGAGAAATAAAACTTATACTGGATTTTATGGGCAGATCAAGAGTTAGCAGAACTTTTAAAGGTGGGAGTGAAAGCTGAATGACATTAAAACACTACTCATCTGTCTGACAAAGCGATTCAAGGGCCTTATTATTGGGTTTAGTGTTTATCTGGACTGAATTTGTGCTGATTGCACTGGCTATTTGGATATTTGTAGATGCAATGGAGGTACTATGCATTGTCTGCTAATGAGAGTTGAGACATTTTCAATGACTTCTTGTTTGCTCCCTAACTCTGAGGCCTGACAGAAAAGTAGAAAGGGGCATCTTCTATTTTGCTATGTCATCAAAATTCACTCCAGATTGACCACTTGTTCATCCATCCATGGAAAAAGGACTGTTCCCTTAGCCAGATTTGAACTAGAGTATAAAAGATAAACCCTATTGGATCTGGCTCAGGGCCTGAGCCAGAAACTCCACTTCATTCCATGTATCCAACCTAGATTTTTCAGTAAGTGTCTGTATGCTAACCTGGTGTTGTGAGACTTCTTACTGTGCTTGACATCCAACCAGAATGCCTAAGCTCAGGTAATGCCACTACCTGCCACACCAGCTTCGTTGGTTGATGGTTTTGCAATGCTCTTTCTGGTCGTGTTGTTTGATCCAAGTTTTTTTTTGTTTATATCCAATTCAATCCAATCAAAGTCCAATTCAAAGTCTCAGCAAGTGAGACATTCCCGATCCAAGCTGACGAGACAGGCTCCCCACTTCCTGTCTTGGGTTTAATCTACATGATCCAAGCTGTTTGGAGCAGGCATTGCACCTTCTCCAAGGCTTGATCTCATTTGCATCTTAGCCAAAAGGCCGAGACGCCACTTTTAAAAAAATGCTTCAAATGAAACCTCACTGTAACCTCATGACTTCAACCAAGTGCAGGATGTCAAAATAACACTTGATCTTAGCCAAAGTTGTTCTATCTAAAGGTGTCTTGTCTTGGGGGCATACAAAATGAAGAAATTTTGTTTTTTTGTTTTTTTAATACTTTTCCAATTCAATCAAATCAAATCCAATTCAGAGTCTCAACAAGTTGAGACATTTCAGATCCAGGCTGACAAGACAGGGTGAGCGACCAAACCACCCTGTCCTGGGCCTGATCTACATGAGCCAAGCTGATTGGAGAAGGGGGAGGTTCCTCCTCCAAGACTTGAGCTCATTTGCATTTTAGCCAAAAGGCCGAGATGTCGCTTTTAAAAATTGCTTCATATGAAACATATGAAGCTTCAGTGTAACCTAATGACCTCAACCAAGTGCGGCCGACCATGGGCTGCCGACCATACTACACTTGATCTTAGCCAAAAGGCCGAGAAGCGATACAAAATGAAGAAATGTAATAGTTGCCTCATCCCTCCCAGCTGGAGAAAGGCTGCAGTAGAAAGGGAAGTTCCTTAAACTTAATTAATGTTTTGCTTATCTAACACCTTTCTGCTTCACTGGCTGCTATTTGGCCCCAAGGATTGTCACTATTTGGAATGCCGAAACGTACACACAATCTCGCTTATGTTCAACAATAGTAGCTTCCAGCCGATTGAACACAACCACAGAAACAAGATAGCCTGCTTAGCCTTAAGCTATGCAGCACACAAAACAATTACAGTGTATACACTGAATAGTTAGAAACATGGAAAAACTACAGCAGAAAACAGGCCCTTCGGCCCCACAAGTTGTGCCGAACATATCCCTACCTTCTAGGCCTACCTATAACCCTCCATCCTATTAAGTCCCATGTACTCATCCAGGAGTCTCTTAAAAGACCCTATTGAGTTTGCCTCCACCACCACTGACGGCAGCCGATTCCACTCGCCCACCACCCTCTGTGTGAAAAACTTCCCCCATCATTTCCCCTGTACCTACCCCCCCCCAGCACCTTAAACCTGTGTCCTCTTGTAGCAGCCATTTCCACTCTGGGGGAAAAAACCTCTGAGAGTCCACCCGATCTATGCCTCTCAACATCTTATATACCTCTATTAGGTCTCCTCTCATCCTACGTCTCTCCAAGGAGAAAAGACCGAGCTCCCTCAGCCTATCCTCATAAGGCATGCCACTCAATCCAGGCAACATCCTTGTAAATCTCCTCTGCACCCTTTCAATCTTTTCCACATCCTTCCTGTAATGAGGCGACCAGAACTGAGCACAGTACTCCAAGTGGGGTCCGACGAGGGTCTTGTATAGCTGCATCATTATACCCAGACTCCTAAACTCAATCCCTCGATTGATAAAGACCAGCACACCATACGCCTTCTTAACCACCTCCTCCACCTGTGGGGCCGATTTTAGAGTCCTATGGACCCGGACCCCAAGGTCCTTCTGATCCTCTACAGTACTAAGAGTATTTCCCTTTATATTGAACTCCTTCATCTCATTTGACCTGCCAAAATGGACCACTACACATTTATCTGGGTTGAAGTCCATCTGCCACTTGTCCGCCCAGTCTTGCATCCTATCTATGTCCCTCTGTAACTTCTGACATCCCTCCAGACTATCCACAACCCCACTAACTTTCGTGTCATCGGCAAACCTACCAACCCATCCCTCCACTTCCTCATCCAGGTCATTTATGAAAATGACAAACAGCAAGGGTCCCAGAACAGATCCCTGGGGCACACCACTGGTGACTGACCTCCATTTAGAAAAAGACCCATCTATACCCACTCTCTGCCTCCTTTGGGCAATGATGTGGAGATGCCGGCGTTGGACTGGGGTAAACACAGTAACAGTTTTAACAACACCAGGTTAAAGTCCAACAGGTTTATTTGGTAGCAAATACCATTAGCTTTCGGAGTGCTGCTCCTTCGTCAGATGGAGTGGAAATCTGTTCTCAAACAGGGCACAGAGACACAAAATCAAGTTACAGAATACTGTAGAGTACTGTAGAGATTTGCATTCTAATCAGTATTCTGTAACTTGATTTTGTGTCTCTGCCCTGTTTGAGAGCACATTTCCACTCCATCTGACGAAGGAGCAGCGCTCCAAAAGCTAATGGTATTTGCTACCAAATAAACCTGTTGGACTTTAACCTGGTGTTGTTAAAACTGTTACTGTCCTTTGGGCAAGCCAGTTCTGGATCCATAGGGCAGCAGCCCCTTGGATCCCATGCCCTCTCACTTTTTTTCTAGAAGCCTTGCATGGGGAACCTTATCGAACACCTTGCTAAAATCCATATAAACCACATCTACCGCTTTCCCTTCGTCAATGTGTTTAGTCACATTTTCGAAGAACTCCACCAGGCTCGTAAGGCACGATCTGTCTTTGACAAAGCCATGCTGAGTATTCTTGAGCATACTAAACCTCCCTAAATGCTCATAAATCTTGTCCCTCAGGATCTTCTCCATCAGCTTACCAACCACTGAGGTTAGACTCACCGGTCGGTAATTTCCTGGGCTATCCCTATTCCCCTTCTTGAAAATAGAACCACATCCGCAATCCTCCGGCACCTCTCCCGTCTCCATCGACGACTCAAAGATCATCGCCAGAGGCTCTGCAATCTCTTCCCTCACCTCCCACAGTAACCTGGGGTACATCCCATCCGGACCCGGCGACTTATCTATCTTGGTGCCATTCAAAGATTCCAGCACAACCTCTTTCTTAAAGTCCACATACTCAATCTTTTCAGTCCACCGCAAGCCCGCAGTACATCCACCCAGGTCCTTCTCCTCTGTGAAAACCGAGGCAAAATACTCATTAAGCACCTTTGCCATTTCTACTGGTTCCGTACAGACTTTCCTGCCTTCACCTTTTATAGGCCCTATTCCTTCACGTCTCATCCTTTTACTCTTCACATATTTATAGAACGCCTTAGGGTTTTCCTTAATCCTACCTGCCAAGGCCTTCTCATGACCCCTTCTGGCTCTCCTAATTTCCTTCTTTAGTCCCTTCCTACAAGCCGTATACTCATCTAGATCCCTATCTTCGCCAAGCTCTCTGAACCTTTTGTATGCTTTCCTTTTCTTCTCGACTAGGTCCCGCAGAGCTTTCGTGCACCACGGTTCCTTTAACCTACCAACACCTCCCTGTCTGCTCGGAACGTTGTCCTGTAGAACTCTAGACAGACATTCCTTGAAAAACTGCCACCTCTCTTCAGTACATTTCCCCAAGAATACCTCCTTCCAATTTACTCCTCTAATTTGCTGCCTTATGTCTTCATATTTCCCCTTACTCCATATAAACGCTTTCCTAGCTTGCCTGATCCTCTCTTTTTCCAATGCAAGCATAAAGGAGATAGAGTTATGATCGCTATCCCCAAGATGCTCTCCCACTGAGAGATCTGACACCTGTCCAGGTTCATTGGTCAGTATCAGATCAAGTACAGCCTCTCCTCTTGTAGGCTTGTCCACATGCTGTGTCAGGAAACCCTCCTAAACACACCTAACGAACTCCTCCCCATCCAATCCCCTTACCCTAGGGATATTCCAATCTTTGTTGTTCTGTTGTTAAAATGCTTCACGTTTTCAGGACAGTGTGTCATGTGTTGTGGAATACCAGATGCAAATTCAATCACTTGTTCTGTAGATTTTCTCTTCTCTGCTGTGCAAAAGCAGAGATGAAGCAAGTGGAAGGAAGCCAGACTGAGGGAAGAGGGATCGTTGTCAGGCCATTCTTGTGTGCTTGGCAGCAGCAGCATCTGGCAACTGGGTTGGCAGGTTTGGGACTGGAGAGAAGAGGGGAAAGTAGAGGGAATTCATACCTGCATAGGAAAATAAAGTCACATTTTTGTTACACTAAGATCTTGGATATTAATTCACACATTGCTTGAATAAGTCATCTTCATGTTTCACCCAACTTCTGTACTTCTGCTTTTCTATGTTGTCTGTTGGTTATTTTTTTTTCTTCTGCCTTGCTGTCATTAATTTGGCTTTTTTTATCTTGCAGGAACATTCAATGCAAGTGTAAAATGAAGCCTTTTGAGATTAGATCAAATGTTAATCATAAATTTCCTTAAATTACCTGTCAACAGAAAACTTTAGGAATAGAATTGGCGATTGGTTAAGGAACTGGACATTTGAATGTGAAGGATGTAAACGTGCTTTTTTTTTTAAAAAAAAATGTTGATGTTGTTGTTGTTGCCCCTTGGTGCTCCATTGTCCCCTTTCTAATAAAACAGGTAAAAGTTCTTAAAATTCATCTTTGCTGAATACGCTGCATGTACTTGCAGTTCCAGGATTTCCCAATTAAGATTTGTGTCTATTAATAAATTAGAAAAAGAGTCTATAGTAGTTCAGAAGTAGCTACAAGTCTTGAATGGTGTATATTTGAAAAGGACGGTTATGCACATGTTAAGTTGGAACTTTGCTGAATGAAAATGAGCTAGAAACTCTCTCTCTTTGATAATAGATGGATCCGACATTCAAGAACAGTCCCATTTGACTTTTCCAGATGAAGTGGAGTTTGTCAATGAAGCCCATTCTTCGCCACCTCCAGCAGAGAGTGGCCCAAGCAGAGACCATCTGCCCAGCAGTACTGAACCTGGAGCGACTAACCTGGCACCAAGCCTGACTCCAGCCCACCAACCCACCATATCCCTCATTTCCGACGACAGCACAGACGCACTGAGCGTGGAGTCACTAACACTTCTACCACCTACTGACGCGCAGCAAATCCGGAGCGTGAGCACTTTAACCCAGCCATCCACCATCTCCAATGGGATAAGAGACAAAGATGCTAAGGACAATGAAGAGCCTGAAGAAACTGAGCCAACGGCAAACCCCTCACAATGAGTGCAACATGGCCTTTGTTCCAGCTGGGTTTATGTAGCGTGGGGCAAGCTTGTAAAGCAAGGAAATTAAACCTATAGTCTTAATACAGCTGAACAGACAAGCTAGTAGATCTGTGGGGCCCAATGAAGTAGAATAATTCCTTGCAAATTTCTGTAGATTTTGAAACGAGGAAACGCTGCTCCTACGGTTGCTACGGAGTTACGGCAGACACTGAGAAAGCGACATTATGTACATTTGTCTTTTACTACTGAAGCCTAGTAAAGCACTGTCACTGACTCTGACTCAGTAGGGTAAGACGACAGTTCTATCTGCCCTGTTCGAATATGTACAGCCCAGGCCTGTGTTTTTTCCACCATGTACATTATATTACTATATTCACGCAAAACATATCTGTCGAGATGAAATATTTTATGAAGCTACAGTTTGGAAATTTAGCTTTGTTTTACCACTTTACCCCACCTGAATAATGGTGTTCATTAAAATCCATTAGTTTAGTAGATTGAATAAAACAAAACTGACACCCATCGCAACCACGTAAGAATAGATTCACCAAATAGATTGACTCTCCAATTTTAATTAATTTTAAATAGACCTCAAACATGTTTCACGAATTGCACTTGAATATTTATCCGCGACACATAGTTTTTTAGTATAATATTTAACGATTTATACATGTAACAAATTCAGAGATGAACGAGTTTTATAAAGTTTAAAAAAAAAACCTAAAATACTTGTTGCTATCACTAGCAGGTGCAGCGCTATCATCTAGTTTGAGGATATGTCCATAGTAGAAATGTTATATATGCAGGTTGCCTCTGGAAGCCTTAGAATTGGGGCATTTGCTGGAGAATTATCCCATTAACTCACGAACCAGCCCAGGGTGCTACGTAACATGAACATTTTGCGACTTGTGCAAGTCAGCCAGGGGCGGGTTACAAGTTCACACACCACCATTTCAGACATCACTGATGCATATTCTGCCAATGGAAGAGTACGGGCGGGAGTTTACGGCCTCGCTCGTCCCGAAACCGTAAAATCCCACCCGAGGTCAACGGACCTTTCCCTAGTCCACCCCTCGCCTGCTCCGATTCCCGTGGCGGGTGGGCCGATAAAATTCCAGTCTGTATTTCAAAACATGCTAGGCAAAGAAAATTGTGGACAAAGAGAGGACAATACCAAGTTAAAGGAAAATTATTGAGTATTCCTTGTGTGTTGCACGCATGCACTTCTGCGATCGCTGGAATGGTCAGGTATTTCGCATTTTTAAAAGTTATTATTGGCCTCCTAACTAGGGAATGGATGGATGAGAGATGGAGTAAACTAGGAAACATTTGTTGCTCTGACTGAAGCCATTATTACGACACCTGCATGTAGAACATGGCGGTTTACAAACCGAGGAATATTTCAGACCTCTCCAAAAACACACACTTTTGGATTAATTAGTTCAATTATTAAAAAAAAGGCAGATCAAATTCAAGATGCGATTGACTCATCAGTGATCCCTGCAGTTAAATATAGACGTCATTTTTGCCTCATTTCCCCCAACTGATTGGCTTGTCCGCTGCAGGATCTGCTCCATTTTGGGTTTTGGCATTAATGCAGGTGAGGAGATTGAAAAACCATGAACAGATTAAGAAAAGACTTGTATTTATAATTAGCAGGTTAAGTCCCTTGGGTCTCGACATGTTGCATTAGTTCCCACGTCAATGGAACAAAACCAAAGCAAGGTCAAAAATGTGCAGGTTCTCAATTATAATAGATGGACAATATGGAATAAAATAGGCAGAATGCAATTTCCAAAGATGAATAGCAAAAATAAATTGACTTGTCCACAGGTTGGGAAGATTGTATCTGTAAAGTCAAGATCCATGTGGTTAAAATAAAAACAAGGAAACAACAATCTTATAGACATATTTAACTCTGGAATGTTTTGGCATCAGTTTTTTGGTGTATTGTAACCTGATACACAGCTAAAAAGCTCAGTAATCCAGCATTGGCCTTTAATGGTAGCCTTGCTGATTGCTAGAAGCTTATTAATATTAATGCAACAGATTTATGAGCAACCTTTCCTCTCTTACGGACACCCTGGTTGGGAAAATAGGTTGTTCCACTTACATTTTGAATGTTTTTCTTTGCTGGAAGTTACTACATGTTGTAGCTGACATTTCAGAAGCAGACCTATAACCCAAATTGTTCAAGCCCTCCGTGTAGTACCTTTACTAGTACTGGGAGTGGCAACCAGATATCATCAGTGTTCATTACTCTGCACAGTTAGAATCTGGTTTATCTCCAGTGCTACTGTAATTGTTCACTGCAGAATATAGTGTCGCAGATGCATTGAGCTGAATTAGTCACCTTGTGAAGGATATTCTTAAAACTGCTAATATCAGAATAAAACATTCCACAGGTAGCAGCTATTTCACCACATAGAAAATTCACTTCACTTTGCCATTGAGCCCACAAAGCTTCTGAAATCAACACCGTGTCCAAACAAAGTGCAGTATAAACTTCCCAAGTTTAAACTCCAGCAGATCACACGATTGTTGCTTGTTATTCCTTCAAAAGCGAAACGGAATAAGATGACCAAGGAACAAGCTCCTATTCTGTATCACCCGCCATGCCTCTGGAGCACATTCACATCAACTTGCTCATTCCGCATACCCCTACAATGTCAGAGAGACCCGAGTTACAATTCTACAGCATTTTTGCCACAACCTCATCGGCTGAGGATAAATAAGAGTTCAGTAAACATTGTGAAACTTCTAAGGTAGGCAGATCACAGGGCCAAGAACCATCTAGAACAGCATATAGTTTCAACGACAATAATTGTCACACAATGATAAGACAACTGGAACTAAAATGTCAAGCATGTGACATGTAGAACAAAAATAAATTTGCCCTTTGACGTTTGTTGCCATCTGAGTAGTAATATGCAAGTTGGCAACTTTCGAAAAGTTCAGAATGCCCATTGAAGTATCGTCTCAGTTACTTGTACCAAATTGAACTTTTGCTAGCCACCGCACAAATAAAGCTGTGGTATCTGATCTCAAATTTCTCAGACAAACATTGGTTATAACCCAAAATTACAAGCTATTGGAAGGGCAGGAGATGTGGAAGGAAAGCTGAATTAAAATCAAATGCCCCTTTTGGTGTGAACTGGGCATATAAACTTGGGGATTTTCACAGTAACTACATTGCGGTGTTAATGTAAGCCTACTTGTGACACTAAAAGTAGTTAGCACAGATGAGAAGTACCATTTCTGCTTTCCTGGCCAAACACTTGGGTTTAAATCAAGCCCTGCAGCATTTTAACCTCAGTCGGAGATGGGGCAATGTGGATTTCGGCTGTCTGCTCGGGTAGCTTAGATTGCTGGTATTAGCTATTTAATTGGATCTCATGGATTTATACTAAACTTCAGACGTGATATTCACACTTGAGTATAACTCATTCTGCCACCGATCAAAGCCAAGCACTCCCCTCCTGGAAGGGGGGGGGGGGGGCGGGGATATTGATGCATCTTTTATATCAATAAAATTAGTTGCAGCGCTTGACGTTTTCATTCAAGTAGGCGTTCCCAGGCATCCCTGTCTTTGCAAAAGCTGCCGTGTACTGAATCTGCAGCCGCGAATATGAACCTAGGACCATTCATGCCCCTTCGCTGCATTGAGTAACACTGTTTAAGAAACAGTGCGCAAGCAGCTATCAGAATGTATTTTATTGTTGCACAGCAAAGGATATATTAGTACAGCAAATGGACTTAATGTACAGAACACATTTTCCCAGCGCTCAATGAGTTTTGTATTGTAGATTTAAAAAATCACTGTAAATAAAGCATTCTGTGTAGATTGTTTTAAAGAAAAAAGACTTTACTTCGGATTAAGCAATACGATAATATTTACATTAATGCCATTTAGTTACAGTGCAGTATTTCAAACTAGGTGGGGTTTCTTTATGGCACTGCCTTCATGGAGAAGTGTAAAAGAAGTTACAAGCTATGTATATGGGGTTATGTTTTAACGAAGTCATTTGCTGTGTATGTATATGTGGAAACTTTCTCTTTTGTTTTCAAGATGAAGGTTCCTTTCAGACTTCGGCTTGTGTTTGCACTATGAGCTCAGGTAGCACAGGCAAGAGTCACATGACTTGGATATTCCGCAATGCACGAGGAGGGCAGAACAGGAAAACATACAAATATAACCTGTTTGTCATCTAAGCAATGGCAATAAATGTAAGTTTTCTTTTTGCATTTCAAATGTGTTTATTTTTTGTTCCATCTAGAGGCGCATAATCCAATTCAATATACATAGAAATTAGGAGCCCTTCATTTTGATCATGGCTGATCATCAAATTCAATACCCTGATCCTGCCTTCCCCCCCGCCCCACTTCAGCCCCAATAAAGGGCAATCATCAATGGGCGCACAGTAAGAAGTCTTGCAACACCAGGTTAAAGTCCAACAGATTTATTTAGAATCACGAGCTTTTGGAGCACTGCTCCTCACTCACCTGATGAAGGAGCAGCGCTCCGAAAGCTCGTGATTCCAATTAAACCTGTTGGACTTTACCACCCTCTGACTTTAACCTGGTGCTGTGAGACTTCTTACTGTGCCCACCCCAATCCACCGCCGGCATCTCCACATCACATTCATCAATGGATTCATGGTCATCATTAGACTTTTAATTCCAGATTTTATTAAATTTAAAGTTCCCCATCTGCCATGGTGGGATTTGAACCCAGGTCCACAGACACAACCTTAGGCTGAAGGGACTATCCTTTAAAACAGAGATGAGGAATTTCTTCAGCCAGAGAGTGGTGAATCTGTGGAACTCTTTGCCACAGAAGGCTGTGGAGGCCAGGCTATTGAGTGTCTGTAAGACAGAGATAGATGGGTTCTTGATTGATAAGGGGATCAGGGGTTATGGGGAAAAGGCAGGAGAATGGGGTTGAGAAAAATATCAGGCTCGATGGGCAGAGTGGCCTAATTCTGCTCCTATGTCTTATGGTCCCCAGAATATTATCCTGGGTCTCTGAATTATTAGTCCAGTGACAATACCACGGTGTCACTGCCTCCACATGCATGTATGCTGTTAATCATGCAATCAAAGTATTTGGCTAATGATCTCTCTTGAAGAAGGTTTACTATTGGTGGTGTTGTGGTTCACTCAGGGGGGCCAAGTTGCTGTGGCAATATGTGCACTTCTACATGCATGTATGTCTGAGGAAACGCATGAACTGTGACGCAGGCAATTAGAAATCAACCATTTGTTGTAAAATTGAGCACAAGATACCGTTCATTCACAAGGACGCGTGTGGGTCTGGACTTGTGTTTTGGGGGAAAGCCAGAGTGATGCAACAAGATGGTAAGTCTCAACCAAACGGAATCATTAGAGGACCTTGGTTTACAGTTCCTGTTTGCACCCGACTATCTCAAATTTGTGTGCATTAACATAGCCACAAAGTAGGTGGAAAGCCAATCAATCAGCATCTGGCAATAGCAATGACCACCCCACCCTTTGCCCCCCCATTGTGAAACTTTAATAAAGCCAAGAATCCAAAAGAAACAGTCTTTTCAAAGGCAATCCAATAAAATTATTAAAAACTGATGCAGAAAATGCTGGAAAATCTCAGCAGGTCTGACAGCATCTGTGGAGAGAGAGAATAGAACCAACGTTTGGATGACCCTCAAGATTTTTCACCATTTTCTGTTTTTGTTTGTGTCCAGCAGCTGCAGTATTTTGCTTTTATTAAAAACGTGATAATATTCAGCAGATCAGATGGCATCTGTGGAAAGAAATTAATCTCAGAAGCCCGTGCAGACACGCCCATCGAGTCTAATTGTGCACATGAAAGGCCCTGACCTGCCCACCTAATCCCACTTGCCAGCACTTGGCCCGTAGCCTTGAAATGTAATGCTCTGCCAAATTCTCATCCAGGTACTTTTTAAAGGATGTGAGGCATCCCGCCTCCACCACCCTCCCAGGCAGCGCATTCCAGACCGTCACCACCCTCTGAGTAAAAACGTTTTTCTTCAAATCCCCCCTAAACCTCCCACCCCTCACTTTTAACTTGTGTCTCCTCGTAACTGACCCTTCAACTCAGGGGAACAGCTGCTCCCTATTCATCCTGTCCATGCCCCTCATAATCTTGAACACCTCAATCAGGTCGCCCCTCAGTCTTCTCTGCTCCAGAGGAAACAACCCAAGCCTCTCCAACCTCTCTTCATAACTTAAATATTCCATCCCAGGCAGCATCCTGGTGAATCTCCTCTGCACCCCCTCCAGTGCGTTCACGTCCTTCCTATAATGTGGCGACCAGAACTGCACACACTACTCCAGCTGTGGCCTCACCAAAGTTCTATACAACTCCATCATGACCTCTCTGCTTTTTGTAATCTATACCCCGATTGATAAAGGCGAGTGTGCCACATGCCTTTTTCACCACCCTATTTACCTGCCTTCCCGCCTTCAGAGATCTATAGACAAACTCCCCAAGGTCCCTTTGTTCTTCGGAACTTCCCAGTGTCAGACCTTTCATAGTGTACTTGCTTGTCAATTTACTCCTTCCAAAGTGCATCACCTCACACTTTTCAGGGTTAATGTTTTGGGTCAATGACGCTTTATTTCAGATTTCCAGCACCTGCGGTATTTTGCTTTTGTGTTAAAATTATTTAAATATTTTTTTGAAAGTCCTCTGCAAAACCATATAAATTCTCACTATTTTTAAGAGTCTTTGTATCGGAAAATCAGATTTGTAAGGTAAAGCATAAAAAGTTGGAAAATTCACCAATATTGACCTTAGATATAGAATATAGAAACCCTACAGTGCAGAAGGAGGCCATTCGGCCCATCGAGTCTGCACCGACCACAATCCCACCCAGGCCCTACCCCCACATATTTACCCGCTAATCCCTGTAACCTACACATCAGGACTCTAATGGGCAATTTTTAACCTGGCCAATCAACCTAACCTGCACATCTTTGGACTGTGGGAGGAAACCGGAGCACCCGGAGGAAACCCACACAGACACGAGGAGATTGTGCAAACTCCACACAGACAGTGACCCGAGCCGGGAATCGAACCCGGGACCCTGGAGCTGTGAAGCAGCAGTGCTAACCACTGTGCTACCGTGCCGCCCTTGCATATGCATGAGTGATTTCTATGTTTAAAATGTGTCGAACAATGTTTTCCTCTGGAGGGAAGCATCTCTGACAAGCTGAGCGCTCGTGTTCCTGGCCTGATTGGAGCTGTTGCTGCTAGGGACAGCAAGCATGAGTTCTAACAAGCCCCTGTGCCAATAATTCCCAGCAGATCACAATATGAGTTTAGAAAACTCCCAGCATATGTTAATAAGATGCATGGCAGATAAATTGTCTAATATCAGAAATGTGAAGGCAGGCAGTAGGAGGGGTGATTAAAAGCTAGGTCAACAGAGTAGATTTTAAGAAAGATATTCTAAGAGAGTGAGCAAGTGAGGTTCAGGACAAAGATTAGTCCAGAGTTCCGTGCCAAAACCCAAGAGGATACATTCAGAAATACCATGATGAGAGGTATTGGGAGATTCACAAGACATCAGCTTTTGAGAAATGCAGAGTTCTAGGAAGGTTGTAGGGCTAGTGAAAGTCATGGAGTTTGGGAGGGTGAGGCAATATAAACAGCGAGGTGAATACTCAGCAAGACCTTGGAGTCCTCGTGCGTCAGTCACTGAAAGCAGGTACAGCAGGCAGTGAAGAAGGCAAATGGTATGTTGGCCTTCATAACGAGAGGATTTGAGTATAGGAATAAGGATGTTTTGCTGCAATTGTACAGGGAGCTGGTGAGGCCACATCTGGAGTATTGTGTGCAGTTTTGGTGTCCTTATCTGAGGAAGGAAGTCCTTGCTATAGGGCGAGTACAGCACAGGTTTAGCAGGCTGATTTCTGGGATGGCAGGTCTGTCATATGAGGAGAGACTGTCGGTTAGAATTATATTCACTAGAGTTTAGAAGAGAGAGGGGATCTCAAAGAAACTTATAAAATTTTAACAGGGTTAGACAAGGTAGATTCAGAAAGAATGTTCCCAATGACATTGTTTGAGGGTAAGAGTTTATAATTGAGGTGAGGAGAAATTTCTTTACCCAGAGGGTGGATGAATGTGTGGAATTCGTTACCACAAAGTAGTTGAGGCCAAAACGTTGTCTGAATCCATAAGTGTTAGATATAGCTTTAGGGGCTAAAAGGATATGGGGGGAAGGGGGGATCAGGATATTGAATTCGATGATCAGCCACAATCAAAATGGATGGCGGAGCAGGCTCGAAGGACAGTTTGGCCTACTCCTGCTTCTAGTTTTTGTGTAATGTGGGATTTGCTCACTAAGATGAGAATTTTAAATTGGAGACATTGAAGAACGGGGAATCATAGAAACCCTACAGTGCAGAAGGAGGCCATTTGACCTATTGAGCCTGCAGCAACAACAATCCCACCCAGGCCTTAACCCCAGTGGTTAGCACTGCTGCCTCACAGCGACAGGGACCCACTTCAATTCTGACCTCAGGTCACTGTCAGTGTAGACTTTGCACAATCTCCATGTGTCTGCCTAAGTTTCCTGTGGGTGCTCTGGTTTCCTCCCTTAGTTCCTGACTAAGAGGCAGTTTATCATGGCCAATCAACCTAACCCACACATCTTTTGGAATGTGGGAGGAAACCCACGCAGACACGGGGAGAACATGCAGACTCCGCACAGACAGTGACCAAAGGCCAGAATCGAACTTGGGTCCCCGGCGCTGTGAGGCAGCAGTGCTACCCACTGTGCCACCATGCTGCGCAAACCTGCTGGTGACAGGTTTGGGTGAGCATCACTTGGAGTGGGCCACATTGAGCTGCGGAGTTTGAGAATCAGTTACAGCAGGGACAGTACCACAGCACATAACCTGTGTTTATAACACATTATCACATCGTATGTAACGTACCTGCCAAGGAAGTGTATCCTCTGACTCACCATCAGCAATGTCCACGGGGCGGGGCGGGGGGGGGGAATTCACCATTAGACACCATCCACATTCTAGTGCAACACAAAAGCAAAGTACTGCAGATGCTAAAAATCTGAAATGAAACAAAAGGTTGCAAACACTCAACTGGTAGCGTTTGCAGAGAGGGAAACCGTTAACGTTTCAGCACTGTGACCTTTTAGCCGAGTCTACTCACCCACTATCTGTCCTGCCAAACAAATAGCAGAAGAAGGCGAAATATTGTGAGATGGTTAAATAGTGTGCAATAGTGTGCAAGTGCACACCTTAAAATATCAATGTCCATTTTTGTGGAAATTGATCTGTGACGTGCAAAGGTGATAACTCGAAGAGTGCAGGTGACATCCAAAAAAAAAAGCTCAGATCATTTCACTGACATTGCATCAAACATTTTCTGAATTATTTGATGGGATTGGTGTCTTTCACTCACTCCTACACCATGTGTGCAATGCAGCAGACTATTTAAACTCCTCCTTAAAGAGTCATACCAAAACCATATTCAAAAAGTTTTTTTCCTCCTCTGTTGCAGCTATCGGATCTTTGCTTAGGGTACAGTTTCAGGTGTGCCGAGCATCCTTTGGTACTTGTCCACGGGCGTTACTGATGTTATGAGCATTGATAACAAATGCTGACTCGCTATTTGACAGTGAGGACATCATGACTAAGCCCAATCTTTCTTCCCACAGCAGTAGTCATTGGATAATCAGGAGTGAGAATCTTGCTGGATTTCTTTTTCCCCTTCTGATAATCCAGTAGCACTCAGACCATTTTGTAGCGCACAGAGCGTGGATTAAAATAGGGGACGGCGATGACCCAGTGGTACTATCACTGGACTAATAGTCCAGAAACTCAACTAATGTTCTGGGGACCCGTGTTCAAATCCCATCACGGCAGATGGTGGAATTTCATACATTAAAAAATATCTGGAATTAAGAATCTACTGATGACCATGAAACCATTGTGAATTGTTGGGAAAACCCATCTGGTTCACTAATGTCCTTTAAGGGGTGGAAATCTGCTGTCCTCACCTGGTCTGGCCTACATGTGACTCCAGAGCCACAGCAATGTGGTCGACTCTCAACTGCCCTCTGAACAAGTGCAACTAGGGATGGGCAATAAATACTGGCCAGCCAGTGACGCCCAAGTCCCACGAATGAATAAAACAAAATTGGGCCTTGCTACTCGCTAATAAACTCACTTGAGCCAGTAAGTGAGTAGTCAAGTTCCTACCTAACAAGGGGAATCAAAAGCAGGTGGATTATATCATGAAGGGCTAACAAAGATGCATAGTGCATGCAGCATTTGTAGAATATACTGTATCTGAGGTCTCTGGAATGCTCAGCTGTATGCGTTTGATAAGGTTCACCATGGTAGGCTTCTGCAGAAAATGCAGATGTATGGGATTGGGGGTGATCTAGGAAATTGGATCAGGAATTGGCTAGCGGATAGGAAACAGAGGGTGGTGGTTGATAGTAAATATTCATCATGGAGTGCGGTTACAAGTGGTGTACCTCAGGGATCTGTTTTGGGGCCACTGCTGTTTGTAATATTTATTAATGATCTGGATGAGGGTATAGTTGGGTGGATTAGCAAATTTGCTGATGACACCAAAGTCGGTGGTGTGGTAGACAGTGAGGAAGGGTGTCGTAGTTTGCAGGAAGACTTAGACAGGTTGCAAAGTTGGGCCGAGAGGTGGCAGATGGAGTTTAATGCGGAGAAGTGTGAGGTAATTCACTTTGGTAGGAATAACAGATGTGTTGAGTATAGGGCTAACGGGAGGACTTTGAATAGTGTGGAGGAGCAGAGGGATCTAGGTGTATGTGTGCATAGATCCCTGAAAGTTGGGAATCAAGTAGATAAGGTTGTTAAGAAGGCATATGGTGTCTTGGCGTTTATTGGTAGGGGGATTGAATTTAGGAGTCGTAGCGTTATGTTGCAACTGTACACAACTCTGGTGCGGCCGCACTTGGAGTACTGTGTGCAGTTCTGGTCCCCACATTACAGGAAGGATGTGGAGGCTTTGGAGAGGGTGCAGAGGAGGTTTACCAGGATGTTGCCTGGTATGGAGGGGAGATCCTATGAGGAGAGGCTGAGGGATTTGGGATTGTTTTCGCTGGAAAGGCGGCGGCTAAGAGGGGATCTTATTGAAACATATAAGATGATTAGAGGTTTAGATAGGGTGGATAGTGATAGCCTTTTTCCTCTGATGGAGAAATCCAGCACGAGGGGGCATGGCTTTAAATTGAGGGGGGGTAGTTATAGAACCGATGTCAGGGGTAGGTTCTTTACCCAGAGGGTGGTGAGGGATTGGAATGCCCTGCCAGCATCAGTAGTAAATGCGCCTAGTTTGGGGGCGTTTAAGAGATCCGTAGATAGGTTCATGGACGAAAAGAAATTGGTTTAGGTTGGAGGGTCACAGTTTTTTTTTTAACTGGTCGGTGCAACATCGTGGGCCGAAGGGCCTGTTCTGCGCTGTAATGTTCTATGTTCTATGTTCTAACTCTGGTGGGAGCCCAAAGGAAACTCGCCCCCTCCAAAAATTGAGACCGAGTTGCACCAGGCCACTGGCATTTCCAACTGTATTGTAGCTATTGAGCCAACTGCTGACATTTGCAGGGGAGGCAATGGCCTAGTGGTATTATCACTCGACTATTAATCCAGAAACTCACCCAATGTTCTGGGGACCCGGGTTCGAATTCTGCCATGGCAGATGGTGGAAATTGAATTCAGTTAAAAAAAAAATTGAATTTAAGAATCTACTGATGACCATGAAACCATTGTCAACTGTCAGAAAAACCCATTTGGTTCATTAATGTCCTTTAAGAAAGGAAATCTGCCATCCTTACCCGGTCTGGCCTACATGTAATGCCAAAGCCACAGCAGTGTGGTTGACTCTTAACTGCTCCCTGCATAAGGGCAGCTAAGGATGAGCAATAAATGCTGGCCAACCAGCGACGCCCATGTCCCATGAAGGAACATGAGCCCTCTTTAGCTACACAAAGAGAAGGAAGTGGATCAGCAGGAGTTGAAATGCTTTGGGCTTCGTAGGGCAATCGAGTTGCCAACCCTCCAGGTTTTCCTGAATCCTCCAGAAATTAAAGACTAATCCTCTCGGAAACAACTCAGAAGAAATGAATTAGTGGCATTAAAAATATCAATGTTTTCATTTTCTTTGAATGCTTTCATGGAGTTATTAAAACATTAAGGATGGGAGTGATGTACCAGCGAGTTGAGTTATGAAGAGGGTGCTTTCCAGTTGGTGTGCACAAGTGAAGCACTGCAAAGTTATACTGTCAGACAAAAATATGGCCAACATGATATGCCATCTACACTTCCCGCTGCCTCGGAAAAGCAGCCAGCATAATCAAGGACTCAGTGCACCTCGGACATTCTCTCTTTACCTTCGGGGGGAAAAAAGATGAAAACACGTACCAACTGACTCAAGAGCAGCTTGTTCCCTGCTGTCATCAGACTTTTGAAAGATGCTATCACACATTAAGTTGATCTTTCTCTTCACTCTATCTGTAACTTCAACACTACATTCTGCACCCTCTCCTCTCCGCTGTGTACTCTATGGACAGTATGTTTTGTCTGTAACCAGTCACAAGAAACGATACTTTTCACTTTATTCCACCCAATACATGTGACAATAATAATTCAAATCAATTCAATGGATAGAAAAGAGCTGACGTTTCGAGTCCAGATGACTCTTTGTCAAAGCTTTGACAAAGCGTCATCTGGACTTGAAACCTCAGCTCTTTTCTCTCACAGATGCTGCCAGACCTGCTGAGATTTTCCAGCATTTTCTCTTTTGGTTTCGGATTCCAGCATCCGCAGTAATTTGCTTTTATCAAATCGATTCAGTGCCAGTCATGAGGGGCGAAGAGTGCCTTTCCCACTCACCTGGCTATCAGGCTTACCCAAGTTTAAAAAATTGTCCCGACAATCTTAGAAATCTGATCATCGCAAGTGGCTTGATCCTCTGTTCGAACAGTGTCACACCCCAGTGCAACTGTAGTGTAGTACATTTAGCAATGTATTACATGCAAAATACTATTTTTGTGCTTGCTTTTTCATTTTCATTTTTTAAACTTAAGTGAAACAAACGAGTAGCATTTCATGGAAATCGTTTCCTGTGTAGTCTTCCGTGTTTATTTTTAAAATCAAAAATTGGAGACTTTTTGTTTAATTAATGGTGACCAGTCTTGTGTGGATTGCACTCTTTTTATATAATATCTGTAAAACATGTACAGATTTATTTTGGTAATTTCAACCTGGGAAGTTGCAGCACCTAGATTTTGACAAATGTACTGACAGTTGGAGTTTTCTACTCGGGTAAGTGCCCTGACATGCTGTGAGAAATTGATTTGCATACTACAGCATGCGGGAGATCCTGTTATAACCCTGCGTTCAGAGTTGATGGTAAAGTGAATTCGTGCCTCTAATAAAACGGACCGTGGCCGCTAATTCATGTGGGGCTCTTGTGCTTCCCAACAGTTTAACACATTAACGTGGGGGCTTCACATCCGAATGGGGAGAGGGGAGCATCTGAGTAGCATCATTTGTGTGGCATACCTTGTGATAATTTGCCTGAATAATCTTTGAAATTTAATCTACCCAGTCAAACGGTTTAAGTTTTTTTTTCCCATTCTCTTTGGGTGCAATGATTCAACATGTGATAGTAACAGTCACATTGCAGCCTCAGCATTCATTCTTCATCCATCGCATCCCCATTATCAAGATCTCCAAATTGTCACTGGCCTATGCCCCTGCCTCAGCTTCTTTGCAGAAAGCTTCCTCCAAGCCTCTTGTTATCTACAGACCCAACTATTCCAGACACTCTCAGCCAGCCTCTCACTTTTCACTCTTCCTAAATTTGAGTTCACCCAAAACCACTCTGGTCCTTCCTAACTCATGTCTTCTTCACCCACCATCTCGGTGCTCACTAACACCTTTGGCGCCTCATCACTCAAAGCCAAAATTTCAAAATACTTGAAGAGACCGTTTTCCTCTGTGATACCCGGGTCCACTCCTCAGTCTTGGGACATGGGTTGCGGGTGGCACAGTCATTAGCACTGCTGCCTCACATCACCAAGGACCCGGTTCGATTCCCAGCTTGGATCACTGTCTGCGTGGAGTTTGCACCTTCTCCCTGATCTGCATGTGTTTCCTCCGGGTGCTCCGGTTTCCTCCTACATTCTGAAAGACGCGCTGGTTAGGTGGATTGGCCATGCTCAATTCTCCCTCAGTGTACCCGAGCAGGCACCACAGTGTGGCAACTAGGGGATTTTTACAGTAACTTCATTGCAGTGTTAATATAAGCCTACTTGTGACATTCATAAATTAACCTTTAACCTTTGGGTGTCACTGGCTAGGCGTTTGTTTGCTCATCCCTTCGTTGCCCTTGAGAAGGTGGTGGTGAGCTGCCTTCTTGAATCGCTGAAGTCCACGTGCTGTAAGTTGACCCACAATGCTACCTGGGAGGGATTTTGACCCAGTGACTGCGAAGGATTATTAATAAGGATCTTATTGTGAAGGACCCTCTTGGGTCTAGTGACCACAATATGGTCGAATTTCTGATTCAGATGGAAGAGGAGAAAGTTTGGTCCCAAACCAGTGTCCTCTGTTTGAACAGAGGGAAATATGATAGGATGAGGGATGAATTGGCTAAGGTAGACTGGGAGAGCAGGCTGGCAGGTAGGATAGCTGAGGAACAGTGGAGGCTTTTTAAGGAGATCCTTTTCAGTTCTCAGCAAAAATATATTCCAGCAAAAAACAAGGATTGTAAGAAAAGGGAGAACCAGCCGTGGATAACGAAGGAAATAAAGGAGAGTATTAAAATAAAAACAGCTGCGTACAGAGTGGCCAAAAATAGTGGAGAAACAAGTGATTGGGAAAAATTTAAGAAACAACAAAGAGAGACTAAGAAAGCGATAAAGAAAGGAAGGATAGACTATGAAGCTCGGCTAGCAATTAATATAAAAAATGATAGTAAAAGTTTTTATAAATATATAAAAAGGAATAGAGTGGCTAGAGTGAATGTTGGACCCTTGGAGGACGAGAGGGGGGAGTTAATAGTGGGAAATGAGGATATGGCTGAGTCTTTAAATAAGTTTTTTGTGTCGGTCTTCACGGTGGAGGACACAAATAGTTTGCCAAATATTAACGATAGAGGGTTGGCAGCAGGAGAAATACTTAATACGATTAATGTTACCAGAGAGGCAGTGCTGGGTAGACTAATGGGACTGAAGGTGGATAAGTCCCCGGGTCCGGATGGAATGCATCCCAGGGTATTGAAAGAAATGTCAGAGGTAATAGTGGATGCGTTAGTGATTATTTATCAAAACTCGTTGCATTCTGGGGTAGTGCCGGTTGATTGGAAAACGGCTAATGTTACGCCGCTGTTTAAAAAAGGAAGGAGACAAAAGGCGGGTAACTATAGGCCGGTCAGCTTCACGTCTGTAGTAGGGAAAATGCTGGAATCCATTATTAAAGAGGAGATAGCAGGGCATCTGGATAGAAATGGTTCGATCAATCAGACGCAGCATGGATTCATGAGGGGAAAGTCGTGCTTGACGAACATGTTGGATTTTTATGAAGATGTGACGAGGGCGGTTGATGGAGGAGAACCGGTGGATGCGGTGTTTTTGGATTTCCAAAAGGCGTTTGATAAGGTGCCCCATAAAAGGCTACTGAAGAAGATTAGGGCACACGGAATTGGGGGTAGTGTGTTAAAGTGGATTGGGGACTGGCTATCCGACAGGAAGCAAAGAGCCGGAATAAATGGGTGTTTTTCCGGTTGGAGGAAGGTAACTAGTGGCGTGCCGCAGGGATCGGTACTCGGGCCGCAACTATTTACCATTTATATAGATGATCTGGAGGAGGGGACGGAGTGTAGGGTAACGAAGTTTGCAGACGACACAAAGATAAGTGGAAAAGTGAATCGTGTGGAGGACGGAGAAGATCTGCAGAGAGATTTGGACAGGCTGAGTGAGTGGGCGAGGATATGGCAAATGGAGTATAACGTTGAGAAATGCGAGGTTATACACTTTGGAGGAAATAATAACAAATGGGATTACTATCTCAATGGAAACAAATTAAAACATGCTACCGTGCAAAGGGACCTGGGGGTCCTTGTGCATGAGACGCAAAAGCCCAGTCTGCAGGTACAACAGGTGATCAAGAAGGCAAATGGGATGTTGGCCTATATTGCGAAGGGGATAGAATATAAAAGCAGGGATGTCTTGATGCACCTGTACAGGGCATTGGTGAGGCCGCAGCTGGAATACTGTGTGCAGTATTGGTCCCCTTATATGAGGAAGGATATATTGGCATTGGAGGGAGTGCAGAGAAGGTTCACCAGGTTGATACCGGAGATGAGGGGTTTGGATTATGAGGAGAGGCTGAGGAGATTGGGTTTGTACTCGTTGGAGTTTAGAAGGATGAGGGGGGATCTTATGGAGACTTATAAGATAATGCGGGGGCTGGATAGGGTGGAGGCGGAGAGATTCTTTCCACTTAGTAAGGAAGTTAAAACTAGAGGACACAGCCTCAAAATAAAGGGGGGTCGGTTTAAGACAGAGTTGAGGAGGAACTTCTTCTCCCAGAGGGTGGTGAATCTCTGGAATTCTCTGCCCAC
This sequence comes from Mustelus asterias, assembly GCF_964213995.1. NCBI lineage: Eukaryota > Metazoa > Chordata > Chondrichthyes > Carcharhiniformes > Triakidae > Mustelus > Mustelus asterias. The sequence goes on from NC_135823.1 coordinate 63,820,076, forward strand.
TGAGGGGTTGGAGGCTACCTCGCTGAATATGTTTAAAGCGCGGATGGATGGATTCCTGATCGGTAAGGGAATTAAGGGTTATGGGGATCAGGCGGGTAAGTGGTACTGATCCACGTCAGATCAGCCATGATCTTATTGAATGGCGGGGCAGGCTCGAGGGGCTAAATGGCCTACTCCTGCTCCTATTTCTTATGTTCTTATGTTCTTATGAAGGAACAGCCGATATGTTTCCAAGTCAGAATGGTGAGTGGCTTGGAGGGGAACTTGCTGGTGCTGCCTTTGTCCTTCAATTAAAGTTTAAAATTTTATTTATTAGTGTCACAAGTAGGCTTACATTAACACTGTAATGAAGTTACTATGAAAATCCCCTAGTTGCCACACTTCGGCGCCTGTTCGGGCACACTGAGGGAGAATTTATTATGGCTAAAGCACCGAACCAGCACGTCTTTTAGATTGTGGGAGGAAACCGGAGCACACGGAGGAAACCCACGCAGACACGGGGAGAACGTGCAGACTCCGCACAGACAGTGACCCAAGCCGGGAATTGAACCCGAAACCCTGGCGCTGTGAGGCAGCCGTGCTAACCACTGTGCCACCCAAGTGGAAGTGGTCGGGTGTTTGGATACTTTAGGCAGGATTTTATGGCTGCGCTCGCCCCAAGACCGGAAAATCCCACCGAGTTCAAAGGACCTTTGCGATTTCGCCCTTTCTGTTGTCTAAGGTTGTGTTAAAATTACGTTCGGATGAACCTCGCACTCATTCATCTATACTTGTTGTGGGAGCATAGAAAATATTCTTCTTCAGACCTGCGAAGCACCTATTCTGTGGACCTTCCCTGTCTAGAGGTTCACTGCAAACAGTAGTACTCCAGCCATAGAGTCATAGAGGTTTACAACATGGAAACAGGCCCTTCGGCCCAACTTGTCCATGCCACCCTTTGTTTTTAAAACCCCTAAGCTAGTCCCAATTGCCCGCATTTAGCCTATATCCCTCTAGACCCATCATATCCATTTAACTATCTAAATGCTTTTTAAAAGACAAAATTGTACTCGCCTCTACTACTACCTCTGGCAGCTCGTTCCAGACACTCACCACCCTCTGAGTGAAAAAATTGCCCCTCTGGACACTTTTGTATCTCTCCCCTCTCACCTTAAATCCATGCCCTCTAGTTTTAGACTCCCCTACCTTTGGGAAAAGATATTGACTATCTAGCTGATCTGTGCCCCTCATTATTTTATAGACCTCTATAAGATCACTCCTGAGCCTCCTACGCTCCAAAAAAAAAAGTCCCAGTCTATCCAGCCTCTCCTTATAACTCAATCCATCAAGTCCCGGTAGCATCCTAGTAAATCTTTTCTGCACTCTTTCTAGTTTAATAATATCCTTTCTATAATAGGGTGACCAGAATTGCACACAGTATTCCAAGTGTGGCCTTACCAATGTCTTGTACAACTTCAACAAGACGTTCCAACTCCTGTATTCAATGTTCTGACCGATGAAACCAAGCATGCTGAATGCCATCTTCACCACTCTGTCCACCTGTGACTCCACTTTCAAGGAGCTATGAACATGTATCCCTAGATCTCTTTGTTCTGTAACTCTCCCCAGTGCCCTACCATTAACTGAGTAAGTCCTGCCCTGGTTCAAGCTACCAAAATGCATCACCTCGCATTTGTCTAAATTAAACTCCATCTGCCATTCATCAGCTCACTGGCCCAATTGATCAAGATCCCGTTGTAATTGGAGATAACTTTCTTCACTGTCCACTATGCCACCAATCTTGGTGTCACCTGCAAACTTACAAGCCATCTAGAGATCGCGAGGATCAGGTGCTATAATTCAACGGGAAGTAGCAATAGTAATCTTGTCTGTTGGAAAATATTTAATCTTTAATGCCTTTGTGAAGCGGCTTCTGTTACAACATGAAGTGCATGCTTGCTCTGGCACAGCAGTAAGGTTACACCATAAGTCATTGCCTGAACAATTGGACTACATCCAAAGCAATGTGGCTTTGTGAAAAAATGCCTCAGACCATTTACAATAGCCAACCGCCACTCAGATTGGCCAATGACTGAGGAATCCTGCCTTGTTTTTCCAACTTATTTTTGTATTCTTTCCTTCTGGGAAGAACATGAGCTGTTCTGTGTAATTAGTATAATCGTGTAACCTCCTCTTTGTCCATTTTAGGGCAGACTAACAATTGGAAGTGTTGAATAATGCATGATTATGGGAACAGCGTAAGGAATAGCAGTGCTGAGGACTGTCTATTTGTGTTTCAAAACCAATCTTTTCAATCAGGAATGTCAAAGCATCACCTAAGCAGTGTTGGTACCCTGATGAGTGGCAAGCGGCTTCCAAATTAATTTTAAACAAAATGCAAGGTGCTGGAATTCTGATTTGATTTGATTTGATTTATTATTGTCACATATATTAACATACAGTGAAAAGTATTGTTTCTTGTATGCTATACAGACAAAGCATACCGTTCACAGAGAAGGAAAGGAGAGAGTGCAGAATGTAGTGTTACAGTCATAGGGTGTAGAGAAAGATCAACTTAATGCGAGGTAGGTCCATTCAAAAGTCTGACGGCAGCAGGGAAGAAGCTGTTCTTGAGTCGGTTGGTACGTGACCTCTTTTTGTATCTTTTTCCTGACGGAAGAAGGTGGAAGAGAATGTCCGGGATGTGTGGATTCCTTAATTATGCTGGCTGCTTTTCCAAGGCAGTGGCAAATGTAGATGGAATCGATGGGTGGGAGGCTGGTTTGCATGATGGACTGGGTTAGGAGGTCTTGTGGCACAGTGGGTAGCATCCCTGCCCCGAGCCCCACCGCAGGACTTTGATGGTCAAGGAAGGTGTGTTCATGATGCGGCCAACAATGTTGAGTATCAACCTGTAAGTTCTTCCAAACACGCCAATGGCTGGCAGTAAGAATGGGAGAGACTCTTGGTCAGCCACATTTGATGTGGAGTGGTGCCCCTCAAGTTATAAGCCCCTGACCACAGACTAGCGACCTGTTCTGGGAATTACTAGCTACGGAAACATAGCACCTTAGTGCACCACTAGGTACGGGAAGAGAATTGGATTGGAACACCATGCCATACTATACCATGTACTGCCATGGACCAGTTGGATGTGATTTCATAACTGCAGGTTTCTATAAGAAAGCGTCAGATGAGGAACCAGGAGGTGCTGCGTCCAAAGGCACAGAGGGCAACATGAGTCATTCTGAGTCACTCTTATACAATCAGATTGCCAGTTATAGACTGTCATTGTCCTCTGGCTGGAATCAGTTTCTAGATTCATCCAATAGTAAATCATTATCAGGATTGCTAATCGTGTCCTGTAAAGGGTTCTTTCCATTGCAGAGATAGATGCAAACTGTTGAAGTGTTGGGTTCTGCTTTTTTTTCTCTTTTAGGGGAGGCGATGGCCTAGTGGTTTTATCACTGGACTATTAATCTAGAAACTCAGCTAATGTTCTGGGTTCAAATCCCGCTGTGGAGATGCCGGCGTTGGACTGGGGTGAACACAGTAAGAGTTTTAACAACACCAGGTTAAAGTCCAACAGGTTTATTTGGTAGCAAATACCATTTGCTACCAAATAAACCTGTTGGACTTTAACCTGGTGTTGTTAACACTCTTACTGTGTTCAAATCCCGCCACAGCAGATGGTGGAATTCCATACAATAAAAGATATCTGGAATTAAGAATCTACTGATGACCATGAAACCATTGTCGATTGTCGGAAAAACCCATCTGGTTCACCAATGTCCTTTAGGGAAGGAAATTTGCCATCCTTACCTGGTCTGGCCTACATGTGACTCCAGAGCCACAGCAATGTGATTGATTCTCGACTACCCTCAGGCAACCAGGGATGGGCACTAAATGCTGGCCAGCCAGCGACGCCCAAGTCCCACAAATGAATTCAAAAAACTTGTCTGTCTCTACACAAGTGAGAGGGGAGATGGAAAGCCTGCTTCCAGCTCCTGACACCAGGACACGTGAGTGAGCTCCCAGGCCCATGCATCTTCCTCTCATAGAAGGACAAGGGCAGTGGGTGCATGGGAATACCAACAGCATCACCTCCCACATTCTCCTACAAATCTCACCCTAATGCAAACATTTTGAAAGGGGCGTCACGACGGCACAGTGGTTAGAAAGCATTCTTTCTGGTTGTATTACAGCTTGCTCTGCCCAAGACCGTAAGGATCTACAAAAGGTTGTGAATGTAGCGCAATCCATCACGCAAACCAGCCTCCCATCCATTGATTCTGTCTACACTTCCCGCTGCCTCAGCAAAGCAGCCAGCATAATTAAGGACTCCACATACCCCGGACATTCTCTCTTCCACCTTTTTCCTTCGGGAAAAAGATACAAAAGTCTGAGGTCACATATCAACCGACTCAAGAACAGCTTCGTCCCTGCTCCTGTCAGACTTTTGAATGGACTTACCTTGCATTAAGTTGATCTTTCTTTAATCTGGACAAATGCAAGGTGATGCATTTTGGTATAGATCCAATTTAGGTGGGAGCTATAAAATAAATGGCAGAACCATCAGGAGCATTGACGCACAGAGAGATCTGGGAGCACAGGTCCACAGACCCTTAAAAGTGGCAGCACAGGTGGGAAAGATGGTGAAGAAAGCATATGGCATGCTTGCCTTCATCGGTCGGGGCATCGAGTTTAAAAGTTGGCAAATTATGTTACAGCAATATAAAACATTGGTTAGGCCACATTTGGAATACAGTGTCCAATTCCGGTCGCCACACTACCAGAAGGATGTGGAAGCTTTGTAGGGAGTACAGAAAAGGTTTACCAGGATGTTGCCTGGTATGGGGGGTATTAGTTATGAGGAGAGATTGAATAAACTGGGATTGTTCTCCCTGGAAAGACGGAGGCTGAGGGGCGACCTGATAGAAGTTTATAAAATTATGAGGGGCATAGATAAGGTGAATAGTTGGAAGCTTTTTCCCAGGGCAGAAATGACAATTACAAGGGGGCACAAGTTCAAGGTAAAGGGGGAAAGGTTCAGTGGAAATGTGTGGGGGACGTTTTTTAACAGAGGGTGGTGGGGGTCTGGAATGCACTGTCAAATGAGGTGGTTGAGGCAGTTACGTTCGTCACATTTAAGACTTATCTTGATAGGCATATGAACAAATGGGGAATAGAGAGATACAAGCGGTTGGCCTAGACAGGACAATGTCATCAGCGCAGGCTTGGAGGGCCGAAAGACCTGTTCCCATGCCGTACTCTTCTTTGTTTTCTGTTTGATACTAAGGGACTAGCACGGCCAATCCATCTAACCTGCACATCTTTGGACTGTGGGAGGAAACCGGAGCACCCGGAGGAAACCCACGCAGACACGGGGAGAACGTGCAGACTCCACACAGACAGTGACCCAAGCCGGGAATCGAACCCGGGTCCCTGGCACTGGGAGGCAGCAGTGCTAACCACTGTGCCACCAGAGATGTCAGTCTCCTGTGTGCAAGTGGACAGCCACTTGCTGTTCCTCCAATTGTCGACATGCACCAGTCTGGGATTTTCCGGAAACTGCCGGGGGTGTGAAGCTGGAATGAAAATGCTGGAAAGTGCTCAATGGGCCGCAACTGTCGGGAGTGGGGGGAATGACAAATCCTTCTAACAGCAGAATAAAGGTCACCTCAGCCTGAACGCAAAAACATGATGAGAAGGTACCAACTGGTACCAGTGGGGGAGGGTTGGAATTCAAAATGGAGGATAGAGTGCACGATCTGAAGCTGTTGAACCCATTGATGTGTCTCGAGTTCTGAGGTATTTGTTGATCCTGGTAAATTGTCTTCAGGATAGCTTGGGAAGGGCGGCACGGTGACGGTGTTTAACACTGCTGCCTCACAGCGCCAGGGCCCGAGGTTCGATTCCTGGCTTGGGTCACTGTCTGTGTGGAGTGTAAGATGAGGTAAATCCACCTTTTTAATGGACATTAATACAATATGTGGAACATGGACAAAACTGGCTGAAGTACGGACAAACTTTAAAATTCTGTGTTTCTAAACACATGGACTTAAAATGGCTGCAAACAAGGCATCGACAGACAAAGAGACACACAGCCTTATCAAACCCATCTGGGAATTGCTTGAACAGACAAAAGACAATGAGTCATGGCAAAACTAGCCTGCTAGTTATGCAAAAACTGGCCCTGCTAGACCTGGCTAACTATGCTATGATGTGGAGATGCTGGCGTTGGACTCGGGTGGGCACAGTAAGAAGTCTCACAACACCAGGTTAAAGTCCAACAGGTTTATTTGGTATCACAAGCTTTCGGAGCGCTGCCCCTTCATCAGGTGAGTGAGGAACTATGTAACTATGAGGAACTAGTAACTATGCTACCCATTACAACATCTATGGACAGTACACATTTTAGACTCCAAGCTGCCTGCAAAATCGAACAGGTTTGGGCCCAGGCTGTGTTTTGCAAAACCATCTCGATGGGAAAGCGATCAACACCACCTGAGGACAATCAAAACCATTTCATACTTCATCAGCTCCAAGCACTCATCAAAATTCGACCGACTGTTGGGAGAAGCCTGCCAGAAATTCAAAGGCAGCATCTTTTAAAATTGGAAAAAGATAAAGGACAGGAGATTCTTTTAGCCAGAACACACGGGTGATTCTGGGACAAGGAGGAGAGGTGGCTGATGAGTTTCGGAAGGGTTTCATAGAATCCTAACAGTGCAGAAGGAGGCCATTTGGCCCATTGGGGAACAATGAGGAACCAGGAGGTGCTGCGTCCAAAGGCAACTCCCGTTGGGGAGTGCCGGGCCTGCGGCCAGCTGCCCCTCAGCCGCCTCCTGCTGGCCTCCAGCAGCCTGGCCGCCCTGCTCCAGCTGGCCGTGCTGCTGGCCTGGGGTCTCCACCTGACCCACCACGCCGACTGGCTGGACGAGTGCTCGCGGGTGGACTGCCGGCGGAACCAGCTGCTCCTCTTCACCTCCCTGCTCGTCCTCAACTTCCTGGCCTACCTGGCTGACCTCGCCTACTCCATCAAACTCAACTGCTCCAGGAGCTGACCTGACAACCTGGACAACGAGCTGAGGGGTGTTTCCTGTGATGGCATTGCCTGCTTGCCAAATGGTCCAATGGATGATCCTGGAATGCAGGTGGTCTCCCTGATCCCAAAAATATGGAATCTCTGATCCAGACAGTCTCCGTCATTCTCTGCCACTGAATCTAGAGATTCAGACAAGACTGAGGTTTTTCAAGCGAAGAGTTGATCGACTGGTTGGAGAGTGGATGAGTTACCTGTGTGGCAGCCACAGATATCGGACTCAGCATTGTCTGAGGAAGATGTTTATTTAGCGAGTACTACAGAAAACTTTGAACTCTATTTGATTTAAACTGTATCAGTTGTGGTGCAAGAAGTAGCTGCCACAGTATATGTATAAAATGATTGTGGTCTCGAGATCAAACATCCTTGTTTGGATGGTATGATTAACTGATTTATTAGAACTGACCAAGTCAATGGGCAGGGACTGCACCTTCTTCACAGTAGTCAAAGTGAGTGCTAGTCTCTGTCTCCACCGGGTGCCATATCTTTACCCTTAACCACGGTTAAGGGTAAATCTCACGGTTACCCATAATGGTTAAGGGTAAATCTGTGAAGCAGCAGTGCTAACCATGGTAGCACAGTGGTTAGCACTGCTGCTTCACAGCTCCAGGATCCCGGGTTCGATTCCCGGCTCGGGTCACTGTGTGGAGTTTGCACATTCTCCTCGTGTCTGCGTGGGTTTCCTCCGGGTGCTCCGGTTTCCTCCCACAGTCCAAAGATGTGCGGGTTAGGTTGATTGGCCAGGTTAAAAATTGCCCCTTAGAGTCCTGAGATGTGTAGGTTAGCGGGATTAGCGGGTAAATATGTGGGGGTAGGGCCTGGGTGGGATTGTGGTCGGTGCAGACTCGATGGGCCGAATGGCCTCCTTCTGCACTGTAGGGCTTCTATGATTTCTATGATTCACTTCTCCACAACTACAGCCAGGGACTCTTCTCCAAGCAGAACCAACCCACTTTGACTGAGCCGCAACCTTGTTCCTTATCAGCTCAAACAGCTGAAAAGACTCTAAAATTACTCTTCAACCACCAAAGAAAGAAATTCAACAAGTATTTACCAGCAAAGATCCAGGATACGAGAAACCGCGTTTTCGGACACAACTCCAGACTGAAAGCCTGGGTCGCACAGCAAAGATTTTTATTCCTACCTGACCAAGGTGCGTCTTGAAGGCAAGATGGCCCTGAACTTTTCTTAAAGACAGCATTGCCTCTTTGACCCCAGCACTGGTGAGTGTAATCTACAGTCCCCAGAAATCCCCAACTGGCCAAGTGTTGAGGAAGGGTGTTTGGGAATTGTGTAAACCTAAAACTATCCATTGTGTCGTTCTAGTCTTTTCCTTCCATAGCATAGTAACTGGTTATGTCTGTATGTTCACTGGTCTGATTAATTTCATTCCTTCCTGAATAAAATTTGGCCTTTTGTGTCACCCATTCGTCTCTCTTTTCATTCTGGTGGATCACAGAGCTAGAACATCATTCCAAAGTCTAGAACCGTAGGGGTTCAGGCACCTCGAAAACACTGACTCAAACAGATTCACTGGTCAGGCATAAACAGTGGCTCACTTTCTCTCTCTTGCGAAGTCGTCCCAGTGTGACACTTCCGCCGTTTCCTCCACCTGCAGGAGAGACACACACGTCCAAGAGTGGTCGCGGGGACCACCACGTGTGGAGTAAAAGATCCCCTGCATGACTCTGCACACTCTCCCCGTGTCTGCGTGGGTTTCCTCCGGGTGCTCCGGTTTCCTCCCACAGTCCGAAAGACGTGCTGGTTAGGTGTATTGGCCATGCTAAATTCTCCCTCAGTGTACCCGAACAGGCACCGGAGTGTGGCGACTAGGGGATTTTCACAGTAACCTCTTGTGGCAGTAATTAAAAAATAAAATAAAATGCCAACACGGAGAACAACCAATGAATCTGTATTTGAGGGAGAAATATTATCTGGAAAATATTCCACTCTTTTTCAAAGAGATGTGGGATCTTCAGTGTTCACCTGAATCACTGGATTGAGGATCCAGTGATTGTGATCTTGTAGCAGCAACACCCAGTGCCGCCCTGGAAGGTGAACCCTGATTATCTGGTTTAGCTCAATACTGAGAATTGAAAGGGGCGTGAAAATAGGCAGCACGGTGGCACAGTGGTTAGCACTGCTGCTTCACAGTGCCAGGGACCCCGGGTTCAATTCCCGGCTTGGGTCACTCTCAATGTGGAGTTTGCACGTTCTCCTTGTGTCTGCGTGGGTTTCCTCCGGGTGCTCCGGTTTCTTCGCACAATCTAAAGATGTGCGGGTTAGGTGGATAGGCCATGCTAAATTGCCCCTTAGTGCCAGGGGGACTAGCTCGGGTAAATGCATGGGGTTGTGGGGATAGGGCCTGAGTGGGATTCTGGTCAGTGCAGGCTCAATGGGCCAAATGGCCTCCTTCTGCACTGTTAGGATTCTATGAAACCCTTCCGAAACTCATCAGCCACCTCTCCTCCTTGTCCCAACATTTGGTCACCTATTCCTAGAATGTTCTTCTTTGGCCTGGTGTTAATTTCCAATTTATAACCCCCCACTCAGCAGGTTGGAGAGTTTGTCTACCACTCTCGCGATACAAGCTGTATTTTCACTGCTTCTGATGGTCAGACTATGGAACGGCCATTCTGTTTGCCATGGCTCATTCCATGAGCTAAAACATTCTCCCATCAAGGGACCTTTCTGCCCCACTCCTTGAAGACCTAATTTTACTTCCAGTATCAAACTTACGTTTACCAGAAAACTGAAGTAGATCATCATCTTCTTCTTTTGAAGTGAATCCTGTTGTGTAACAGAAGTGAGCCTTTGATTTAGAACAGTTTGTGTTCACATTTACTGTAACTGGTCTGTGTGTTGAGGGAATTGGGTGAAGTGCAGCAGTCTAAACAAGCAACTCAAACCATGACTCTTAACAGGGAAAGGTAGCTACATTTTAGAAAGGGGTGAGAACATGGGATAGTGATTTAAAGCAAATTACTGTGGATGCTGGAATCTGAAACCAAAAGAGAAAATGCTGGAAAATCTCAGCAGATCTGGCAGCATCTGTGAGGGGAGAAAAGAGTCCAGATGACCCTTTGTCAAAGCTCTCTCTTGTGGATAGTGATTGACTGGTTGGAAAGGTTGCTAAGTAATTGTTTTGTGAGATCTGGCTCTCAGCACTGGTGGCTAGCACTGCAGCCTCACAGCCAGGGACCCGGCTTCGATTCCTGGCCTCGAGTCACTGTCTGTGTGGAGTTTGCACATTCTCCCCGTGTCTGCATGGGTTTCCTCCGGGAGCTCTGGTTTCTTCCCACAGTCCGAAGATGTGCAGGTTAGGTTGATTGGTCATGCTAAATTGCCCCTTAGTGTGCGGGGGATTAGCAGGGTAAATACGTGCGTTTATGGGGATAGGGCCTGGGTGGGATTGTGGTCGGTGCAGACTCGATGGGCCGAATGGCCTCCTTCTGCGTTGTATGATTCTTTGATTCTATGAATTCCTTTTGCCTTTTACGGACATATCCAATTCCCCTATAAAGGTTATGTGACTGCAGGGTCACACTGTGGTTAGCACTGCTGCCTCACAAAGCCAGGGACCTAGGTTCGATTCCGGCCTTGGGTGACTGTGTGCGAAGTCTGCACATTCACCCCATGTCTGCGTGGGTTTCCTCCGGGTGCTCCGGTTTCCTCCCCCACTCCAAAGACATGTTGGTTAGGTGCATTGGCCCATGCGGGGGGTTTTGAGAACATGGCAGGGGGGGTGGGGTGGGTGTGGCCTGGGTCAGATGCTCCAGCGGAGAGAGTCAGTGCAGACTCGATGGGCCGAATGGCCTTCTTCTGCACTGTAGGGATTCTATGATTTTATCATGACATATCTTTGTAATTATTCTGCTACAATTTTTTTTATTCATCCATGGTGCATGGGCGTCGCTGGCTGGGCCAGCATTTATTGCCCATCCCTAGTTGCCCTTGAGAAGGTGGTGGTGAGCCGCCATCTTGAATCGCTGCAGTCCACGTGCTGTGTTATTGAGAGAGTTCCAAACATCACCCTGAGATGTAAAGAAGAAAGGCTTAGTGCCGTGTTGCCCTGGGCTACTGCTCACTTTGCCATTTACCTAAAGACACACAGTGGGAAGATTGCAGGCTTAGGATTAATCCAGACAATTTGCCGGTTATTCTCATTACATCATTGGGATCACAGCACTGGAATTTCCCCTCCAAGCCACTCACCATCTTTACTTGGAAATGTACTGGGCGTTCCTTCAGTGTGGCTGAGTCAAAATCCTGGAACTCCCTCCCTAACAGCACTGTGGGTGTGCCTACACAGTAAGAAGTTTAACAACACCAGGTTAAAGTCCAACAGGTTTATTTGGTAGCAAATGCCAGTAAATGTGAACACAAACTATTCTGAATCAAAGGTGTGCTTGCACCACAGGGACTGCAGCGATTCAAGAAGGCAGCTCACCGCCACCTTCTCAAGGGGCAATGAGGGATGAGCAACAAATGCCGGCCCAGTCTGTGATTCCCACTTCCCATCAACGTTTTGTTAAAAGTAATTAATTCCTGCTTTATTGTAGATCTTTATAGCCCCCAGTGCCCCTCTCATGGGAATATTGGCTTTTTCCCTTGACCACGATTCCGGTATTCGGATATGAACTTTGACACTGAGTGCCTGTACACCAAATGGATACGTCAGCCATTGGAGAGCCAGCTGTCCTCAGTCCTGCACGTGTCTGGACTGGCATTTGAACACATTTCCCTCCCTTTACGCAGTAGGTCGCAGTCCATTGTTACTGCCTCAACTGTGACTTGATTGAGATCAACTAAAGTCATGCACTAGGGTAGAATCTTTATTGTCGGGGTGCGATGTCTCATCTGGAGGTCTTGTTGCCCCTGAAGGATGTTTGGGCAGGAGTTCTAACTTCTGTCTGACCCAAGCACAGGGAGAGGAGGAACATGGGGAGGGGCACAGGGAGAGAAAAAGGGGAGGGGAGGGGAGGGACATGGGGATGGGGGGAAGTGGTGGGGCATAGGGAGGGGGGAGGGGAGAGGGAGGGGCATGGGGAGGGGGAAGGGGTGGGGCATGGTTGGGAGGAGAAGGGGAGGAGGGGGACGAGGAGGGGGGCGGGGAGGAGGGGGGCGGGGAGGTGGGGGGAGGTGGGGGGCGGGGAGGTGGGGGGAGGTGGGGAGGGGGGTGGAGGGGGAGGGGGGTGGGGGGAGGGGGAAGTAGAGGGGAGGGGCATTGGGAGGGGGAAGAGGAGGGGAGGGGAAGGGCATGGGGAGGGAAGGGAGAGGGATAGGAAGGGGGACAGGGAGGGGGGGAGCACGCGGGGTGGGGGGGAGGAAGGGGAGAATGCTTTGTTTAGCACACACCCCAGAATTCAACCATAAATCTACCTGCAGCTGTGGGATGACAATTGGTCAATTAAATATTTTCAAACTCGATTGTAACATTCAGGTATTGAGATCCGAATTCTCCCCAGCCAGTTCTGAAGGTCGGCTAAAGGCAAAATACGGCAGATGCTGGAATCGGACACAAAAACAGAAAATGCTGGAAAATCTCAGCAGGTCTGATGGCCTCTGTGGAGAGAGAATAAAATCAACGTTTCAAATCTGGATGATGCTTCACTAGTGCTGGAAAGGACATCCAGACTCGAAACGTTGGCTCTCTTCTCTCTCTCTATACAGATGCTGACAGACCTGCTGAGATTTTCCAGCATTTTCTGTGTTTGTTATGTACGGAGGTCGGTTATGTTTTTATTAAAAGCTGGGGTGGGATGTTTGGCATTAGCAGTACAACATGGGGGGAGGGGGGAATCGCCCATCGCAGTCCAAAATGGCGGCAATAATATTTCCGCTGGGCACAAAGGGCTGATGGTAATGGGTTGAGGGGGTGATGGGGGTGAGGAGACTGCTTAGCATCTCCAAGAGGACTCATGGCAAAAGGAGATGATGGGTTTCAGTTTTCTGATAAATATCAAGAGTTTTGGCGCGCTGATACTGTTCAGCTGCTGAATTGTGGCTCAGTTGGGAAGAGATTCACCTCCGAGTCAGAAGATCGTGGGTTCCAGCTCCCTTTGAGGTTTGAAGTCCTGGAATGAGGAGGGGCAGGTCACATTATGAAGGAAGGCTCAGCAGGTTGGAGTTGCAGAACTCATCGGAGGATCGAAGAATGAGAGGTTATCTTATTGAAAGATTCTGAGGGGGCTTGACAAGATGGATGCTGAGAAGATCCTTTCTCTTAGAATCATAGAATTCTACAGTGCAGAAGGAGGCCATTCGGCCCATCTAGCCTGCACCGACCACAATCCCACCCAGGCCCCATCCCCACAACCCCATTCACTTAAACCAAAAGAGAAAATGCTGGATAATCTCAGCAGCTCTGGCAGCATCTATAAGGTGGAGATGCTGGCGTTGGACTGGGGTGGGCACAGTACGAAGTCTCACAACACCAGAAAATGCTGGAAAATCTCAGCAGGTCTGTCAGCATCTGTAGAGAGAGAGAGAGAATAGAGCCAACGTTTCGAGTCTGGATGTCCTTTCCAGCACTAGTGAAGCATCATCCAGATTTGAAACGTTGATTCTATTCTCTCTCCACAGAGGCCATCAGACCTGCTGAGATTTTCCAGCATTTTCTGTTTTTGTGTCCGATTCCAGCATCTGCCGTATTTTGCCTTTAGCGGAACTTCACAATGTTACAATCGAGTTTGAAAATATTTAATTGACCAACTAGCTTTCTTTGACAGCACTAGCACTAAGCTAGTGCTGCCAAATAAACCTGTTGGACTTTAACCTGGTGCTGTGAGACCTCTTACAGCATCTATAAGGAGAGAAAAGAGCTGATGTTTCCAGATGACCCTTTGTCAAAGCCCCATTCACTTACCGTAGCCAGTCCCCCTGACACTAAGGGGCAATTTAGCATGACCAATCCACCTAACCCGCACATCTTTGGAGTGTGGGAGGAAACCGGATCACCCGGAGGAAACCCACGCAGACATGGGGAGAACGTGCAAACTCCACACAGACAGTGACCCAAACCTGGAATCAAACCTGGGCCCCTGATGCTGTGAGGCAGCAGTGCTAACCGCTGTGCCACCGGGCCTCCCCGTTTCTTCTGGGGGGTGTCTGGAACTAGGGGGAGAGGGGCACAGTTTCAAAATAAGGGCTCTCCCATCTGAGGCAGAGGTGAGGAGGACTTTCTTCTCTCAGAGGGTCATTAGTCTTTGCGATTCTCTTCCATAGCGAGCAGTGGGGGTTGTGTGTCAGTGAATATATTCAACGCTGAGTTAGGCTGACTACAGCAGAGTTGGAGGTTATGGGGGGACCGGCAGGGATGTGCAGTTGAGGCCACAATCAGGTCGGCCCCGATCTTACTGAATGGTGGAACAGGCTCGATGGGCCGAATAACCTACTCATCATCCTATTTCTTAAATAGACTGCAATTAGCGCACAACAAGGCCAGATTGATCAAGTTTGCATTTATTTTCCTAACCCTGTTTTTACAGGTCGATGGTTTTTTTTAAGGAAATAGTATTTATTCCTGAAATAGGAGCGAGCCTATCAGATGCAAGCCTTTCCAACTGGGGAAAAAACTGTTCCCAGTTAAGTATTTATATTCTACAGCTGTAAACAAGTCTCAAGGTCAGACTGGTTATTATTCAACCAGTTCTTACACACTGGCATCTCCCCGTGGCTTTTACTCTGAGTGAGAAATTTAGATTCTGGTAAAGTCTTTGGTGAATATGATTGGAAATCCTGTATTTAAAATAGATTCTGTTGCAATAAAGAGACTAACTTCACCGCGACGGTTTTTGTCGGCCTCTGTTAGTTCCATATTAGCAGGTTAGCAAGATTTTCAAATAGTTTTACTCAACTTCCCGTTAAGTAGGGAAACGGAATTTCATAACATGCACAGACACAGGGACACACACACACATAGAGACACAAACGCGCACATGCACACGCATGCATACACACATGCACACACGCACACAGACACAAACGTGCACACACGCACGCACAGACACGCACGCACATACACACACATACAGACACACAAACACGCACACACACAGACACACGTGCACACACGCACACACAAAGACACACGCACATGCACACAAACATACACACATACACACACACGCCCACAGACGCAAACATGCACACACACACAGACTTCTTTTGATTTGATTTGATTTATTATTGTCACATGTATTAGTATACAGTGAAAAGTATTGTTTCTTGCATGCTACACAAAGCATACCGTTCATAGAGAAGGAAATGAGAGAGTGCAGAAAGTAGTGTTACAGTCATAGCTAGGGTGCAGAGAAAGATCAACTTCGTACGAGGTAAGTCCATTCAAAAGTCTGACAGCAAAAGGGAAGATTGACACGTGACCTCAGACTTTTGTATCTTTTTCCCGACGGAAGAAGGTGGAAGAGAGAATGTCCGGGGTGCGTGGGGTCCTTAATTATGCTGGCTGCTTTGCCGAGGCAGCGGGAAGAGTAGACAGAGTCAATGGATGGGAGGCTGGTTTGTGTGATGGACTGGGCTACATTCAGGACCTTTTGTAGTTTCTTGCAGTCTTGGGCAGAGCAGGAACCATACCAAGCTGTGACATAACCAGAAAGAATGCTTTCTATGGTGCATCTGTAAAAGTTGGTGAGAGTCGTAGCTGACATGCCAAATTTCCTTAGTCTTCTGAGAAAGTAGAGGCGTTGGTGGGCTTTCTTAACTATAGTGTCGGCATGGGGGGACCAGGACAGGTTGTTGGTGACCTGGACACCCAAAAACTTGAAGCTTTCGACCATTTCTACTTCGTCCCCGTTGATGTAGACTGGGGCATGTTCTCCTTTACGTTTCCTGAAGTCGATGACAATCTCCTTCATTTTGTTGATATTGAGAGAGAGATTATTGTCGTCGCACCAGTTCACCAGATTCTCTATCTCATTCCTGTACTCTGTCTCGTCATTGTTTGAGATCCGACCCACTATGGTGGTGTCATCAGCAAACTTGAAAATGGAATTGGAGGGGAATTTGGCCACAGTCATAAGTGTGTAAGGAGTGTAGTAGGGGGCTGAGAACACAGCCTTGTGGGGCACCGGTGTTGAGGATGACCGTGGAGGAGGTGTTGTTGCCTATCCTTACTGATTGCGGTCTGTGGGTTAGGAAGTTCAGGATCCAGTCACAGAGGGAGGTGCCGAGGCCCAGGCCACGGAGTTTGGAGCTGGGTTTCATAGGAATAATAGTGTTGAAGGCTGACACACAAACATGCACACACAGACACGCACACACACGGACACACACACACAGGTAAATGCACACACACACACATACGTACACCAACACTCACACACACATGCACACGCACCACGCACATAGACACAGAAACACAGACATACGCACACACACCAACACACATATACACACACACGCACACATGCACACACACAAACACACCAACACACACACACACACACACACACACAGAAACATGTACACACACATGTGCACACACACAGACACACACACAGGCGCACACACACAGAAACATGCACACACGTGCGCACACACAAACACAAACACAGGCACACAAACACACACATATACAGATACTCGCACATGCACGCACACACACAAACACACAGACACACACACATGCACACAGACACAAACTTGCACACACAAACAGACCTTTTGATTTGATTTGATTTATTATTGTCACATGTACTAACATACAGTGAAAAGTATTGTTTCTTACGTGCTACACAGACAAAGCATACTGCTCATAGAGAAGGAAAGGAGAGAGTGCAGAATGTAGTGTTACAGTCAGAGCTAGGGTGTAGAGAAAGATCAACTTAGTGCGAGGTAGGTCCATTCAAAAATCCTGCTCTGCCCAAGACCGCAAAGAACTACAAAAGATCGTGAATGTAGCCAATCCATCACGCAAACCAGCCTCCCATCCATTGACTCTGTCTACACTTCCCGCTGCCTCGGAAAAGCAGTCAGCATAATTAAGGACTCCGCGCACCCTGGACATTCTCTCTTCCACCTTCTTCCATCGCGAAAAGACTTCCCTGCTGCTGTCAGACTTTTGAATGGACTTACCTTGCATTAAGTTGATCTTTCTCTACACCCTAGCTATGACTGTAACACTACATTCTGCACTCTCTCGTTTCCTTCTCTATGAACGGTATGCTTTGTCTGTATAGCACGCAAGAAACAATACTTTTCACTGTATATTAATACATGTGACAATAATAAATCAAATCAAATCTCCTTCATTTTGTTGACACTAAGGGAGAGATTATTGTTGCCGCACCAGTTCACCACATTCTCTATCTCATTCCTGTACTCTGTCTCGATATTGTTTGAGATCCGACCCACTACGATGATGCCATCAGCAAACTTGAAAATCAAGTTGGAGGGGAATTTGGCCACAGTCATAGGTGTGTAAGGAGTATAGTAGGGGGCTGAGAACACAGCCTTGTGGGGCACCGGTATTGAGGATGATTGTGGAGGAGGTGTTGTTGCCGATCCTTACTGATTGTGGTCTGTGAGTTAGGAAGTTCAGGATCCAGTCGCAGGGGGAGGAGCCGAGCCCCAGGCCACGGAGTTTGGAGATGCGTTTCATAGGAATAATAGTGTTGAAGGCTGACACGCAAACGCACACACACACAGACATACACGCACACACACACACACACATAGACACACGCACACACATGCACATACACACGCACACACACAAGGCACATGCACACACACATACACCAACACTCACACGCACACATGCACATACACACACACTCATGCACACACATACAGACACACAAACAGACACACACACACACAGACAACTGAAAGAAGGCACCGAGCGCAATCAAAACAGCCTAATGCTCTCACATGCCCCCCGCCCACTCTGCTAGCTGCCACCTCCACCCCCTCCCCCCACCCCTCAATCCAACACACCCAGATAGACACCATAACCCTAGCAGGAAAAGCACCAAAAACAATCATCGTGTAACGTCAGAAAATCCATTTGTGCTGTTGAACTATTCCATCTGGCAACCTGGCCCTATCCTAGTCTCTCATTCAGAACAGTTGGTGTTTATCAATACCTTACGGGACATTGAAAGGAACCTGATAGAAAAAAAAGCAACACCGAGAGAGGCCATTCAGCCCCTCCAGCCATTCAATTAGATCAGAGCTGATCCGCGTGTTAATTCCATCCTCCCATCTCAATTTCCTAACTCTCAGTCCCCTTTCTCTAAGAGATCCATCAATCTCACTTTTGGAATGTTCCCCCAGCTTCAGCGACTTTCTGGGGAAGAAGGTTCCAGATTCC
This sequence comes from Mustelus asterias, assembly GCF_964213995.1. NCBI lineage: Eukaryota > Metazoa > Chordata > Chondrichthyes > Carcharhiniformes > Triakidae > Mustelus > Mustelus asterias. The sequence goes on from NC_135823.1 coordinate 63,838,495, forward strand.
CACTATCCTTTGAACAAAGAACAAAACAAAGAACAGTACAGCACAGGAAACAGGCCCTTCGGCCCTCCAAGCCTGTGCCGCTCCTTGGTCCAACTAGACCAATCGTTTGTATCCCTCCATTCCCAGGCTGCTCATGTGACTATCCAGGTAAGTCTTAAACGATGCCAGCGTGCCTGCCTCCACCACCCTACTTGGCAGCGCATTCCAGGCCCCCACCACCCTCTGTGTAAAAAACGTCCCTCTGATGTCTGAGTTATACTTCGCCCCTCTCAGCTTGAGCCCGTGACCCCTTTGTACGAAGAATCACCCCTGAATGGCCTGCCTATAATTTGTTTTGGAGGATCTGACCAGAGAAAATATTCCCCTCCATCTACCCTACCAAAGTCTTCATCTTAAACAATTACATTAATGTCACGTTGCAGCTTTATAAAACGTTGGTTAGACCACACTTAGAATATTGTGCTCAATTCTGGTCGCCACATTACAGGAAGGATGTGAAGGTTTTGGAGAGGGTGCAGAAGAGGTTTACCAGGATGCTGCCTGGATTAGAGGCTATGAGTGAGAAGGAGAGGCTGGACAAACTAGGGTTGTTTCCTCTGGAGCGGCGGAGGAGACTGAGGGGAGACTGGATAAAAGTCGATAAAGTTATGAGAGGCATAGATAGGGTTGACAGTCAGAATCTTTCCCAGAGGTGAAATGTCTAATACTAGGGGGCCATGCGCTTAAGGTGAGAGGGGGGAAAGTTCAAAGGAGATGTGAGGGGCAATGTTTTTTAACAGAGATACAAATATTTATTTGAGGAGAGATTGATTCGGTTAGGATTGTTTTCGCTGGAGTTCAGACGAATGAGGGGGGATCTCATAGAGACTTATAAAATTCTGACAGGACTACACAGGGTGGATGCAGGGAGGATGTTCCCAATGGTGGGGGAGTCCAGAACCAGGGGCCACAGTCTGAGAATTCACGGTAGACCATTTAGGACGGAGGTGAGGAGACGTGCCAGATTATCAACACGGGTACCATCATCTCACGTGAGAACACCATCCACCAGGTACACGGTACATACTCTTGCAACTCGGCCAATGTTGTCTACCTGATACGCTGCAGGAAAGGATGTCCCGAGGCATGGTACATTGGGGAGACCATGCAGATGCTACAACAATGGATGAATGAACACCGCTCGACAATCACCAGGCAAGACTGTTCTCTTCCTGTTGGGGAACACTTCAGCAGTCAAGGGAATTCAACCTCTGATCTTCGGGTAAGCGTTCTCCAAGGCGGCCTTCAAGACACACGACAACACAGAATCGCCGAGCAGAAACTGATAGCCAAGTTCTGCACACATGAGGACAGCAACCGGGATCTTGGGTTCATGTCACACTATCCGTAACCCCCATGATTTGCCTGGGCTTGCAAAATCTCACTAACTGTCCTGGCTTGAGACAATTCACACCTCTTTAACCTGTGCTTAACGCTCTCTCCACTCACATTGTCTGCACCTGTAAAGACTTCATCACCTGTTAAGACTCGCATTCCAACCGTTATCTTGTAAATTGAGTCTATGTCTATATGTGCCCTGATTGTGAACCCACCTCTCCACTCACCTGATGAAGGGGCAACGCTCCAAAAGCTCGTGATTCCAAATAAACCGGTTGGACTTTAACCTGGTGTTGTGAGACTTCTTACTCTGTTCTAATTTCATCGTTTCAGCCTCATTATGAGTGTGATTTGTGGCAAATGTTATAAGGGCAAATAGTCATCTGGCTGTTGAATGCAACATCCTCTGGCTGCCTGGTGAGGCCTTGATAGTTCTGCACGCGGGCATGGACTGTATATTTAGCAGTAACTTTCCAGCTGTTATCACGTGGCCTGGTCCCACTTACCTGATGAAGGAGCAGCGCTCCGAAAGCTAGTGGATTTTGCTGCTAAATAAACCTGTTGGACTTTAACCTGGTGTTGTGAGACTTCTTCCTGGGCAGGAAGCACAGCGTGTGAAATGGGCAATCTGCCCTTAGCCCTCACATGACATACTGAGTGTCATGTGACAAGGACAGGACTGAATTCACGAATCTCACATCTTGATGACAATTCATCAATACCTTACCTGCCGAGTGGCACAGAGCTGGACTTTCCATCTCCCTGACAATTGTGGGGCTATGAGTTCATGTTTTAGGTAGCTGGTGCTTGGTGATAATGATTATGTGGAGTTTGTACGTTGTCCCCATGTCTGCGTGGGTTCCCTCCGGGTGCTCCGGTTTCCTCTCACACTCCTCAGATGTGCGGGTTAGGTTGATTGGCCATGCTAAATTGCCCCTAAATGTTTCAATATGTGTAGGTTAAGCCAGATTAGTGGGACAAATACCGGGGTAACGGGGATAGAGCTAGAGGGTCTGGGTAAGATGCTCTGTCAGAGGGTCGATGCAGACTCGATGGGCCAAATGCCTCCTCCTGCACTGTAGGGATTCTATGACTCAGTGCTACTGGGCTAGTCTGGCAGCACAGTGGCACAGTGGTTAGCACTGCTGCCTCACAGCGCCAGAGACCCGGGTTTGATTTCAGCCTTGGGTACCACATTCTCCCCATGTCTGCATGGGTTCCCTCCGGGTGCTCTGGTTTCCTCCCATAGTCCAAAGATGTGTAGGTTAGGTGGATTGGCCATACTAAATTGACCATTAGTATCCAAAGATATGTAGGTTCGGTGGATTGGCCATTATAAATTGCCCCTTAGTTTGTGTGTGTGGCTGTGTTTGACATGGTGTAAAGCCCCTCAAGCTAGAAACTCCTAGTGACAGACTAACACCCTATTCCAGGAATAATTAGCGACAGAGACAGAGGAATGTCTGACCTATGCACGGTCAGGGTGCAGAAAGGTTGAGAGAGAGACTGAGTTAGTAATCCAGAGGCCTGGGATTCTTTTCCTTATGCTGTCTGTGATTCTTTTCCAATGCCCATGGATGTGTTTACTCTGATTACTGACCCCTTTGTCACGGGATCCTGATTCTCGTTCCTGACCCCCGCAAAATCCATAATGATTTTGAACATCTCTGTCCAATCACGTTCTCTGCTCCAAGGACAAAAACTCCCCTTCCTCTCACCTCTCAGCATAACCGATGTCTTTCATCCCAGAACAGTTACAGCAGCTGACCTGAAGAATCATCTCCTAGAATCATAGCATCCCTACAGTGCACGAGGAGGCCATTCAGCCCATCGGGTCTGCACCAACTCTCCAACAGAGCATTTTACCCGGGCCCTATCCCCATAGCCCCACAGATTTACCTCGCTAATCCCCCTAACCTATGCACTAAGGGGCAATTTAGCATGACCAATCCACCTAACCTTTGAACTGTGGAAGGAAACCGGAGCACCTGGAGGAAACCCACGTAGACATGGGGAGAATGTGCAGACTTCACGGAGACAGTGACCCAAGCCAGGAATCGAACCCGAGTCCCTGGTGCTGTGAGGCAGCAGTGCTAACCACTGTGCTGCCCTTTTCTTTAAGTAGCTTTGAACCCTCAAGTGGATTTTCAGCTCTTTATTGAATCACCGCTATGAAGTCAAACTAATCCCATATCCCTGTAGATGGAGACTGATGACTCAGAACCCCTTAGCCAATAGCAGCCACACTAGAAACTTGTCACCACAAGGGAGAGGTCAATCCAAATGATTAATACTGATGAGTAACACAAATACCCTTTCCAATGGAAACCACCTCTCGAGTTCTATCTGATCCTGTTATCTACCCCAGATGCCATAAACCTGTGGAGACATGTTTGAACAAAAGAATCAAATACCTTTCTCTTTGTTTGCTTCCAAACAATTGGCTGCCGTATTCACAATCGCGGCTAGGCCTGGAATTCCCCGGTGTTTCAGAACAGGGCTTTTAATTATTTACTCCCTCTATTCTTGAAGTTCCTCCATTTCTTACAGTTACAAAGTCAATGCTCAGAGTGGACCAAGTGGACTCGAGTCCACCGCCTGCTCCAAAATCCATATTCAGATTGAATCCAATTCACAGTCCCCTCAAGAGGAACATAGTGTGGTGAACCATCGTTGGTTCCCACCAGGTAGTACTGAGCCAGGGTCTGGCCAGTACTATGAGTCTGTATATATGTTACTGTTGGGGTTAGGGTTGGGTTGTTCTACTTGTTACTGTTGGGGTTAGGGTTGGGTTGTTCTACTTGTTACTGTTGGGGTTAGGGTTGGGTTGTTCTACTTGTTACTGTTGGGGTTAGGGTTGGGTTGTTCTACTTGTTACTGTTGGGGTTAGGGTTGGGCTGTTCTACCTGTAATATAGTTATTATGGTACATCCCAGTCGGGCTCCGCCTCCTGGGAGAGGTATAAAGGTCACTGCTCTGTCTGGGACCCCTCAGTCTGGGATTGTGTATTATATATGGTAGCTCTATTGTAGTAGTCAATAAAAGCCTTTATTTCCTCGAGCATCTCTAGCCTCGTGAGTTATATCGCGCGTCACATAGGATCATAGAATCCCCACAGAGCAGAAGGAGGCTATTTGGCCCATCAAGTCTGCACCGACCGCAAACACCACCCAGGTCCTTTAGCAGTGCTAACCACTGTGCCATCGTGCCGCCCAAACAAGATACGAGTGGTACGGTGGAACAGTGGTTAGCACTGCTGCCTCACAGCGCCAGGGGCCCAGGTTTTATTCTGGCCTTGGGTGGAGTTTGCACATTCTCCCCGTGTCTGTGTGGGTTTCTTCCGGGTGCTCCGGTTTCCTCCCACACTCCAAGGATGTGTAGGTTAGGCAGCTTGGCCATGCTAAACTGCCCCTTAGTGTCCCAAGATGTGCAGGTTAGGTGGATTAGCTGTGCCAAATTGCCCCTTAGTGTCCCAAGGTGTGTCAGTTGGGGGGATTAGCGGGGTACATACATGGGGTTATGGGGAGAGGGTTTGGATGAGATGCTCTGTCGGGATGTCAGTGCAGACTCGATGGGCCTGCTTCTGCACTGTAGGGATTCTAAGAAAAGGCATTGCACCCCATCTTGTGCTTGATCTTCAGAATAGATGCCTCAAGAAGACTCCAGTTCTGAAGAAGGTTCATTCAGACTCAAAACGTTGGGTCTATTCTCTCTCCACAGCTGCTGTCAGACCTGCTGAGATTTTCCAGCATTTTCTGTTTTCGCATTGGGAGGACTGGCCATTTAAAAACCCAATTGCTTGTTGAACCAGGAGAATCCTTCCTGTATTTTACAGGGAGAAGCCTCAATTCACTGTGTACAGGTACAGAAGCTGAAACATCGCTTCCCATTTACAAGAGCCTCAATTACTCAGTGAGGCTTCACATTGTTGCAGTGTAACAACATGAAGCCAAAATGCTTGAAATATTCAGCCGTCCAAGCAGTATCTATGGAGAGAGAAACAGAGTTAATAACTCAGATCTGTGACCATAAGACATAGGAGCAGAATTAGGCCACTCGGCCCATCGAATATGATTTTTCTTTGGAATTTTTTTCTGAATCTGACATTTTGTCACAAGGGGAATTTCACAGTAACTTCATTGCAGCGTTAACGTAAGCCTTACTAGTGACTAATAGATAAACTTTACATTAACTGAAAAATTACCGCTCTGATGGGATTAAAGTGAAGACGGAAGCAGGAGGAGGGGAGAGTGGGGGAGGGGAGAGTGGGGGAGGGGAGAGTGGGGGAGGGGAGAGTGGGGGAGGGGAGAGTGGGGGAGGGGAGAGTGGGGGAGGGGAGAGTGGGGGAGGGGAGAGTGGGGGAGGGGAGAGTGGGGGAGGGGAGAGTGGGGGAGGGGAGAGTGGGGGAGGGGAGGAGAGAGTGGGGGAGGGGAAAGTGGGAGGGCAGGGGGAGGGGAGAGTAGGAGGCAGGGGGAGGGGAGAGTGTGGGGAGGGGAGAGTGGGGGGGCAGGGGGAGAAAAGAGTGGGGGGAGAGGAGAATGGGGGGGGGCAGGGGAGGGGAGAGTGGAAGGAGAGGGGGAGGGGAAAGTGGGGGAGGTGGGACAGGGGAGGGGAGAGTGGGGGGCAAGAGGAGGGGAGATTGAAGGGCAGGGGAGGGGAGAGTGGGAGGACAGGGTGAGGAGATTGGTGGAGTAGTGGATGAGGTAGAGGGCTGTTGTAGGCTGCAAGGGACAGAGGATGCAAAGCTGGGCTGAAAAATGGCAAATGGAGTTTCACCCTGATAAATGTGAGGTGATTCATTTTGGTAGGACTAATTTAAATGTGGATTACAGGGTCAAAGGTAGGGTTCTGAAGACTGTGGAGGAACAGAGAGATCTTGGGGTCCATATCCACAGATCGCTAAAGGTTGCCACTCAAGTGGATAGAGCTGTGAAGAAGGCCTATAGTGTGTTAGCTTTTATTAACAGGGGGTTGGAGTTTAAGAGCCGTGGGGTTATGCTGCAACTGTACAGGACCTTGGTGAGACCACATTTGGAATATTGTGTGCAGTTCTGGTCACCTCACTATAAGAAGGATGTGGAAGCGCTGGAAAGAGTGCAGAGGAGATTTACCAGGATGCTGCCTGGTTTGGAGGGTAGGTCTTATGAGGAAAGGTTGAGGGAGCGAGGGCTGTTCTCTCTGGAGCAGAGGAGGCTGAGGGGAGACTTAATAGAGGTTTATAAAATGATGAAGGGGATAGATAGAGTGAACGTTCAAAGATTATTTCCTCGGGTGGATGGAGCTATTACAAGGGGGCATAACTATAGGGTTCATGGTGGGAGATATAGGAAGGATATCAGAGGTAGGTTCTTTACGCAGAGAGTGGTTGGGGTGTGGAATGGACTGCCTGCAGTGATAGTGGAGTCAGACACTTTAGGAACATTTAAGTGGTTATTGGATAGGCACATGGAGCACACCAGGATGATAGGGAGTGAGATAGCTTGATCTTGGTTTCAGATGAAGCTCGGCACAACATCATGGGCTGAAGGGCCTGTTCTGTGCTGTACTGTTCTATGTTCTATGAGAGTGGGGGAAAAGGGAGGGGAGAGATGGGTGACAGGGGAAGGGGAGAGTGGGGGAACAGGGAGGGGAGAGTGGGGGGACGGGGCGGGGAGAGTGGGGGACAGGGGGAGGGGAGAATGGGGGGACAGGGGAGGGGAGAGTGGGGGGACAGGGGAGGGGAGAGTGGGGGTACAGGGGGAGAGGAGAGTGGGGGGACAGGGGAGGGGAGAGTGGGGGACAGGGGGAGGGGAGAATGGGGGGACAGGGGAGGGGAGAGTCGGGGGACAGGGGGAGGGGAGAATGGGGGGACAGGGGAGGGGAGAGTCGGGGGACAGGGGGAGGACTCTTTCCCATGCTTCAGATGCTTCCTAAACTGTGGAGTCTGGAACTGGATGCAATCCTCCGGCTGAAGTCTAACTAGTGACTTATGGATTCAGCACAACCTCCCTGCTCTTGTACCCTTTGCCCCTATAAATTAAACCTAGGATACCGTTTGCTTCAGTAACTGCTCTCTCTCCAGCTGCCCTGCGACCTTCAATGATCAGGGTGGCACAGTGGTTAGCACTACAGCCTCACAGCACCAGGGACCCGGCTTGGGTCACTGCCTGTGTGGAGTTTGCACGTTCTCCCCGTGTCTGTGTGCGTTTCCCCCGGGTGCTCTGGTTTCCTCCTATACTCCAAAGGTGTGCGGTTTAAGTTGAATGCCATGCTAAATTTTCCCTTGGTGTCGGTAAAACTTGGGGTTATAGGGATAGGGCCTGGATGGGATAGCATCCACCGCACTTTGGGGTAGCGAATTCCACAGATTCACAACCCTTTGGGAGAAGTAGTTTCTCCTCAACTCTGTTTTAAATTTGCTGCCCCTTATCCTCTCGTCCCAGAATGTCCCACAAGAGGAAGCATCCGCTCCACGTCTACTCTATCCATACCTTTTATCATCTTGTGTACCTCAATTTGATCTCCCCCTCATTCGTCTAAATTCCAGAGAGCATAGGCCTAAACTGTTCTTACACAGGATAGGGCAGTGGGAAGGGGAGGGAGTATTGGGAAGAATGTGGTGGAAATCTGAAGGAAAGTTGATGGGACGTTCCTGTTCAGGACAGGAACAGAAAATGAGAGTGATATGATCACCATGGTACCGGGAAAAGAGGCGAGGGTGGGGTATTGACTAGGGCAGAAAAAAAAGGAAGATCCAAGTATTCCACAAAACTGTAGACATGACCAGAACCCCTGTGGATTCCCAGAATAATTCCTTCTGGTTGGAGGAAGTGAGGAGAGTCAAAGGGGAAGTTGTTTAATGAAAAACAAGTTCAGCCAGGAGTGGGAGGGTGCTGAATGGGGACTGGTTCGGCAGCCAGTCAGAGACGAGGTGGAGAGTCCCGCTGGGGGATAGGCTGAGGGCCGATAGCACTGCATAAGATAACGAAAGGGCTGGATTTCATATCTGTCGATAGAGTGTTTCAGATCAGTAAGGAGCAGAGCTCACACACTGTGCACAAGCAGGACCCAGCTGAATAGCAGTCAGAGCCCAGAGAGTAATGAATCTTTGGAATATAGATCATCATAGAATCCCTACAGTGCAGAAGGAGGCCATTCAAGTCTGCATAATCCCACCCTATTCCAGTAACCCCACTTATTTATCCTGCTAATCCCCCTGACATTAGGGGCAATTTAGCATGGCCAATCAACCTAACCCGCACATTTTTGGAGGAAACTGGAGCACCCGGAGGAAACCCACACAGACACGGGGAGAGCGTGCAAACTACACATAGACAGTGACCCAAGGTCGGAATCGAACCCGGGTCCCTGGCGCTGTGAGGCAGCAGTGCCAACCACTGTGCCACCATGCCGCCCGTTGTTGCATTGTGCAGTATGCACAATGCATATTGTTGCATTTTGCAGTGTCAATTCTGCGCATTCCTTCAAAAGCTTCCCGGCTGGGCACATGGTCACATCACACACAGCATAAGTGACCCAACAGTTAAGATAAACACAATCAAGTGATCTCCAGGACTAGTTTCGACTGGAGTCAGGGAAGGTGGGAGGAAGGGGATTGGTTCAGAGAGGAACCCTCTAGCTTTTCAATCCTTAAGGTTCCCACCTTCCTATCTTCTGGTTTTCTGCTTATCACCTGATGGATTTGTGTGTGTGTGTGCGGTGTTAACATTAAGGGGAAGGCGATGGCCCAGTGGTATTATCGCGAGACTATTAATCCAGAAACTCAGCTAATGTTCTGGGGACCCGGGTTCGAATCCCACCACGGCAGATGGTGGAATTTGAATTCAATAAAAAATATCTGGAATTAAGAATCTACTGATGAAACCATTGTCGGAAAAACCCATCTGGTTCACTAATGTCCTTTAGGGAAGGAAATCTGCTGTCCTTACCCGGTCTGGCCTACGTGTGACTCCAGAGCCACAGCAATGTGGTTGACTCTCAATTGCCCTCAGGCAACTCGGGATGGGCAGTAAATGCTGGCCGGCCAGCGATGCCCATGTCCCACGAATGAATAAAAGAAAGTATATAGTCACGATGTTCCAGCCATTCTGACTGGGCAGCAGACTTGATTCACCAGCTAGCCATCATTTTTTAATGTCTATTTGTCTAAACTGCAGCAAGACTAAAGAAACCAATGAATAACAGAGACATTCGCTCCGCGATGCCCATGTGCTGATGTCAGTGTGTGACTGAGTCGAAGATCCATCTTTCTCCCTAGGGAGGGATGGGGAACCAGGGCGAGAGGTTTCTTGTGCATCTCCTGCTAATTCAGTTTGGAATGAGACATTTACTGTGGGGTAGGCGATGGTCTCATGGTATTATCACCAGACTATTAATCCCGAAACTCAGCTAATGTTCTGGGGACCTGGGTTTGAATCCCGCCACGGCAAATGGTGGAATTTGAATTCAATAAAAAAAAATCTGGAATTAAGAATCTACTGATGACCATGAAACCATTGTCGATTGTCAGAAAAACCTATCTGGTTCACTAATGTCCTTTAGGGAAGGAAGCATGTCGTCATTACCTGGTCTGGCCTACAAGGGACTCCAAATCCACAGCAATGTGGTTGACTCTCAACTGCCCTCAGGCAACTAGGGATGGGCAATAAATGCTGGCCCAGCCAGCGACGCCCATATCCCATGAATGAATTTTTAAAAGACTAGCTAGTGATGTGGTTCTGTGCTGGCCTGGCCTCACGAGTCATATGTGACCTCGAGGGAAAGTGAATAAAAGGGGAAGGCATTGGAAGGAGGGAATATATCATCAACGAAGAAACAAAATGAGTTTTTGATTCTAATCACAGAAAGTAGGTGTGTCTGTGTTCCGATGGGTAGGATCTGAAGGAACACCCTCTGGCTCCAATGATGCAATCTGTTGGTAACCACTGGCAACAATCTGGAGCTCCCTAATCATTGGGTGGAAACTAAGTGTGGTATTTGAGTGTCTTGTGTTTAATTATGGGGGGAGGTTGATATTCTTTCTCACGGCGTGTTTGGAGGCAAGGAAGGCATTTAATCAGGCAGGAGGATGACGTGCCAGCATCTCAATGCCTATAGGCAGGAGGGAGAAGTAGGCCCACCCCAACACCTTTTTGGCTCTGCTAAAATTACGTTCATAAGTTCATCAGATATAGGAGCAGAATTAGGCCATTCGGCCCATCGAGTCCACTCCGCCATTCGATCATGGCTGATATGCTCCTCATCCCCATTTTCCTGCCTTCCCCCCATAACCCTTCAACCCATTACCAATTAAAAATCTGTCTAACTCCTCCTTAAATTTACTCACTGTCCCAGCATCCATTGCACTTTGGGGTCGCAAATTCCACAGATTCACAACCCTTTGGGAGAAGTAGTTTCTCCTCAACTCTGTTTTAAATTTGCTACCCATTATCCTAAGATTTTGACCTCTCGCCCAAGAATGCCCCACAAGAGGAAGCATCCGCTCCACGTCTACTTTATCCATACCTTTTATCATCTTGTATACCTCAATTTGATCTCCCCTCATTCTTCTAAATTCCAGAGAGTATCAGCCTAAACTGTTCAATCTTTCTTCATACGACAAACCCCTCATCTCTGGAATCAATCTAGTGAACCTCCTCTGAACTGCCTCCAATGTCACTACATCTTTCCTCAAATAAGGAGACCAAAACTGTGCACAATACTCCAGGTGCGGCCTCGCCAATGCCTTGTGTGGTTGTTAAATCCAGAACGGGAAATCCCATAGTCGGGCTTTCCACCCTGACCCCAATTGAGATCGTTCATAGCCATTTAATGACCACTTGATTTGATTTGATTTGATTTATTATAGTCACATGTATTGGGAGAGGTGAAAAGTATTGTTTCTCGCGCACTGTACAGACAAAACATCCTGTTCATAGAGTACAAAGGGGAGAAGGAAAGGAGAGGGTGCAGAATATAGCTGCCAGAATTCTACCGCCCCGCCCGTCACGTGAATCGGAGTGAGCAAGGGGCCGACAATGAGAAGGTCCGTTGACCTTGGGCGGGATTTTCTGGTCTCGGGTTGAATGGGGCCGTAAAATTCCACCCAATGTTACAGTCATAGCTAGTGTGCAGAAAAAGATCAACTTAATGAGAGGTAGGTCCATTCAAAAGTCTGACAGCAGCAGGGAAGAAGCTGTTCTTGAGTGACCTCAGACTTTTGTATCTTTTTCCCGACGGAAAAAGATGGAAGAGAGAATGTCTTGGGTGCGTGAGGTCTGTAATTATGCTGGCTGCTTTTCCGAGGCAGCGGGAAGTGTAGACAGAGTCAATGGATGGGAGGCTGGTTTGTGTGATGGACTGGGCTACGTTTACAACCCGCATTTCTTGCGGTCTTGGGCAGAGCAGGAGCCATACCAAGCTGTGATACAACCAGAAAGAATGCTTTCTATGGTGCATCTGTAAAAACTGGCGAGAGTCGAAGTGGACATGCTGAATTTCCTTAGCCTCAAGGTCCTCATCCCTGGTATGAAGCCAATAGCAGGAGGGCTTGATTCCCCTCAGTGAGCACGGCTGTCAGACCCATGCGGGCTGCTTGTTGTCCCTCCAGGGACTGGGGGGGGGGCTTCATTCAATCAAGGGGCCTGGCATTGGGAAGGGTTGGGTGGTTGGGGGGTGTGTGGGGTTGCAGCTGAGAACCTACCCCTTGTCCTTGCTGCTGACCACCCCCTTCCTTCTCTGCAACCACCACCCCATGGAACCCCTCCCACCATGACGCCCCTCTGGCCTGGGCCACTCGCTAATCCTGGGCCTCCAGTTGGCTGGCCTTCTGACACCAAGCGCTGCCTCCCTGCTGAACAACAGGGCTGATGGCCAGGTCTCTGATTGGCTGGCAGCTCTCCTTGGAGTGGAGTTCCACCTCCGGGGTCCTTGATCCGAGACGATTCCTCCAGTGACCATTGAAGCGTCTGTGAGGCACTTAATACCTGGGAGTAAATCTCCAAGACACAAACACAACACTTGCCTCGCTGCATTGTAAGTGTGAAGGTTGTGCAGGGTGCAAATGAACCAAAGATCATCCTCTGTAGCTGCACTGCGGTCAAACGCTCTGTAACTGGTTGCATCATGGGTAAAGGGCCATTTTAGATTCGAGAAATCAGCCAATAAAATTCTCATTGCCTTCTTCAGCACCTACAGCTTCTGTTATTGGTGTGCCTCTCACCTGATGAAGGGGCAGTGCTCCGAAAGCTCGTGCTACCAAATAAACTTGTTGGACTTTAACCTGGTGCTGTGAGACTTCTTATTGTGCCCACCCCAGTCCAACACCGGCATCTCCACATCATGATGTGGCACTGTAATCTATGCTCCCAAATACAAGAGATATTCTGAGGGAGCAGAAAGAGACACAAGGAGATTCCATCCGCTACTCAGCCCCCAAATGGCAGTGTTACTCAGGCCTGAACTGCAGACTTGGAGCACAGCACGGTGGCACAGTGGTTAGCACTGCTGCCTCACAGCACCAGGGACCCGGGTTCGATTCCCAGCTTGGGTGACCGTCTGCGTGGAGTCTGCACAGTAAGAAGTCTCACAACATCAGGTTAAAGTCCAACAGGTTTATTTGGTAGCACGAGCTTTCGGAGCGCCGCTCCTTCATCAGGTGAGTGAAACACACCAAATAAACCTGTTGGACTTTAACCTGGTGTTGTGAGACTTCTTACTGTGTCCACCCCAGTCCAACACCGGCACCTCCACATCATGTGTGGAGTCTGCATGTTCTCCTCGTGTCTGCATGGGTTTCCTCCGGGTGCTCCAGTTTCCTCCCACACTCCAAAGATATGCAGGTTAGGTGTATTGACCATGCTAAATTGCCCCTTAGCATCAGGGGGATTAACGGGGTAAATACGGGTTGTGGGGATAGGGCCTGGGTGGGATTGTTATTGGTGCAGGCTCGATGGGCTGAATGGCCTCCTTCTGCACTGTAGGGATTCTATAATTCTATGAACATGTATTGTTCCACTTTTAATTCCGGGCACTTCCTGTGCCTGCATTACAATAATGACAATGCTTCAACGCTACCTCAAAGCCTTCGAGACATTGTTGGTTATGGAAGGTGCTGTATGAATGATTTGATTTGATTTGATTTATTATTGTCACATGTATTAGAATACAATGGAAAGTATTGTTGCTTGCGCATTATACAGACAAAGCATACCATTCATAGAGAAGGAAATGAGAGGGTGTAGAATGTAGTGTTACAGCCATAGCTAGGGTGTAGAGAAAGATCAACTTAATGCAAGTAGGTCCATTCAAAAGCCTGATGGCAGCAGGGAAGAAGCTGCTCTTGGTCGGTTGGTGTGTGACCTCAGATTTTTGTATCTTTATCCCGACAGAAGAAGATGGAAGAGAGAATGTCCGGGGTGTGTGGGGTCCTTCATTATGTTGGCTGCTTTTCCGAGGCAGCGGGAAGTGTGGACAGAGTCAATGGATGGGAGGCTGGTTTGTGTGATTGATTGGGGCTACATTCATGGCCTTTTGTAGTTTCTTGCGGTCTTGGGCAGAGCAGGAGCCATACCAGGCTGTGATACAACCAGAAAGAATGCTTTCTATAGTGCTTCTGTAAAAGTTGGTCAGAGTCACAGCGGACATGCCAAATGTGGTAAGTCCTTTCTTTTTAAGCTTTCAGACAAGTACGAAGTCCAACATTTATGAACCACAGACTTTACTTTTACTTTCCATCTATACATGATATGGGAAACACTCAAACACAAGAGAAACAAAACTGACATCTTTGCAACTTACCCCATGACAGGAGTTTTCTGTAAAATACAAAGCAAAACTGGCAAACACAATCGTCATGTGGAGATGCCAGTGTTGGACTGGGGTAAACACAGTAAGGAGTCGAACAACACCAGGTTAAAGTCCAACAGGTTTATTTGGTAGCAAACGCCACTCGCTTTCGGAGCACTGCTCCTTCGTCAGAGTGATTTCCACCCCATCTGACGAAGGAGCAGTGCTCCGAAAGCTAGTGGCGTTTGCTACCAAATAAATCTGTTGGACTTTAACCTGGTGTTGTTAAACACAATCCTCACCAGACTGGTATTTCGAGTGAGGATGGGTTACAATCCAAAACCCTGAGGTGTTCAGGATTTACTCCCCACACTAAACTCAATCCTCACACACTGACTTCCAACAACTACAACTCGGAATTGTAACAATCCGAGTTCCCGGGAGGCACGCCTGAATTCAAAGGGGTGGCTGTGATTACAATGCGGTCAGGTGGGTAGGTTGCACACTCGGACTGGTTAGTGGAGTGAGGCTGGTTTAGACAACCTGGGCTGGTTAGTGAACACAAGCAGGTTGGAGAGCTTGGGCTGGTTAGTGGGTTGGTTAGTGAATTCAGTCTGGTTAGATGATTTGGACTGGTTAATAGATTTGGGCTGGTTAGTGGACGCTGGCTGGTGAGAAAACTTCAGCTGGTTAGTGAACATAAGCAGTTTGGAGAGCTTGGGCTGGTTAGTGGGCTGGTTAGTGAATTCAATCTGGTTAGATGGTTTGGACTGGTTAATAGATTTGGGCTGGTTAGTGGACTCTGGCTGGTTACTGGATCCAGACTGGTTAGTAAACTTGGGCTGCTACACAGAGGCGAGTATTTAAAATCAATCTCACCCCCAGTGTCAAAACAAAAAGACACTTTGAGTGGAAACCCTCGACCAAACTAAATGTCAGTCAGCCTTCTCTCATTACAGATTCAGAATATTGTGGAAGGAATTGTCGCTGGAGGACAGAGATGTATGTTGTGAAATTGGAGGCTGGTTGTACATTGTCAGTCTCCCGCTGCCTCGGATACATGCACATTAACTGCTTTGCCTACCCATTTCAAACTTCCTGTTTCCTTTCACCCCCGAGTGAACTTTCACCTTGCCCCCAGGTGTCAAACTGGGATTGCATGTCAGCCTTCTGTTGAAGAAAATTTCTACTGAATCAATGAAAATGAATCATAAATCTCCAGAGTACAGAGGGAGGCCATTTGGCCCATCATGCATTTGCTGCCTCATTCGAAGAACCTCCAATTAATTCCACTCTCCTGCTCTTTCTTGAAAACCCTGGAATTATTTCCTATTCACGTTCTTCCACGCCTCTACTTTCTCAGCAAGCTAAGGCAATTTGGCATGTCTGTTGCGACTCTCACCAATTTTTACAGATGCACCATAGAAACCATCCATTCCGGATGTATCACAGCTTGGTATGGCTCCTGCTCTGCCCAAGGCCACAAGAA
Source organism: Mustelus asterias (assembly GCF_964213995.1). Classification (NCBI taxonomy): domain Eukaryota; kingdom Metazoa; phylum Chordata; class Chondrichthyes; order Carcharhiniformes; family Triakidae; genus Mustelus; species Mustelus asterias. Next base: position 63,854,126 of record NC_135823.1, read on the forward strand.
ACTACAAAAGTTTGTGAATGTAGCCCAATCCATCATGCAAACCAGCCTCCCATCCATTGACTCTGTCTACACTTCCCGCTGCCTCGGCAAAGCAGCCAGCATAATCAAGGACCACACGCATCCCAGACATTCTCTCTTCCACAATCTTCCATGGGGAAAAAGATACAAAACTCTGAGGTCAAGTACCAACCGACTCAAGAACAGCTGCTCCCCTGCTGCCATCAGACTTTTGAATGGACCTACCATATATTAAATTGATCTTTCTCTACATCCTACCTATGACTGTAACACTACCTTCTGTACCCTCTCCTTTCCTTCTCCCCTATGTACTCTATGAATGGTGTGCTTTGTCTGTATAGCGCACAAGAAACAATACTTTTCACTGTATCCCAATATTTTTTTTAATTTATCCATTCGTGGGACATGGGCGTTGCTGGCTGGCCACATTTATTGCCCATCCCTAGTTGCCCTTGGAGGGTAGTTGGGAGTCAACCACATTGCTGTGGCTCTGGAGTCACATGTAGGCCAGACCAGATGGCCTACATGTAAGGATGGCAGATTTCCTTCCCTAAAGGACATTAGTGAACCAGATGGGTTTTTCCGACAATCGACAATGTTTTTCACGGTCATCAGTAGATTCTTAATTCCAGATGGTCTTTATTGAATTCAAATTCCACCATTTGCCCGTGGTGGGATTCGAACCCCAGTCCCCAGAACATTAGCTGAGTTTGTGGATTAATAGTCTGGCGATAATACCACCAGGCCATCACCTGTGAGAATAATAAGTCAAATCAAATCAAATTTGCCCCCAGCTTTCCAAACTGTGAGTCACAACTCCCAGTGGGGATCAGGGGGTGAGTAACTGAGGTTGCAGGCAGGTGGCCATAGAGTGGAGACTCCGATTTCATAGTGAAGGGATCGCTGCAAGATTCATAGAATAATTGAATCCCTATAGTGCAGAAGGAGGCCATTTGGCCCATCGAGTCTGTCCCGACCACAATCCCACCCAGGCCCTATCCCCATAACCCCATGCATTTACCCCAGCCACTCCCCCAGACACTAAGGGGCAATTTAGCATGGCCAATCCAGCTAACCCGCACATCTTTGGAGTGTGGGAGGAAACTGGAGCACCCGGAAGAAACCCACGCAGACACGGAGAGAACGTGCAAACTCCACACAGACGGTGACCCAAGCTGGGAATTGAACCCGGGTCCCTGGCACTGTGAGGCAGCAGTACTAACCACTGTGCCACCATGCCGCCCTGACTCTTTTAACCGTGCGTGATATACTTGTGCCTGTTGCCTAATCTGATTGGCTCTGAAGCTCAATCATTGGGAACAGCAGGACTGGCAAAATGGTAAGTGCCTTAGTTGTTTTTTGTGTCTGTTTCTGAGCTGTTTGAACCCTGAACCCACTCCACAGCCCTCCCGTTTCCCCAATTTTCACTCTGGGATTGTGCCAACTGTGCAACGTGGAATTAGGAAGAAATAGAAAGCATTGAATAATCAAGTTCCCTTTTGAAGTTTACACTTGAATAACTTCCCGATACATTTCCAGTACTGAAAAACAGAAAACGCTGGAAAATCTCAGCAGGCCTGACAGCATCTGTGGAGAGAGAATAGAGCCAACATTTTGAGTCTGGATGACCCTTCATTAGCTCTGACAAAGGGTCATCCAGACTCGAAACGTTGGCTCTATTCTCTTTCCATAGATGCTGTCAGACCTGCTGAGATTTTCCAGAATTTCTGTTTTTGTTTCAGATTCCAGCATCCGCAATATTTTGCTTTTCTTTTCCAGTGGTGGCACAGTGGGTTAGCACTGCTGCCTCACAGCACCAGGGGCCCAGGTTCAAATCTGGCCTCTGTGCAGAGTCCCCCTGACATTAAAGGGCAATTTAGCATGGCCAATCCAACCTAACCTGCACATCTTTGGACTATGGGAGGAAACCGGAGCACCCGGAGGAAACCCACGCAGACACGGGGAGAATGTGCAGACTCCGCACAGACAGTGACCCGAGGCCAGAATTGTCTGCGTGGGTTTCCTCCGGGTGCTCCGGTTTCCTCCCACAGTCCAAAGATGTGCAAGTTAGGTGGATTGGCCATGCTAAATTGCCCCTTAGTGTCCCAAGATGAAGGTTAGGGGGGCATGATGGCACAGTGGTTAGCACTGCTGCCTCACAGTGCTAGGGACCTGGGTTCAATTCCAGCCTCGGGTCACTGTGTGGAATTAGCACATTCTCTCTGTGTCTGCGTGGGTTTCCTCCGGGTGCTCCGGTTTCCTCCCACAGTCCAAAGATGTGCGGGTTAGGTGGATTGGCCATAATAAATTGCCTCTTAGTGTTCCTAGATGTAGGTTAGGGGGATTAGCAGGGTAAATATTTGGGGCCACGGGGATAAGACCTGGATGGGATGCTCTGTTGGATAGTCAGTTAGGAATTCTATGAATCCAGCTCAACAATTAGCTTTGTAAAATGACGGGGGGAATTTTCCCTTCCCGCCTGCCACGGGAATTGTAGCGGGCGGGACACGGAACCTGCAAAGGTCTGTTGACCTTGGGTGGGATTTTCCAGTCTTGGGGCGAATGTGGCCGGAAAATCCCGCCCGATGACTCTAATACCCTTTTGGGCCTGCGACCAAACTGAATCATAGAATTCCATAGAATCCCTACTGTGCAGAAGGAGGCCATTTGGCCCATCGAGCCTGCACCGGCAACAATCCCACCCAGGCCCTATCCCCGTAACCCCACCCTAGCTAATCCCCCTGTCACTAAGGGGCAAGTTAGCATGGCCAATCCACCTAAAAAAAAACAGGAGGTTTCGACAATGGGCATTTAATACTCCTTTTATGTCTGGTACCAAATGGAAGATGTATCGCAAAATAGACTTTGGTTTCTTCTTTATATGGGTACACGGCTCAGAATGTGAACAGAATTCCCACTCACCTGAAGAAGGGGCTCAGAGCCTCGAAAGCTTGTGTGGCTTTTGCTACCAAATAAACCTGTTGGACTTTAACCTGGTGTTGTTAAACTTCTTACTGTGTTTACACGGCTCAGGTCAGAGGAACAGCTGATTTCAATGGTGGCCGCATCTTGCATCCCATAATAAAGCAGATCTCCTTTATGGTTACAAAATGAATCATTTTCACTTTCTCCTTTCTGTAACAGTCACTCCTTGTTTCACATTCACTGAATCTTGCTGTTTCCCTCGCTCTGTTTCTCTTTGTATTTGCATCTCGCTCACAGTTTAATTTCTGGGCTTCACTCCAACTTGCTTTTTGACTCTTTTTGTTCATTTGAAGGTCTTCCCCTTTCCTGACTTTCTTTTCCTCCTGACTGTAACCTCTTTCTCGCTAAATCATGTGGAATATAGGAACAGGAGGAGGCCCCTTCAGCCTGTTCCAGGGTTCAATCAGGATCATAGAATCACTGCAGTGCAGAAGGAGGCCAGTCGGCCCATCGAGTCTGCACCAACCACAATCCTACCCTGCCCCTATCCCCATAGCCCCACGTATTTACCCTGCTAATCCCCCTGACACAAAAGCGCAATTTACCATGGCCAATCAACCTAGCCCGCACATCGTTGGACTGCAATGAAGTTACTGTGAAAATCCCCTAGTCGCCACACTCCGGTGCCTGTTCAGGTAACACTGAGGGAGAATTTAGCATGGCCAATGCACCTAACCAGCACGTCTTTCTGACTGTGGGAGGAAACCCACACAGACACGGGGAGAACGTGCAAACTCCACACAGACAGTGACCCAAGCCGGGAATCGAACCCGGGTCCCTGGCACTGCGAAGCAGCAGTGTTAACCATTGTTCCTCCGTGCTGCCCTAGTCATATGTAGGCCAGACCAGGTAAGGATGGCAGATTTCCTTCCCTGAAGGATATTAGTGAATCAGATGGGTTTTTCCGACAATCGACAATGGTTTCATGGTCATCAGTAGATTCTTCCAGTGGATCCCAAATATTGCAAGGAAAATTACTTACCTGATGATAGGGTGGTAAGTGCCAATTCACATAAATACTCACATGACAGATGTGGTAATTTTGTGTTATGTCCTTTAACAGGTCAGTGCGTTAATGCATTAATGTCAAGCAGGGATGGCTCAATGTTTTGGCAGGCCTGTCCCACGGCTGAGTGTGATATGTCAAGAGCCCCCTTAACCCCTTTCAGAGAGGCATACTTTCCTGGGAGCAAAATCTAATTAAGAAAAACTCAAGGCCAAATGAGTCAGAAAGATTCCTCTTGAACCCTCAAGGCCCTGAAACTAGTTCAAGGATTGCTTTAACTTTGACTTGTATCATGGCATAGGTTGCATGCATAATGATGGAGGATTTGTATATACATACAAACCAGCCTCTCATCCAATGGAAGAGGATGGCTGGAGCGTTGAGGTGAAAAATCACAACACCGGGTTAAAGTCCAACAGGTTTATTTGGTAGCACGAGCCTTCCGAGCACTGCTCCTTCATCAGGTGAGTGCCCTCACCTGCTGAAGGGGCAACACTCTGAAAGCTTGTGCTACCAAATAAACCTGTTGGACTTTAACCTGGTGTTGTGAGACTTCTTACTGTGTTTACCCCAGTCCAACGCCGGCAACACCACATCAAGGTGGAAAATGGCACCGGTGGAATCAAATTCATGCCACAATATTCCTTCTTTGAGTACATTCAGTGTCCTCACCAAAATGGCCTCTAACACAGCCAGGAAGGAAAGCACGGCCTGGGCACCACCAAAATGGTGTTGGTAACACCAAGAAAACAGGTGCCATGGAGCCCCTTTGCAGCCCCAACTCTCTATTGTTGATACAATATATCGGGCACGATCTTACAGTAAATATCCATAAAGTAAAGTTTATTTATTACGCACAAGTAAGGCTGACATTAACACTACAATGAAGTTACTGTGAAATTCCCCTATTCCACGTGCTGAAAGAGTGAGAAAATGGAAGATTCTGGGGCCGTTTTTTTTCGGTGAGCTGCAAGTCGTAGTCTTGTGCACTCAGTGCAAAAGGAAGTCAGGATGAGATTCCCGCCAGTAGGGGTAGAACATAGAACATAGAACATAGAACATTACAGCGCAGAACAGGCCCTTCGGCCCACGATGTTGCACCGACCAGTTAAAAAAAAAACTGTGACCCTCCAACCTAAACCAATTTCTTTTCGTCCATGAACCTATCTACGGATCTCTTAAACGCCCCCAAACTAGGCGCATTTACTACTGATGCTGGCAGGGCATTCCAATCCCTCACCACCCTCTGGGTAAAGAACCTACCCCTGACATCGGTTCTATAACTACCCCCCCTCAATTTAAAGCCATGCCCCCTCGTGCTGGATTTCTCCATCAGAGGAAAAAGGCTATCACTATCCACCCTATCTAAACCTCTAATCATCTTATATGTTTCAATAAGATCCCCTCTTAGCCGCCGCCTTTCCAGCGAAAACAATCCCAAATCCCTCAGCCTCTCCTCATAGGATCTCCCCTCCATACCAGGCAACATCCTGGTAAACCTCCTCTGCACCCTCTCCAAAGCCTCCACATCCTTCCTGTAATGTGGGGACCAGAACTGCACACAGTACTCCAAGTGCGGCCGCACCAGAGTTGTGTACAGTTGCAACATAACGCTACGACTCCTAAATTCAATCCCCCTACCAATAAACGCCAAGACACCATATGCCTTCTTAACAACCTTATCTACTTGATTCCCAACTTTCAGGGATCTATGCACACATATACCTAGATCCCTCTGCTCCTCCACACTATTCAAAGTCCTCCCGTTAGCCCTATACTCAACACATCTGTTATTCCTACCAAAGTGAATTACCTCACACTTCTCCGCATTAAACTCCATCCGCCACCTCTCGGCCCAACTTTGCAACCTGTCTAAGTCTTCCTGCAAACTACGACACCCTTCCTCACTGTCTACCACACCACCGACTTTGGTGTCATCAGCAAATTTGCTAATCCACCCAACTATACCCTCATCCAGATCATTAATAAATATTACAAACAGCAGTGGCCCCAAAACAGATCCCTGAGGTACACCACTTGTAACCGCACTCCATGATGAATATTTACTATCAACCACCACCCTCTGTTTCCTATCCGCTAGCCAATTCCTGATCCAATTTCCTAGATCACCCCCAATCCCATACATCTGCATTTTCTGCAGAAGCCTACCATGGTGAACCTTATCAAACGCCTTACTAAAATCCATATATACCACGTCCACTGCCCTGCCCCCATCCACCTCCTTGGTCACTTTCTCAAAAAACTCAATAAGGTTAGTAAGGCACGACCTACCTGCCACAAAACCATGCTGACTATCACCTATCAATTCATTACTCTCCAAATAACTATAAATCCTATCCCTTATAATTTTTTCCAACATCTTGCCGACAACAGAAGTGAGACTCACCGGTCTATAATTCCCGGGGAAGTCTCTGTTCCCCTTCTTAAACAATGGGACAACATTCGCTAACCTCCAATCTTCTGGTACTATACCAGAGGCCAACGACGACCTGAAGATCAGAGCCAGAGGCTCTGCAATCACTTCTCTTGCCTCCCAGAGAATCCTTGGATAAATCCCATCCGGACCAGGGGATTTATCTATTTTCAGACCCTCCAGAATATCCTGGGGGGGATGGAGACTAAGCTCAGCGGTGAAGCTGGCTGCTGAGCTCTTGGGGTGCCATTGCGCAGGCACCCTGATCTCTCAGACATTGGGAAACCCCCGCCCCCCTCCCCAACCACCGCAATCCCTGCCGATTGCTCCTATACCGGTCTCCACCCACCCCCACACCCCGCCGATTGCTACCTGTGCCGGAGACCAGCTGTGATTCCCACTGGTTGGAAGCTCAACCAGCGAGGGGGTTAACGCAAGTGAGCCCAGAAGATAGCATCCAGGACTCGCTAATGACAAGTAAAATGTGTCATAAATGTTTAAATCGATTTTGCACCCTTTCGCCAGCGGAACAGGACCGGTAAGATCGGGGGAGGAGAGGAAACTGGGTACGAAGCTGATTCTTCGCCTCTCACCTAATGTTACCACCTCACCTCTCCGTGCGACGGGTAGGATGATGTTGTACGATTGCGCCCATAGTGCGTGTCGTACTTCATTTCAATCTCTTACAGATTTGGCGATTTTCCCTGCTGCTGTCAGACTTTTGAATGGACCTACCTTGCATTAAGTTGATCTTTCTCTACACCCTAACTATGACTGTAACACTATATTCTGCACTCTCTCCTTTCCTTCTCTATGAACGGTATGCTTTGTCTGTACAGCGCGCAAGAAACAATGCTTTTCACTCTGTGCAAATACATGTGACAATAATAAATCAAATCAAATCAAATCAAGTCAAATCAAATGTTCCACATGGAGTGTATAGAGAATAATGTATATACTGGTAGAGGATATATACATTATGCTTTATACACTTGCCATTTGATTTGGTTTTATTTGATTTATTATTGTCGCATGTATTAGTATACAGCGAAAAGTATTGTTTCTAGCGCACTGTACAGACAAAGCATACCGTTCATAGAGAAGGAAAGGAGAGGGTGCAGAATGTAGTGTTACAGTCATAGCTAGGGTGTAGAGAAAGATCAACTTAATGCGAGGTAGGTCCATTCAAAAGCCTGATGGCAGCAGGGAAGAAGCTGTTCTTGAGTCGGTTGGTACGTGACCTCAGACTTTTGTATCTTTTTCCCGATGGAAGAAGGTGGAAAAGAGAATGTCTGGGGTGCGTGGAGTCCTTAATTATGCTGGCTGCTTTGCCGAGGCAGCGGGAAGTGTAGACAGAGTCAGTGGATGGGAGGCTGGTTTGCGTGATGGATTGGGCTACATTCATGACCCTTTGCGTTTCTTGTGGTCTTGGGCAGAGCAGGAGCCATACCAAGCTGTGATACAACCAGAAAGAACGCTTTCTGTGGTGCATCTGTAAAGGATGGGATCATCAACTTTCAGGTTAGTTGTAGCTTGGCTTTGAATGGCCACTGCTTAATTTGTGGAAGTGTTAGGGAGTTTTTTAACGTTCCTTCAACTTGCGATGGGGTTTCCAGCGATCGGCATTGCATGTGGGTGGAGGCCTTTTTCCTCACCTGAAGGGCTCTGTCCAGATTTTCTCTCATGGGCGCGATAATTATCATTCCCTTTGCCCTGCAGTATGACAGAGGTGATGTGGAGCAGGACACGCTGCTGGAAGAGGGAGGAGGAGAGAAGAAAGGCATCCCAGCAGGTGCTATCTATCCTGGGCCTTCAGGCAGTATTTCCACCCCCCCCACCCACCCCAGCCCCCCCCCCCCCGTCCTCCCTATCCCAGTCTCTTAGAGGATCTGTATGTGCAATGTTTCTGTTTTTGAATGTGGTTCACCCCAGAAACCTGCCCCTCTTGCAGACTGCCCCTCAGCCACACAGTGTGGCTAGGACAGCTGGTGGCTATGACTGGGGCTGTGCCCTTTAACCTCTTGCGGGGTCCTTCCAAACGGCACAAGATAATATTGGTTGTATAAGAGAGGACACAGTAGTTGCCAGAGGAGGAAATAGGTACGGCTTGGCGGCACGGTGGTTAGCACGGCTGCTTCAAAGCGCCAGGGACCCGGGTTCGATTCCGGGCTTGGGTCACTGTCTGCGCAGAGTCTGCACGTTCTCCCCACGTCTGCATGGGTTTCCTCCGGGTGCTCCGGTTTCCTTCCACAGCACAGTAAGAAGTCTCACAACACCAGGTTAAAGTTCAACAGGTTTATTTGTGATCACGAGCTTTCGGAGCGCTGCTCCTTCATCATCAACCCTAGCTAGGGTTGTCATCCTTGGAATTTATGCTCCTTCACCTGATGAAGGAGAAGCGCTCAAAAGCTCTTAATAACAAATAAACCTGTTGGACTTTAACCTGGTGATGTGAGACTTCTTACTGTGCCCACCCCAGTCAAACGCCGGCATCTCCCATAGTCTGAAAGACGTGCAGGTTAGGTGCTAAATTCTCCCCCAGTGTACCCGAACAGGCACCAGAGTGTGGCGACTCAGGGATTTTCACAGTAACTTCATTGCAGTGTTAATGTAAGCCTACTTGTGACACTAATAAATAAACTTTTCAAACATTTCATTCCTTCTTTCCTGAGGGAATAGGTGAAGCTTGGCTTTGACAGGACAATAGAAGCCCGGATGTCAGAGTTTGCCACTGGCACTTTGCTTTGCCAACACTGCATCTTCGTCCAGAGACGCAGGGAGCTGAATATCACCGTATTATTTCAAAGTGTCAGGCTCTGATGAAATGCCAGCGAGTAGCTCTCCAGCTGAGTTCTGAGTTCTGATCTGGAGACTTTTTATAAAACAATGAGTGGGGGAGGCGGGGGTGGGGGCTATGCCGTCAGTCTGGGGGCTGGGGCCTGAAGGAACGGGCAAGGCCAGCTCCACAGAGACCAGGCTGCCATCTTGAAAGGATGTCGCCGATCAGCACTGCAATTCAACGCCTCTCCTGGGATATTGGCCACGCTTTGCATTTGGGTTCGCAAATATTTGCCTGGAGTCCGCCACCTGGAAAGGACGGTCTCCGATTTGCCTGCAAAGCCCTGTTCCAGCGCATCAGCCTGGCTCTCTGGATGGCTAGCCCAGTGACAATACCACCACCTTTCCACAGAATGGTGAGATCTTCTGTGTTGCAGAACCAAATGCTGAACATTGGCCCAGAAACTCTGATCTCTGGAGGTACCCCACCCCCTGCAAGATTCTGTGGGGGAGCCCCGTGGAAATCCCCATTCACTGAGAATGCAGGAATGGCCTGGGAAGTTTATACTTCAGATGGGCAATTCCCACCCATCTGGAAGCACCAAAACTCTTGAGTTGGAAAGAGACTTTGAATGTTTTCCACTCACTTCCCAGAATCATTACCTCAGGAAAATTGGAAGCACTAAAACCATTTCTAACTCCTGGGTAACTGCATGACTGACCCCCCCCCCGCCTAACTCCCCACTGGATCCCCAACACCTCGACGACCCCCCACCCTGCTGACCTCCGACTCCTCACTGGACCCTCCCGACTACCCCTGCCAACCTGACTGGACACACAGCCCGACTAAACACCCAGCCCGACTAGACACCCAACCCGACTAGGCACCCAGCCCGACTAGTCACCCAGCCCGACTAGACATCCAACCTGACTAGACACCCAGCCCGACTAGACACCCATTTCGACTAGACACCCAACCCAACTACCTCACCCAGCCCGACTACCCCACCCAGCCCGACTAGACACCCAGCCCAACTAAACACCCAACCCAACTAGACACCCAACCCGATTAAATACCCAAGCACCCGACTACACCGCATGACTACCCTACATCCACGGACACCTGACTCCCCCAATCCCTAACCCACCCTACCCCCCCCACCTCCACCTCCTACTCTACCCCCTCAGCCCCTACCTCCTACCTTACCCCAATCCTCCACCTCCTATCCTACCCCCCACGTCCTCCCTTACCCCCTCATCCCACCCTCCCGCCACCTTATCATCATCTACCCACCCACCTGCCAACCCTACCCCCTCACCCATGTCCCTTATGCAATTATCTTCTCTCCATAGCTGCTCAAAGTGACGTTGGGATATTTAAACTCTTTATGATCAGAGTCCGACATTTAGTGCCACAAAGAGAGCTGGTCTTTCCCCGATGACCCTGCATTATGGAGGGAGGAACGCTCCACACAGCTAAAGATGCCCCAGAAGGACATCTGGGTGAAAAATACAGAGCTTTGGTTGCAAAGGGAAGTAAATATTAGCGGAGTACCATTCCTCAGAAGATTCAACCCATTATGTAGAAGACACAGTCTTTAATAGGAGAGGCACGGCGGCACAGTGGTTAGCACTGCTGCCTCACAGCGCCAGGGACCCGGGTTCGATTCCCGCTTTGGGTCACTGTCTGTGTGGAGTTTGCACGTTCTCCCCGTGTCTGCGTGGGTTTCCTCCGGGTGCTCCGGTTTCCTCCCACACTCCAAAGATGTGCGGGTTAGGTGGATTGGCCATGCTAAATTGCCCCTTAGTGTCAGGGGGATTAGCGGGGTAAATATGTGGGGTTATGAGGATGGGACCTGGGGGTGGGATTGTGGTCGGTGCAGACTCAATGGGCCGAGTGGCCTCCTTCTGCACTGTGGGGGTTCTCTGATTCTATGAAATACCTGAAAAAACTGGTTGCGAAATATTCTGGAATGATCTGAAGTCACTAAAGACTCGGTAAATGCAAATCATGGGGGTGATTCTCCCATCCCGGGTTGGGCCTGGGGGTGCGTCTGTGGGCCAATTCCTGGGGTTCGCGCATGCGTTCCCGATGCGCGCACATCTCCCAGCGATGGAAGTCCGGCGCAGTCGGGAACTCGCTGGAAACTGGCGGGAACAGCAGGTAAGTGATTTTAATTGATTTTTAATGTTAATTAAATGTGATTTTCGGGCCTAAGAGCATCTCCCACCCCGCCAGTGCAATTTCACTCCGGAGGGGTTTAGAGTAGCTCCCCACTTTCGGGGAACTAGCAGGAAACCCTGCTGGAGTGAAAGGGAGGCACTCGGGGCCCCCCAGGGGGTCGGGTGGCAGGGGGTGGTGGTGCCTCCTTGGCTTGGGTACCCTAGCAGTGCCAGCCAGTGCCCCCTAGCACTGCCCATGGGGCAATGTGTCCATGCCCAGGCATGGTCCACCAGGCATCGGGCAACACCAAGGGTGCCAGGGCCTCGGGGGCAGGGCCAGCTGGGGCTAGGGCTTGGGGGCAATCGGTGGGGGTGAGGGGTCCCACTGCCACTCTGCAGACCGCATCGGTAAGGGCTGGAGGGAGGCCAGTGATCGGGAGCGATCAGGACGGGGCTGGGGGTGAGGTCTGTTGGGGTGGGAGGGTCTGCCTCCCATGGGGGGAGGGTCTGTCGGGGTGGAGGGTCTGCCTCCCGTAGGTGGGGGTCTGCCGGGATGGATCGGAGGGGGAGCGTCACTGCTGGGGGGGGGGTCTGGATTGGGGCAATCCGGGACAGGAGAGGGGGGGGTCGGGGCTGGCCTGGGAATCGTCAGGGGGGCCACGATCAGCCTGTGCAGTGCAGGGGTCCTGGACTGGCCAGTGATTGAGCTGGCCAGAAAACCGCAGGCTGACAATTCAGAGCCACTGCGCATGCGCAGAATTCGGGAGCTGTCAGCCTCCGGTGTGAATAGGCCCCACCCCCACCCCCCGAGCTTTTAATGATATTCCCGATTGTGACCTCTGCATTGCACAGAGTGTGGGAGATTCGGATCTGAAGCTGAAAAAACAATTGTGATTTACACCAGTTCTCCTGCCACTTCAGCACCTGGAGAATCACAACCCTCCCCATCCCTGTTGCTGAACAAAGTTATAAATAGCTGGTTATATCGAAAAGATTATTTATATCTGTCAGCAGGCGATGCTTTAATTATAACCTCCCACCTCGGCTGCAGAAAGAGACGTCTGAACTTTGGTTGATCTTAATACCTTCTGACTATGAAGAAAAGAAACTGAAAGTTTGTTTATTGGACCCTTTCAGGTCAAATCGATGAATCTCTGCATTCACTCGTGTTTTGGAGGAATACTCACTCTGGAGGTGAAGGCGGAACGGTGGTTAGCTCTGCTGCCTCACAGCGCCAGGGACCCCCGGCTTGGGTCACTGTCCGTGTGGAGTTTGCATGTTCTCCCCGTGTCCGCGTGGGTTTCCTCCGGGTGCTCCGGTTTCCTCCCACAGTTCGAAAGACGTGCTGGTTAGGGTGCATTGGCCGTGCTAAATTCTCCCTCAGTGTACCCGAACAGGCACCGGAGTGTGGCGACTAAGAGATTTTCACAGTAACTTCATTGCGGTGTTAATGTCAGCCTCGTCGTGATGCTAATAAATAAACTTAAAGGCTGCGTTTTAAATATGGAGCTGGCCTCACATCTCTTTCCATTAAGGAGAGATTATATATATATATCTATTTATGGAGAGAGGGGCATCACTCCACGGGGAGGCGGTGGCCTAGTGGTATTATCGCCTGACTATTAATGCAGAAACTCAGCTAATGCTCTGGGGACCCGCATTCGAATCCCGCCACGGCAGATGGTGGAATTTGAATTCAGTCAAATATCTGGAATTAAGAATCCACTGATGACCATGAAACCATTGTCAATTGTCGGAAAAACCCATCTGGTTCAGTAATGTTCTTTAGGGAAGGAAATCTGCCGTCCTTACCTGGTCTGGCCTACATGTGACTCCAGAGCCACAGCAATGTGGTTGACTCTAAACAGCCCTCAGGGATGGGTCCAGCCAGCAACTCCCACATCCCAAGAACGAATAAAATGAAAAGTTGATCTGAAGCTAAGCGTTGGAAGTGGTGATGAATTTCTGAGATGCACATTGGATACAGATGTATGTAGCTATCTGCACGGCGTGATATTTTCCATTCATTCGAGATGACAGGAAAACCTGGTTGCTACTCGTTCGTAACCAGTCTAACCACAGACGGAGTTAACTGTTAATCATGGTTTATGTCAACCCAAAAGGAAAGACACACCTTTTAGTTCAGTAAATTTTGCTGCATTATATTGGATATTTATGTGACCACATCTTAGTTCTTGGCGTATTGGTCCCAGCTTTGCTTCCTTTACTGATGTGCAAGTGATGAGATTGCTGCTTTTATGCACTGATCACTGGAAACAGAGAGAGGAGAAACTCCTTGATAAGCAGGAGTTAGTGCCCTTTCATTCAACTGCTGCCTCACAGCGCTAGGGACCCAGCTTCGATTCCCGGCTTGGGACCGTCTGCGGAGTCTGCATGTTCTCCCCATATCTGCGTGGGTTTCCTCCTGATGCTCCGGTTTCTTCCCACAGTCCGAAAGACGTGCTGGTTAGGTGCATTGGCCGTGCTAAATTCTCTCTCAGCATAGGCAGGCACGCTGACATCGTTTAAGACTTACCTGGATAGTCACATGAGCAGCCTGGGAATGGAGGGATACAAACGATTGGTCTAGTTAGACCAAGGAGCGGCACAGGCTTGGAGGGCCGAAGGGCCTGTTTCCTGTGCTGTACTGTTCTTTGTTCTTTGTTCTTTGTTCTTATACCCGAACAGGTGCCAGAGTGTGGCTCTGCAGTGCACAGAGTGTGGGAGATTCTTCGCTGAACTCCCACTGAAAAAAACAGCGTGAATTACTCCAGTTTTCACACAAATTCAACATTTAGAATATTTTGGGGAGAATTCCGCCCCATGCCTCCTAAATTCTCATCCAGATCATTAACAGTGGACCCAGCACCGATCCCTGAGGCACACCACTGGTCACAGGCCTCCAGTTTGAAAAACAACCCTCTTCAATCACCCTCTGTCTTCTGTCATCAAGCCAATTTTGTATCCAATTGGCTACCTCACCCTGGATCCCATGAGATTTAACCTTATGCAATAACTTACCATGTGGTACCTTGTCAAAGGCCTTGCTAAAGTCCATGTGGACAATGTCAACTGCACTGCCCTCATCCACCTTCTTGGTTACCCCTTCAAAAACCTCAATCAAATTTGTGAGACATGATTTGCCACTCACAAAGCCATGCTGACTGTCCCTAATCAGTCCTTGCATCTCTAAATGCCTGTAGATCCTGTCTCTCAAAATACCTTCCAACAATTTACCCACCACAGATGTGAGGCTCACTGGCCTGTAGTTCCCAGGCTTTTCCCTGCAGCCCTTCTTAAACAAAGGCACAACATTTGCCACCCTCCAATCTTCAGGCACTTCACCTGTGACTATTGATGATTCAAATATCTCTGCTAGGGGACCCACAAGTTCCTCCCTAGCCTCCCACAATGTCCTGGGATACACTTCATCAGGTCCCGGGGATTTATCTACCTTGATGCGCTTTAAGACTTCCAGCACCTTCTTCTCTGTATATTGTACTCTCTTCACGACATCACTATTTATTTCCCCAAGTTCCCTCACATTCATGCTCTTCTCAACAGTAAATACTGATGAGAAATATTCATTTAGGATCTCATCTACCCCTGTGGATCCGCACATAGATGACCTTGTTGATCCTTAAGAGGCCCTACTCTCTCCCTTGTTACTGTTTTGCCCTTTATGTATTTGTAGAAGATCTTTGTATTCTCCTTTGCCTTATCTGCTAAAGCAATCATGTGTCCCCTTTTTGCCCCCTGATTTCTCTCTTAACTCTACTCCGACACCCTCTATACTCTTCAAGGGATCCACTTGATCCCAACTGCCTATGCATGTCATATGCCTCCTTCTTCTTCTTGACCAGGGCTTCAATATCCAAGGTTCCCTACTTCTACCAGCCTTGCCCTTCATTCTAAAAGGAATGTGCTTACTAAATGGTCAAGAGCTTCAAGTTTCTAGGTGTCCAGATCGCCAACAACCCTCCATGCCGACGCTATAACTAAGAAAGCCCACCAACTTTCTCAGCAGGCTAAGGAAATTTGGCATGTCCACTATGACTCTCACCAAATTTTACAGATGTATCACAGCTTGGTATGGCTCCTGGTCTGACCAAGACTGTAAGAAACTACAAAGGGTTGTAAACATAGCCCAGTCCATCACGCAAACCAGCTTGCCATCCATTGACTCCATCTACGTTTCCCACTGCCTTGGAAAAGCAGCCATCTTAATCCAGGACCCCACGCGCCCCCGGACATTCTCTCTTCCAGCTTCTTCCTTCGGGAAAAAGATACAAAAATTTGAGGTCACGTACCAACTGACTCAAGAACAGCTTCTTCCCTGCTGCCATCAAACTTTTAAATGGACCTACCTTATATTAAGTTGATCCTTCCATGACTGTAACACTATATTCTGCACCCTCTCTTTTCCTTCTGCCCTATGTACTCTATGAATGGTATATTTTGTCTGTATAGCGCGCACGAAGCAATACTTTTCACTGTATCGGCTGGCACGGTGGCACAGTGGTTAGCATTGCTGCCCTCATAGCGCCAGGGACCCGGGTTCGATTCCCGCTTGGGTCACTGTCTGTGTGAAGTTTGCACGTTCTCCCAGTGTCTGCGTGGGTTTCCTCTGGGTGCTCTGGTTTCCTCCCACAGTCCAAAGATGCGCGGGTTAGGTGGATTGGCCATGCTAAATTGCCCCTTAGTGTTAGAGGGACTAGCTAGGGTAAATGCATGGGGTTATCGGGTTAGGGGCTAGGTGAGATTGTGGTCGGTGCAGACTCGATTTGCCGAGTGGCCTCCTTCTGTACTGTCAGGATTCTATGTATCCCAATACATGTGACAATAATAAATCAAATCAAATCTCATCACAACTCATAATACAGCCAACTTTTAAACCGGGCCAAATTCACTGCTGAGGAATAATTTGTAACTTGTGATTGGTTTTACGATGGTGGTCGTCTGGCCTGAGCAGATATTGAGGTTTACATTTTCTGAGAAACTCAATTCAGAAAGAGAAACCCATCTGGGAGCAGTTAGGGGAAAGTGAAACTTTTCATCAGCTGAAACAGTGAATATGGTCAAAGGGGAGCAGGAACACAATGACTGTACGACTGTCCTTGGTAAGTCCTTGTAAGTACACACATTCTAACTCTACGTAATTAGCTCCTGTGTGTGCCTCTTCCAGTACACCCATTAGATTAGTAACTGTTGGTGCGATTATTTTCTGTTCAGCGTTAAAGCTAAAACATTTTGAAAAGGCTTATCAGCTGGCTGTCAACAGCAGCCCCATTGTAAGAGTATTTGTTCAACCAGTTAACACTTGTAAAACTCCAATATCTGTGTGCCTCACCAGCTATTGTGAGCTGAATTATAAAGTAGGCATTCTGCACTGGGAGTGTTGCTTGGACTGCAGTGTGACAGATGGGAGGGGGGGGGGGGGAGTATTCCCGTCCCGTCCCCCGCCACGGGAATCGTAGCGGGCGGGGGGGAGTTGGGGGGGGGAGCAGACCATGCAAAGGTTCGTTGACCTCAGGCGGGATTTTCCGGTTTTGGGGCGAACGTGGCTGGAAAATCCCACCCTTGGAGTTTGGTGACCAAGTGCATCGAAGCGGCAAGGTGTCTGAAGTCTAGTCTTCCTGTAATTTACCAATTATCTAAAAGTTGCTCTTTGGGTTGGAAGAGGGTGAGTTTTAGTTTTAGTTCCTAAATAGGTCGACTCAGGCTCTGATGTAACTAGTTAATTAGAAAGCTGGCGCAAACAGGTTTCCAGAGGCCAGTTTCAGTTGAGTATAAAATTAGACATTTTTAAAGTGCTGCTTTGTCTGTGCCAAGGAGTGCTGCTTCGACTGTGGTGGAGTGTGACTCAGGGAGTTTGGCAACTGGGATGGCACAGTGGCACAGTGGTTAGCATTGCTGCCTCACAGCACCATGGGCACGGGTTCGATTCCCGGCTTGGGTCACTGTCTGTGTGGAGTCTGCACGTTCTCCCTGTGTCTGCGTGGGTTTCCTCCGGGTGCTCCGGTTTCCTCCCACAGTCCGAAGGACGTGCTGGTTAGGTGCATTAGCCATGCTAAATTCTCCCTCAGTGTACCTGAACAGGCGCTGGAGTGTGACAACTAGGGGATTTTCACTGTAACTTCACTGCAGTGTTAATGTAAGTCTACTTGTGACACTAATAAATAAACTTTGGTGAATGAGGGAGTTTGGTGAAGCAGCATGGTGGCACAGTGGTTAACACTGCTGCCTCAGTGCCAGGAACCCGGGTTCAATTCCAGCCTCGGTTCACTGTCTTTGTGGAGTTTGCACATTCTCCCCATGTCTGCGTGGGTTTCCTCCGGGTGCTCCGGTTTTCTCCCACAGTCCGAAAGACGTGCTGGTTAGGTGCATTGGCCGTGCTAAATTCTCCCTCAGTGTACCCGAACAGGCGCTAGAGTGTGGCGACCAGGGGACTTTCGCAGTAACTTCATTGCAGTGTTAATGTAAGCCTACTTGTGACACTAATAAACAAAATAAACTTAAATAAAGTGAAATACAAAGGTTTGAGGCACAAGTTAGCAAAGATGGATTGGAGAACTTCATTAACAGACATGATGGTGGATAGGCAGTGGCTAATATTTAAGGGATGAATGGAATGATTGCATTGCAAAAACAACAGCAGCAAAAGTGGGCCCACCATAACTTACAAAATAAATTAAGGATAGCATTCGATCCAAAGAGGTGTCCTTTCAAGTTACTGGAGAAAGAAGCAAGCCTGAACATTCAACAAAGGCAGACAAAGAGATTGATGAAGAGGGTAAAAATTGAGTATGAGTGTAAACTTGTAAGTAACGCAATAGCAGTCTATATAAGTATAGAAAACGAAAAGATTAGAGAAGACAAAAATTACGTCCTTGATAGTCAAAACAGGGAAATTTACAATAATAGAGAACAAGGAAATGGAAGAGCAATCAAACAATTACTTTTGTTCTGTCTTCACGGAGGATGACATAAATAACTTCCCAGAAATACGAAGGAAGTGAGACTCTAGTGAGAAGGAGGAATTGAAGGAAATTAGTCTTACGAGAAATGCAGTGTTAGAGAAACTAATGGGACTGACAGTTGATAAATCTCCATGCCAGATGATCTACATCCCAGGGTACTACAGGAAGTGGTCATGGAAATATTGGATCTATCAGCTGTCATCTTCCAAAACTCTATAGATTCTAGAATAGTCGCAGCAGATTGGAGGGTGGCAAATGTCACCCCACTATTTAAGAAAGGAGCGAGGGAGAAAACCAGGATTTATAGACTGATTAGCCTAACATCTGTAGTAGGGAAAATGCTGGAGTCTGTTATAAAGGATGTGATAGCAGGACACTTAGAAAATGAGTACAGGAGCAAGGATAGCTCATTGGTGATTACAGGAGCAAGGATATCTGATAGGTGATTACAGGAGCAAGGATATCCCATTGGGCCTTGATGAGTATTGGAGTACTGTCTGCAGTTTTGGTCTCCTTATCTAAGAAAGGATATGGGGGGCGATTCTTCCAAAAGTGCTGAATTGGCGGGAAAACTGTTCTAAATCCTGACAGTTTTCTCAGTTCAGCTTCTCTCCCGAATCTCCGCACTCTGTGCACTGCAGAGGTCCCAGTCGTGAATCTCATTAAAAACCCGGGGGCGGGGCCTATTCGCGCTGGAGTTTGACAGTTCTGGAACTCTGCGCATGCGCAGTGGCCCCGATCTGTCAGACACCCCGTTTGATGGCCAGCTCGATCGCTAGCCAGCCCGGGGACCCGGGGTGCTGCCCCTCCAGCCACCCCCACCGATCGCGGCCCCCACAGCAATTCCCGGGCCAGCCCTGACCCCACCCCGATGTCCAGCCCACTCCCCCAGCAGTAGCGATCCCCCCACCCCCTCACCCCAGCAGACCCCACCCACCCCCCCCAGCCCACCCCAATCGCGGCCCTCCCTCCAGCCCAGACCATTCCTGTCTGCAGAGTGGCAGCCAGACCCCCCCACCCCCACCGATTGCCCCTAGACCCCGCCTACAATAGGCCCCACCCCCTTGGCACTGCCCGATGCCTGGTGGGCAGTGCCAAGGTGCTCCCTGG
The DNA here is from genome assembly GCF_964213995.1 of Mustelus asterias. Lineage (NCBI taxonomy): Eukaryota > Metazoa > Chordata > Chondrichthyes > Carcharhiniformes > Triakidae > Mustelus > Mustelus asterias. The sequence goes on from NC_135823.1 coordinate 63,873,600, forward strand.
GCATGGGCACTTTGCCCTTTGGGCAGTGCCAAGGGGCACAGGCTGGCACTGCCAGGGTGCCAATGCCCAGGGGGCACCACTCCCCACCGCCCAACCCCCTGGGCGGCCCCGATTGCCCTCCTTCATTCTGGCGGGGTCTCCCGCTAGTTCCCCGAACGTGGGGGGCTAGTGTAAACCCCGCCGGAATGAAGTATTCCTGGCAGGCTGGGAGATTCGATCGGGAACCGAAAGTTCCTGATAATGAACTGCGAAACATATTTAAAATACATTTAAAACAGATTCAAATTACTTACCTGCCTTCCCGCCGGTTTCCAGCGTGGTCTGACCGGCGACTGTTTGCCGGCTCTGGGAGATGTGCAGTCATTCCCGGCGCGTGCTCAAATCCCGGAACAAGACCGGTGACGCACATCTCTCACCCCGACCCGCCAGAAAAGTTACGGGTCGCGATGGGAGAATCCACATATTTACTCTGTTAATCCCAGGACACTAGGGTCAATTTAGCATTGTCAATCCACCTAACCCACACATCTTTGGAGTGTGGGAGGAAACCACAGCACCCAGAAGAAACCCATGCAGACACGGGGAGAATGTGCAAACACAGAGAGTGACCCGAGGCCGGAATCGAACCCGGGTCCCTGGCGCCGTGAGGCAGCAGTGCTAACCACTGTGCCACCCTGGCATGTCGTATTAAAGAAGGATGGAAAAAGACCATTTGGCCCATCTCATCTATGTTGGCGTTTATCTTCTACACAAGCCTTCTCCCAGCCTTATTGATCACACTATCGGGGTAACCTTCAGCTGCTTTCTTCCTCGTGTATTTATCAAATTCCTTGAATGTGAGAATCATAGAATGGTTGCAGCCCACAGCAAGCCTCACTCTTCCACCTTTTCCCTGTAGCCCAGTAAGTATTCAGATAATTATCCAGTTCCTTTTAGAAATCGTAGAAACCATAGAATCCCTACAGTGCAGAAGGAGCCGTTCTGCACCGACTATAATCCCACCTGGGCCTTAACCCCGTAAGCCCACATATTTACCCCGCTAATCCTGCTAACCTAAGCATCCCAGGGCACTAGGGGGCAATTTAGCACGGCCAATGCATCTAACCTGCACATCTTTGGACTGTGGGAGGAAACCGGAGCACCCGGAGGAAACCCACGCAGACACGGGGAGAATGTACAAACTCCACACAGACAGTGACCCAAACCGGAAATCGAAGCCGGGTCCCTGGCTCTGTGAGTGAACAGTGCCACCATGCCGCCCATCCAGAACTGAAATCCAGAATTGAATCTGTCTCCACCACACGCTCGGGCAGTGTATTCCAGATCAACACCATTTGTTATATAAAGACATATTTCCTCATGTCGTCTCTGGTTCTTCTGTTAATCAACTGAAGGTTCTCAATCTTCTGCCGATGGAAACAGTTTCTCCACATTTACCCTATCCAGACCCCTCAAGGATTTGAACACATCTAACAAATCTCCCTGTGGGATCCTTTGTATGGTTTGTTTCAGTTAAAAGACTTCATTGTAGGATATTTCTGCCTATGTAATTAACTATGCTAAGCTTTAAAGCTAACTTAGCCACAGTTTAAAACTCAGCTGGGAATGCTGGGGTGAGCTTGGAAACTTGACTACATTCTTTGAAAGAACCCTGCAAGGTAAACAGGTTTTCTCAAAAGCCAAAACAGAAGCTTTCACGGCCACACAGTTGCCAATTGTTCATGAAAGTTAGGGACACAGATTACGAATCACACATATTGTACATTTCAGTGTGTGTTTCGAATTCAGTGAGTATTCAAGGTTAGCACAGGGGGCTGGCGGTGAAGAAGCCAGTTTCTCCAAGTTAACTTTTCTCTTATTCATTTCTGTAGTTTTTAATTTTAAGTTTTATTCAATAAAGAAAATCATTTTTAAAAATCGTACCAAAGTGCTGCCTACGTCTATTCTGAGGAATGAATGGACCCAACATCCCCTTGACCTTTTCTTCAAGAAAAACAACCCCAGTTTCATCAATTGATCCACACAACTCAGAAACATTCTCGTAAATATTTTCTGCACCCTTTCTAAAAGTTTCACACTCTGCCCATTGTGGCTGAACTAGTGTTTTATGATATTTCATATCTTACTTGCTTTTTCATTCAGTGCCCCGGGATTCCGTATAAGTGCTTACTCAACTTGCCCTGCCACCTTCAGTGATCAATGTACATATGCACCCAGCCCCCGCATCCCCACCCCCCCGCCAACACGGTTACTGCATTTGCTTTACAATTGTATCCTTTATTTTACGCCACCTCTCCTGTTATTCCAAACAAAATGTATAATTTCACACTTCTCTGCATTAAATCTCATCTGCCACGTGTTTGCCCATTAGCCTGTCTATATCCTTATGAAGTCTCCCTTTATCCTTTGCACAGTTCACAAATTCCAAGTTTTTAACACTGCAATTAAGATTTTTTATATTCATTCGTGGGACATGGGCGTCGCTGGCTGGCCAGCAGTTATTGACGATCCCTAGTTGCTCTTGGAGGGCAGTTGAGAGTCAACCACATTGCTGTGGCTCTTTTGATTTGATTTATGATTGTCACATGTATTAGTATACAGTGAAAAATATTGTTTCTTATGCGTTATACAGACAAAACCGTTCATAGAGAAGGAAAGGAGAGAGTGCAGAATGTAGTGTTCCAGTCATGGCTAGGGTGTAGAGAAAGATCAACTTCGTGCGAGGTAGGTCCATTCAAAAGTCTGACAGCAGCAGGGAAGAAGCTGTTCTTGAGTCGGTTGGTACGTGACTTCAGACTTTTGTATCTTTTTCCCAACGGAATAAGGTGGAAGACAGTATGTCTAGGGTGCGTGGGGTCCTTAATTATGCTGGCTGCTTTGCCGAGGCAGCGGGAAGTGTAAACAGAGTCAATGGATGGGAGGCTGGTTTGCGTGATGGACTGGGCTTCGTTCACAACTCTTTGTAGTTTCTTGCAGTCTTGGGCAGAGCAGGAGCCATACCAAGCTGTGAGAGGGTGTGTGGGTGTATGGGTGTGTGGAAGTGTGTGTGTGAGTGTGTGTGTGTGCGAATGTGTGTGTGTGTGAGTGCGTGTGTGTGAGTGTGTATGTGAGTGTGTGTGTGTGTGAGTGTATGTGTGGGTGTGTGTGTGGATATGTGTGTGTGGGTGTGTATGGGTGCGTGTGTGAGAGTGTGTGTATGTGAGTGTGTATGAGTGGGTGTGTGTGTAAGTGTGTGTGTGAGTGTGTGGGTGCGAGTGTGTGAGTGTATGAGTTGTGTGTGTGTGAGTATGTGAGTGAGTATGTGAGTGTGTGTGTACGTGTGGTTGTGTAGGTGCGTGTGAGTGTATGAGTTGTGTGTGTGTGAGTGTGTGGGTGCGAGTGTCTGAGTGTCTGAGTTGTGTGTGTGAGTGTGTGGGTGCGAGTGTGTGTGTCTGTGAGTATGTGAGTGTGTGAGTGTGCGTGTGTGTGTGAGTGAACAACAGGTGAGCACAGAGCCGATCTCTGTAATATTCTGTGCGCTGTAAGAGCCTCACTGTTGAGGGCATTCATTAAATTGTACAAGTGTTCATTGGAATGGATTCATTCCAAATGTGATGGGAAAACACTAATCCCAGAATCAGCTCGGACTCTGAGCTGTGATGACAGGAAAAGGTGGAAGCAATTTCTTTTTGTTCATGTCTGTACCGTCCATTTAAAGCAGCGCTCATGGCCGTCAATCAGATATACAGCGGGCTTTGTTCTGGCTGGTTTTAATATACATAAAAGGTGAAGACGTTGAATAAGGAAGCATGACCCTGAGGAATGATTTATCTCAAACTCTAAGTATCTCTGTTCAGGGAAGCTTCGCTAATGGGCTTTTCCAGGAAGCTGAATAATGTCAGAAGCTCTTTCTTGTGGTTAACTTATCGCATGTATTTGGCTAAATGACGTTAGTAGCTCAGAGTAAATGATCATGACTTGAACAGGAACTTAATGTCCAGTGAGCGGCCCCCTCTCTGCTCCTCACTTGCCTGTGTTTTTAATGTGACTGTGGTAACCTTGCTGCAGATGTTTGATTATCACATTCTTTTCTTCGAAGAAAACACTTCTAATAAGAGCGAATCATTGTGAGAAACGTAAACATTTGGTCTCTCTGTTGTTTTTCTCTCTCTAAGGTTATCACTTTTGTGGATTGGATAGAAATTTTTTCAACATGCTTTCTCAGAATTCTAAGTAAATTTGGCATGTCCACTACAGCTCTCACCAACTTTTACAGACGCGCCATAGAAAGCATTCTTTCTGGTTGTATCACAGCTTGGTATGTCTCCTGCTCTGCCCAAGACCGCAAGAAACTACAAAAGGTTGTGAATGTAGCCCAGTCCATCACGCAAACCAGCCTCCCATCCATTGACTCTGTCTACACTTCCCGCTGCCTCAGAAAAGCAGCCAGCATAATTAAGGACCCCACGCACCCGAGACATTCTCTCTTCCACCTTCTTCCATCGGGAAAAAGATACAAATGTCTGAGGTCACGTAGCAACCAACTCAAGAACAGCTTCTCGCCTGATGTCATCAGAGTTTTGAATGGACCTACCTCGCACTAAGTTGATCTTTCTCTACACCCTAGCTATGACTGTAACACTACATTCTGCACTCTCTCCTTTCCTTTGCTATGAATGGTATGCTTTGTCTGTATAGCTCGCAAGAAACAATACTTTTCACTGTATGTTAATACATGTGACAATAATAAATCAAAAAATCAAATCAAATGTGTCATGAGAGGTTTGGGCAGCGTAACAGAAAAATCAATCTTGCCTACAAATGCAAGGCAACACCAATTTAAATGGTTCTTGGAATAAATTCCATTAGGCAATCTGTAGAAGTCTCTTAAAAAGCTTTAAAACCAATACAAATTCTTCTGAGTTTTAGGATTTGCATTCGTTTGTTGATGCCTGTTAGAATTAAAGTTGTTCTCGTACTGAAGGTCATGAAAGCAGAATGTCTGGAACCTATGTGTGATTGGAGACAGCAACTTACTGGTTTTGTTTATGAATGAGATGCGCTTAAATTGCCGGATGTAAGTGGAGTTGCCAACTCTATCTGGTTGTCCAGAAGTCCCCTAGAATTAAAAACCTACACCCTAGCTATGACTGCAACACGGTGGCACTGTGGTTAGTACTGCTGCCTCACAGTGCCAGGGACCCGGGTTCAATTCCCTGCTTGGGTCACTGCATGTGTAGAGTCTGCACATTCTCCCCGTGTCTGTGTGGGTTTCCTCCGGGTGCTCCGGTTTCCTCCCACAGTCCAAGATGTGTGGGTTAGGTGGATTGGCCATGCTAAATTGCCCCTTAGTGTCAGGGGGACAAGCTAGGGTAAATGTATGGGGTTATGGGAATAGGACCTGGGTGAGATTGTGGTCAGTGCAGACTCGATGGGCCGAATGGCCTCCTTCTGCGCTGTAGGATTCCATGATACTGCACCCTCTCCTTTCCTTCTCCTCTATGAATGGTATGTTTTGTCTGTATAGCGCGCAAGAAACAATACCTTTTACTGTATCCCATTATATGTGACAATAATAAATCAAATCAAATCAATGTCATTCTCTTGGACATTGTTGCGAGCAACCTAGGAGAAAAGTCAGAAGGGCATCAAAAAGGTTATTTGTTTTATTTATCTTATTCATTCAATTGTTAAATTAGAAGGCAAGAGTTATGTGATGAAACCTCCAGGAATATGTCCAACTGGAGTTTGCAACTCTGTGAATTTGGGGCCCATTAGTGCAGACACCACAGAACCCCTCCTCCCTTTTCCCCCACCCATCCTGGCATCCATAAATGGCCCTCACAGCACTCCATGCTGGAAAGAGTGCTAGGGCGGTCATTCAAAAACAGAAACATTGGCCCTATTCTCTCTCGGCGGATGATCTCCGACCTGCTGAGATTTTCCAGCATTTTCTGTTTCAGTTTCAGGTTGCAGCACCCGCAGGATTTTGCTTTCATCCTGGCCTGGACATGTTGTGCATGCACCCTAACACCAGGAGGGTCGGGAGTGATCGGATCCTGATGTCAAACAGCCTGGCTGATTTAATGCATATTTTTGAAGCTCGGAACTGGAAGGTCCGGTGAGCGCCCGTGTCAATCAGTCACAGCTGCCAAATTTTGGCCTATTCTCCTAGCCTATCTATATCTGCCTGTAAAATCTTTACATCTTCTTCACTGCCTGTTCTCCTACCTATTTTAGTTAGGTTCGGGATAAATGAGTCCTTCTCTGGCTGGCGAAATGTAACTAGCAGGGTGATGCAGGTATCAGAGGTCGGACCTCAACTGTTAACAGTCTATATATATGATCTGCAAGCAGGGACAGAATGTAACATAGCAAAATTTGCGGATGATACGAAAATAGGTGGAAAGCAGGCAGTGACGAGGGTATAAAGATTTTACAGACAGAAATAGATAGGCTAGAGGAATGGGCCAAAATTTGGTAGATGGGGTTTAATGTGGATATATGTGTAGTTGCCCATTTTGGCAGAAAAAATAAAAATGTAAATTATTATCTAGATGGAAAGTAGATTCAAAATGCATCCGGGCAGAGGGATCTGGGTGTCTGTGTTCATGAATCGCAGAAAGTGGGTATGCAGGTGCAGCATGTTATAAAAAAGGCAAATGGGATGTTGGCATTTATTGCAAAGGGACTGGAGGATAAAAGTAGAGAAGTGTTGTTGCAATTGTACAGGGTGTTGGTGAGACCACACCTGGAATATTGTGTCCAGTTTTGGTCTCCTTATTTGAGGAAGGATGTGGTGGCATTGGAGGCAGTTCAGAGGAGGTTCACCAGATTGACTCTGGGGATGAAAGGGTTGACGTATGAGGAGAGATTGGACAGTTTGGGCTTGTACTCGCTGGAGTTTAGAAGGATGAGAGGAGATCTGACTGAGATATATAAAATTTTAAAAGGGATTTATAAAGTAAATGTAGACCAAATGTTTCCTCTTGTGGGACAATCTGGAACAAAAGGTCACAGGTATAGGTTGAGAGGCGGTAGATTTAAAACTGAGATGAGGAGGAACTACTTCTCGCAGAGGGTGGTGAATTGTGGAACTTGCTGCCCCATCGCGCGGTGGAGTCTGAATCATTGAATGGTTTCAAGAAGGAGATGGATATATTTCTAATAAAAAAAGGGATAAGGGGATGTGGGGGACAGGTGGGGAGGTGGATTTGAGACCAGGGAGAGATCAGCTATGATCTGATTGAATGGCGTTGTGGGCTCGAAGGGCTGAATTTGTCTACTTCTGCTCCCAATTCCTATGTTCTTATGTTCCTATGTTTCTAACCCTTCCCCCAGGGCCAGCCATTTTACCTGCGTGTAACTTTTCACTTATTCCTGCTGTGGGAAATGTTGTCCTGTGATTGGCTTTTGGCGTATTTTGTTTGTGGGTAGGTGCATTCGTTAGGGGTGCTGGGCAGTAGATTTGTCCACCTAAGTGCACCCGGGTGCGAAAGGGGCTGAGATTGCAGGGACCCTGGATCTGCATGGGTGACTGGGAAATAGATCAGGGGCTGCAGAGAGGGGAAGCTCTTGAGGAGCTCTGGGAGGGCTCACCATCGAGGACACCACTCTAGGGTCAGAGGCCTGGAGTTGGCTGAGGCACAGGGAGGAGGCCATTCAGCCCCTCTGCGTTTCTCTGCAGAGTAATCTCGTCAGTCCCACTAACCCGCTGTCCCTATAGCTCTGCGAGTTTATTTCCTTTATACACCCATCCAGTTTCCTTTCTGAAATCGTTTGTCATCCGCGTGTCCAGCACCCTCGCAGACGCCGAGGTCCCGGTCGTGACCATCTGCACTGGTTAACCCTTGCTGGCAAAGCTCAGCCTTGAACGGCACTGCATTAAAATTCATTCAGCCAAATCTTTCTAAACCATTAGCGGCAGCAGTGGCACAGAGGTTGGCACTGCTACCTCACAGCGCCAGGGACCCGGGTTCAATTCCGACCTCAGGTAACTCTCGGGGTGGAGTCTGCACTTTCTCCCCATGTCTGCATAGCTTTAAGGTGCGAGGGGAAAGGTTTAAAGGAGATGTACGAGGCAGATATTTTACACAGAGGGTGGTGGGTGCCTGGAACTCGCTGCCGGGGGAGGTAGTGGAAGCAGATACGATAGTGATTTTTAAGGGGCATCTGGACAAATACATGACTAGGATGGGAATGGAGGGACATGGTCCCCGGAAGGATAGGGGGTTTTAGTTCACTTGGGCAGCATGGAGGGCTGAAGGGCCTGTTCCTGTGCTGTAATTTTCTTTATTCTTTGTTCTTTGTCTGTGTGGGTTTCCTCCGGGTGCTCCAATTTCCTCCCACAGTCCAGAGATGTGTCGGTTAGGTGGATTGGCCATGATAAATTGTCCCTTAGTGTCAGGGGCACTAGCAGGGTAAATACATGGGGTTACGGGGATAGGGCCTGGGTGGGATTGTTGTCGGTGCAGCCTTGATGGGCTGAATGGCCTCCTTCTGCACTGTAGGGATTCTATGATTCTATGATTTCATCATATTTGCTGCCATGGTATTTTCATCATGGTATTTGCTACCAAATAAACCTGTTGGACTTTAACCTGGTGTTGTGAGACTTCTTACTGTGTTCTGTGCACTGTTGGAGAACAGAGACCACTCCATCTGACGAAGGAGCAGCAAGCTCCGAAAGCTTATGGTATTTGCTACCAAATAAACCTGTTGGAGTTTAACCTGGTGTTGTGAGACTTCTTACTGTTCATCATATTTGCCAGGCTGCTGTCTTTGCAGTCATCTTGTGATAGATACCAAGAGGGGGAAACATCTCCATCTCTCTCTTTGAATATATTTAAGAAGGAAAAAGATAAATTTCTGGACTCTGAAGGTGTCAAAAGGTCTTGGGAGAGCGCTGGAGTGTGGCATTGAGATGGAGGATCAGCCATTATCGTGTTGAATGGCGGAGCAGGCTCAAAGGGCTGAATGGCCTCCTCCAGTTCCTCTTTTCTATGTTTCGATGTCTCTGAGGAAAGAAGCCTTCAACCAAACATTACACTAAGCTGTTATGTGGTGGCAGGTACAGACCCTAGGTAGTTGGAGTTAGGTATGGAGTCTGCATATTCTCCCCGTGTCTGCTTGGGTTTCCTCCGGGTGCTCCGGTTTCCTCCCGCAGTCTGAAAGACGTGCTGATTAGGTGCATTGGCCGTGCTAAATTCTCCCTCAGTGTACCCAAACAGGCACCGGAGTGTGGCGACTAGGGGATTTTGACAGTATCTTCATTGCAGTGTTAATGTAAGCTTATTTATGACCATGAAAAACAAACTTTAACTTTATGGCTCCCATTTGATGATTGGGTGTCCTCAGATCAATGTTTTCACACACGTGAGCAGTCCATTAATGCAGAGAGATCCTGGAGGAGCCCAGGGCACCCTTCACTTTGCAGCAGTTCATTGCGCCTGGTTTATTGCCCCTTGGTGTCAGGGGCACTAGCAGGGTAAATAAGTGGGGTTACAGGGACAGGACCTGGGTGGGATTGTTGTCGGTGCAAGCTCGATGGGCCGAATGGCACTGTAGGGATTCTATGTTTCTACATGGAGAGGCTAGAATTCTGACTGCCAGAATGTCAGGTTGCCCACTAAACAGAAAGAGGGAAAAGGGCATGGTGATGTGATGGGTAAACACATTGTGGGGTCGCCATCCCTCCAGGACTGACCTGGAACCTCCAGTAACCGGAGATCAATCTCTACAACACTGCAGTGCGCAACCCTGGACATCCATAAAAGATCGTCTTTTTAAATTTTCTTTGAACATTTCTTTTTGCCAGATATAGAAATATAGAAAATGGGATAAAAATGTCTGTTTGGTTGACAGTCAAGCCATCATCCAATTGTGCAATGAGTATTTCTTCTTTCCAATTGGTGTAGGAAGTATTTCTTTATTCATTCGTGGGACAAGGGTGTCTCTGGCTGACCAGCATTTATTGCCCATCCCTAGTTGCCCTTGTTCAGAGGGCAGTTGAGAGTCAGCACATTGCTGTGGCTCTGGACTCACATATAGGCCAGACCGAGTAAGGGCGGCAGATTTCCTTCCCTAAAGGACATTAGTGAACCAGATGGGTTTTCCTGACAGTGGTTTCATGGTCATCAGTAGATTCTTAATTCCAGATTTCTTTTGTTATTGAATTCAAATTCCATCATCTGCCGTGGTGGGATTCGAACCCGGGTCCCCAGAACATTAGCTGAGTTTCTGGATTAATAGTCTAGCTATAATAACACTAGGCCATCGCCTCCCCTAAGTCAGTGTGTCACAAGGATGGATCTCTGATGAAGAGTCATCCAGACTCGAAACGTTGGCACTATTCTTTTTCCACAGAGGTTGTCAGACCTGCTGAGATTTTCCAGCATTTTCTGTTTTTGTTTCAGATTCCAGCATCCGCAGTAATTTGCTTTGAACAAGGATGGACGGGTTGGCTGATGAATGACTGGAGTGTGGGCATGGGGCAAGTCATAGAATAGAAGCATAGAATCCCTACAGTGCAGAAGGAGGTCATTCGGCCCATCGAGCCTGCACCGACAGCAATCCCGTCGAGGCCCGATCCCCGTAGAATCATATAGAGTCATAGAACCCTGCAGTGCAGAAAGAGGCCATTCGACCCATCAAGTCTGCACCGACGACAATCCCACCCAGGCCCTACCCCCATATCCTTACATATTTTACCCGCTAATCCCTCTCACCTACGCATCTCAGGACACTAAGGGGCAATTTTTAGCATGGCCAATCAACCTAACCCGCACATCTTTGGACTGTGGGAGGAAACCGGAGCACCCAGAGGAAACCCGTGACCCTTATTTAATCCGCCTGACACTAAGGGACGATTTAGCGTGGCCAACCATGCGATGAACCCTCCAGGGATAAATTCAATCAGAGTTGGTGACCCTAACACTCCAGCATCAGCACCCACCCGCACTTTGTTATCCAAACCGTGTATTAGCTGGAACCTGAACTTTGGACAAGAGTGTGTGCATGAATGAGTTCAAGGCCAGATTAACAAATTGATGCTCATTGTAATGAGCCAGTTCAGTTTGGCTTCCATGGTTTATGCGTTATCTTGATCCTGTGATAAGGTTATTGACTTGTTATCAGTTTCAGACTCATGTCGGCAGACCAAATTTCTCACATAAATCACCAGATGAATTCCCAATAATCACGTGTTGATCAGCATTGAGTGAGCCTGCCAAGATTGCATTGAATTCAGAAATCCTCCAATGTGGACTCAGTTACAAATCAGTAAAGCAGCTGTGATAGGTCGGTGCCTGTTGGAACAAAGCAAACCTGCGTTAAGTCTAGGAGCGGATTGATACAGATCGCACTCTGATGAATGGTTGTGTAACACAACACACGCTATAACATATGTGCAGAGCACCACTCCCTGATTCCCTATCTCGAAATGTCAGAATAGAATGGAGCAAAATGGATACGGAGATGCCTCAGCGCGATTTGGACAGGCTGAGTGAGTGCGCAAATGCATGGCAGATGAAGCATAATGTGCATAAATAAGTTTATTTATTAGTGTCACAAGTAGGCCCACATTAACACTGCAATGAAGTTACTGTGAAAATCCCCTAGTCGCCACACTCCGGCACCTGTTCGGGTACACTTAGGGAGAAGTTAGGGCCGATGTCCCTAACCAGCACGTCTTTCGGACTGTGGGAGGAAACCGGAGCACCCGGAGGAAACCCACCCAGACACGGGGAGAATGTGCAGACTCCACACAGACAAAGTTAAAGTTTATTCATTCGTCACAAGTAGGCTTACATTAACACTGCAGTGAAGTTACTGTGAATATCCCCTAGTCGCCACACTCCGGCGCCTGTTCGGGTACACTGAGGGAGAATTTAGCATGGCCAATCCACCCAACCAGCACATCATTCGGACCGTGGGAGGAAATCGGAGCACCCAAAGGAAACCTACACAGACACGGGGGGGGAAAAAGTGCAGACTCCGCAGAGACAGTGACCCAAGCCAGGAATCAAACCTGGGTCCCTGGCACAATGAGGCAGCAGTGCTAACCACTGTGCCACTGTGCCACCAGAGGTTATCCACTTTGGTAGCAATAATAGGAAGGTGGATTATTACTTGAATGGGTGTAAATTGAAAGGGGTGGATACTCTGCGAGACCTTGGAGTCCTCGTGCATCAGTCACTGAAAGTAAGCGCGCAGGTACAGCAGGCAATAAAAAAGACAAATGATATGTTGGCCTTCATAGCGAGAGAATTTGAGTATAGGGATAGGGATGTCTTGCTGCAAATGTACAGGGAGTTGGTGAGGCCACACCTGGAATATTGTGTAGGTTTGTGTCATTATCTGAGGAAGGATGTCCTTGCTATAGAAAGAGTATAGTGAAGGTTTACTAGGCCAATTCCTGGGATGTCAGCTCTGCCATATGAGGAGAGACTAAGTCGGTTAGGATTATATTCACTGGAGTTTAGAAGAGTGAGAGGGGATCTCTTGAAACTTATAAAATTCTAACAGGGTTAGACAGGGTAGATTCAGAAAGAATGTTCCCAATGGTGGGGGAGTCCAGAACTAGGGATCATAGTTTGAGGATAAGGGGTAAACCTTTTAGAACTGAGGTGAGAAGAAATTTCTTCCACAGATCCTTAAAGGTGGCAACACAGGTGGAAAAGGTGGTGAAGAAGGCACTTGGCATGTTTGCCTTTATTGGACGGGGCATAGAGTATAAAAGTTGGCATATGATGTTGCAGTTATATAGAACGTTGGTTAGGCCACATTTGGAATACTGCATCCAGTTCTGGTCACCACACTACCAGAAGGATGTGGAGGCTTTGGAGAGAGTGCAGAAAAGGTTTACCAGGATGTTTTGGAGGCTATTAGCTATGAGGAGAGATTGAGTAAACTAGGGTTGTTCTCCCTGGAAAGACGGAGGTTGAGGGGCGACCTAATAGAAATTTATAAAATTATGAAGGGCAAAATAGGGTGAACAGTTGGAAGCTTTTTCCCAGTCAGAAATGACAAACACAAGGGGTCACAAGTTCAAGGTAAGGGGGCAAGGTTCAATACAGATATGCGGGGGGCATATTTTACACAGAGGGTGGTGGGGGCCTGGAATGCACTACCAAGCAAGGTAGTTGAGGCAGACACACTAGGATCATTTAAGACTTATCTCGATAGCCACATGAACAGACTGGGAATAGAGGGATACAAACGGATGGTCTAGTTAGGAACACATGATCGGTGCAGGCTTGGAGGGCCGAGAGGGCCTGTTCCTGTGCTGTATTGTTCTTTGTTCTTTGTTCTTCTGAATTCCAATGAGTATAGCCCCAGTCTACTCAGTCTCTCCTCATAAGCCAACCCTCTCAACTCCGGAATCAACCTAGTGAATCTCCTCTGCACCCCCTCCAGTGCCAGTATATCCTTTCTCAAGTAAGGAGACCAAAACTGTACACAGTACTCCAGGTGTGGCCTCACCAGCACTTTATACAGCTGCACCATAACCTCGCTGTTTTTAAACTCCATCCCTCTAGCAATGAAGGACAAAATTCCATTTGCCTTCTTAATTACCTACTGCACCTGCAAACCAACTCCTTGTGATTCTTGCACAAGGACACCCAGGTCCCTCTGCACAGCAGCATGCTGCAATTTTTTACCATTTAAATATAGTCCATTTTGCTGTTATTCCTACCAAAATGGATGATCTCACATTTACCAACATTGTACTCCATCTGCCAGACCCTCGCCCACTCACTTAGACTATCCCTTTGCAGACTTTCAGCGTCCTCTGCACACTTTGCTCTGACACTCATCTTAGTGTCGTCTGTGAATTTTGACACACTACACTTGGTCCCCAACTCCAAATCATCTATGTAAATCGTAAACAATTGCGGTCCCAACACTGATCCCTGGGGCACACCACGAGTCACTGATCGCCAACCAGAAAAACCCATTTACTTTCTTTCTTTTAGTTAACCAATCCTCTATCCATGCTAATACATTACCCGTAGCACCGTGCACCTTTATCTTATGCAGCAGTCTTTCGTGCGGCACCTTGTCAAATGCCTTCTGAAAATCCAGATACACCACATCCACAGGTTCCCCATTGTCCACTGTGCATGTAATGTTCTCAAAGAATTCCACCAAATTGGTCAAACATGACCTGCCCTTCATGAACCCATGCTGCATCTTACCAATGGGACAATTTATATCCAGATGCTTCGCTACTTCTTCCTTGATGATAGATGATGAAAGATCAACTTAGTGCGAGGTAGGTCCATTCAAAAGTCTGACCACAGCAGGAAAGAAGCTGTTCTTGAGTCGGTTGATACGTGACCTCAGACTTTTGCATCTTTTTCCCGATGGAAGAAGGTGGAAGAGAGAATGTCCGGGGCGCGTGGGGTCCTTGATTGCACTGGCTGCTTTTCCGAGTCAGCGGGAAGCGTAGATAGAGTCAATGATTGGGAGGCTGGTTTGCATGATGGATTGGGCTACATTCACGACCCTCTGTAGTTTCTTGCGGTCTTGGCGAGAGCAGGAGCCATACCAAGCTGTGATACAACCAGAAGGTCTATGGTTCATCTGTAAAAGTTGGTGAGATGAGACCTGACTGACATCCTGAACAGTTTTAGCAGAGAACTTTCCAGCTTGCACTCAAGTGACTTCACAATATACTTCAACATTCTAATTAGTTTCTTCTTAATTTGGCAACTCATTCAGGCGGCCCAATGTAGAATTCCCATTGAATTGTTGCCAAGTTCCTTGGCATGGAGTCTGCTGGCTCAGTGTGTTCTTGTTACTTGGAAATCTAAACGCATCACTTCATTTTAACATGATAAAGCATTGCCAATCTCTGCCCAGCCCGGTTTAATTTTAATTACCTGTGTCACAGTTCACGTATTTCCTCAGACATACATGCATGTAGAAGTGCACACATTGCCACAGCAACTTGACCCCTCTGAATGAAGCACAATGCCACCAATCGTAAACCTTCTTCAAGAGACATAATTAGCCAATTACCTTGATTGCATGATTAGCAGCATGCATACATGTGGGGGCAATGGCACTGTGGTATTGTCACTGGACTAATAATTCAGAGACCCAGGATAATGCTCTGGGGACCTGGGTTCGAATCCCACCATGGCAGATGGTGGAATGTTAAATTCAATAAAGCCTGGAATTGAAAGTCCAATGATGACCATGAATCCGTTGATGATAATGAGATGGAGATGCCGGCGTTGGACTGGGGTGGGCACAGTAAGAAGTCTCACAACACCAGGTTAAAGTCCAACAGGTTTAATTGGAATCGCGAGCTTTTGAGGCAGCAGCTTTAACCTGGTATTGTGAGGCTTGTTACTGTGCCCACCCCAGTCCAACGCCGTCATCTCCACCTTAGATAACGCACCCGATTGTAGCCACATCACTAATGTTTCCCCATTTCTTATTTCAATGGCCCTCAGTGAGAATGAATTAGCCTCAGACCGGTTTAATTGTGTAACATATACCGTCCACTTCCACCCATTATGAAGAAGTGGTTCTCGGCTTGCATGAGAGCCTTGGTTAGTGAGTTACTTTCTGCTTGGAGACTTTAACCTTTCTTAATCAATGATCTTTTTATCATCTACAATGCAATCATGACTGGGGATTTTGATGGAGCTATTTGCCAATAAACTCATAAATTAATCTATAGACCACGCACCTTCCAATCTCTATAATCTCTTCCAATGTAGCTGGGGAGGCAATGGCCCAGTGGTATTATCACTATTAATCCAGGAAACTCAGCTAATGCTTTGGGGACCTGGGTTCAAATCCCACCACGGCAGATGGTGGAATTTGAATTCAATTTTTTAA
Source organism: Mustelus asterias (assembly GCF_964213995.1). NCBI lineage: Eukaryota > Metazoa > Chordata > Chondrichthyes > Carcharhiniformes > Triakidae > Mustelus > Mustelus asterias. The sequence goes on from NC_135823.1 coordinate 63,889,434, forward strand.
AATCTGGAATTAAGAATCTACTGGTGACCATGAAACCATTGTCGATTGTCAGAAAAACCCATCTGGTTCACCAAAGTCCTTTAGGGAAGGAAATCGGCCATCCTTACCCGGTCTGGCCTACATGTCAGTCTAGAGCCACAGCAATGCGGTTGACTCTTAAATGGCCTCAGGGATGGGCAATATATGATGATGGGGAGGCGATGGCCCAGTGGTATTACCACTGGATTATTAATCCAGTAAATCCAGCTAATGTTCTGGGGACTCAGGTTCGAATCCCACCACGGCAGATGGTGGAATTTGAATTCAATTTTTTTTTAAATTCTGGAATTAAGAATCTACTGATGACCATGAAACCATTGTCGATTGTCAGAAAAACCCACCTGGTCCACTAATGTCCTTTAGGGAATGAAATCTGTCGTCCTTACCTGGTCTGGTCTATATGAGCCACAGCAATGTGGTTGACTCTCAACTGCCATTGGGCAACCAGGGATGGGCAATAAATTCTGGCCCAGCCAGCAACACCCATGTCCCACGGATGGATAAAAAAATATTCATCTAATTCTGGCATCTCGAGCATACCCAATTTTAATTCCTCCATCTCGTCTGGACGTTAAGCTCTGGAATTCTCTCCTTAAGCGTTTAACACTTATTTTTCCTTGCTTTAGATTCTCCTCAAAACATATCTCTTTGAGCAAGCTTTTGGCCACTTGCCGTGGTATTGGCCTATCTCAGATTCTGATTCTGGTACATCAACGGGGACGAAGTAGAAAGGGTCGAGAGCTTCAAGTTTTTAGGTGTCCAGATCACCAACAACCTGCCCTGATCCCCCCCATGCCGACACTATAGTTAAGAAAGCCCACCAACGCCTCTACTTTCTCAGAAGACTAAGGAAATTTGGCATGTCAGCTACGACTCTCACCAACTTTTACAGACACACCATAGAAAGCATTCTTTCTGGTTGTATCACAGCTTGGTATGGCTCCTGCTCTGCCCAAGGCCGCAAGGAACTACAAAATGTCATGAATGTAGCCCAATCCATCATGCAAACCAGCCTCCCATCCATTGACTCTGTCTTCCCGCTGCCTCGGGCAAAGCAGCCAGCATAATTAAGGAACCCACGCATCCCGGACATTCTCTCTTCCACCTTCTTCCGTCAGGAAAAAGATACAAAGGTCTGAGGGCACGTACCAACCAACTCAAGAACAGCTTCTTCTCTGCTGCCATCAGACTTTTGAATGGACCTACCATATATTAAGTCGATCTTTCTCTACACCCTAGCTATGACTATAACATTGCATTCTGCACTCTCTCGTTTCCTTCTCTATGAACGGTATGCTTTGTATAGTGCGCAAGGAACAATACTTTTCACTGTGTGTTAATATATGTGACAATAATAAATCAAATGAAATCAAACATTCCCAGGATGCACTTTGGGACGGTTTATCATTGTCTATTGTTTCCCAGACCCATCAGAGAAAAAGCACTTTCACGCAGCGAGTGATTGGGGTCTGGGAATGCACTCCCTCAAAGTGTGGTGGAGGCAGCTTCAATCGAGGCATTCCTGGAAACTAGAAGCAGGAGAAGGCCATTCGGCCCTTCGAGCCTGCTCCGCCATTCATTTTGATCATGGCTGATCATCAAATTCAATATCCTGATCCCCCCCTTCCCCCCATATCCTTTGATTCCTTTAGCCCCAAGAGCTATATCTAATTTCTTCTTGAAATCACACAACATTTTGGCCTCAACTACTTTCTGTGTTAGTGAATTCCACACATTCACCACCCTCTGGGTGGAGAAATTTCTCCTCACCTCAGTTCTCAAAGGTTTACCCCTTCTCCTCAAACTATGACCCCTTAGTTCTGGACTCCCTCACCATCAGGAACATTCTTTCTGAATCTAACCTGTCTAAGCCTGTTAGAATTTTAGAAGTTTCTATGTGATCCAAGATTCAAGAGGGCATTGGATGATCATTTGAATAGAAACAATGCACAGGGGTTACGGGGGAAAAGGCAAGAGGACAGCGTTAAGTCATGGTGCTCATTTGAAGACTCTGTGCAGATACGATGGGCTGAATGGCCTTCTTCTGCACCGTAACTGTGATTTATTTTGTATATCTGTGGTAAAGAGCCAATGCCCATATCGTCACGGTGATGGAGAAAAGTCCTGAGTTGTATATTTTTTAAAAATAGGATGACTGAGAATATACAGCTGGCCACTGACAGAAATGGGTGCATGCGATTTCTCTAAGGAGCAATGGAATTGAGGGCAGCACGGTGGCACAGTGGTTAGCACTACTGTCTCACAGCGTCAGGGACCTGGGTTCAATTCCGGCCTTGACTATCAGTGTGGAGTTTGCACGTTCGCCCCATGTCTGCGCAGGATTCCTCCAGGTGCTCTAGTTTCTTCCCACACTCCAAAGATGTGATTGGCCATGCTAAACTTCCCTTTAGTGTCCCAAGATAGATAAATTAGGGGGATTAAGCAGGGTAAATACATGGGGTTACGGGGTAAGCCTGGGTAAGAGTCAGTGCAGATTTGATGGGCTGGGTAGCTTCCTTCTGCATGGTAGGGATGCTATGCTTCCATGCTACACTGAAAACAATCGTAACGGCACGGTGGCACAGTGGTCAGCACTGTTGCCTCACAGCGCCAGGGACCCGGGTTTGATTCCCAGCTTGGGTCACTGTCTGTGTGGAGTTTGCACATTCTCCCCTCGTCTGTGTGAGTTTCCTCCGGGTGTTCCGGTTTCCTCCCGCAGTCCAAAGATGTGCGGGTTAGGTTGATTGGCCATGCTAAATTGTCCCTTAGTGTCAGGGGGACTAGCAGGGTGAATATGTGGGGTTATGGGAATAGGGTCTGGGTGGGATTGTGGTCGGTGCAGACTCGATGGGCCGAGTGGCCTCCTTCTGCACTGTAGGGATTCTATCTAATGGTTGTAGTGCATCATCACCTGCTCCTTGCAACTCAAGGAATGTTCCATATAACATTTTTAAAATATTCACTTACTATTGGACTCAATGTTTAGCTCTAACCCGTATGAGAGCAGATGCGTGTGTTTTACCATTTCTCCTTAACTTTCACTATTTAATAAACTTACTCTATTTTAACTCAAGAAAGCCTGGTTGAATTGGCTCCTATTTAAACGTAACTATTGGGTCTGGAAAAGGTATCCAAGGAAAAGGAAACCTTGTTGGATTGAACTCTTTGTTGCTCCCAGCAGAGGGTGGGTGGAATAAGCACGCAGAGCCAGTACCCCTCCTCACTCGAGTTCGTAATAATCAGGGGGCAATTGTTTGTGACAAATGTGACAACTGGATGGTGACAAATCAAGAGGTCTCACCTGGGTAAACAGCTTCTGGAGAGCCTTACCTGGGGTTGGTCGTGACAATATTTGAATGAACTAAGAACAAAGAACAGTACAGCACAGGAACAGGCCCTTCGGCCCTCCAAGCCTGTGCCAATCACGTTTACCTATCTAGACCTGTCTCCCTCTATTCCCCGTTTGTTCATGTGTCTATCCAGATAAGTCTTAAATGTCGCTAACGTGTCTGCCTCAACCACCTCACTTGGCAGCGCATTCCAGGCCCCCACCACCCTCTGTGTAAAAAACTTCCCCCCGCACATCTCCACTGAACCTTTGCCCCCTTACCTTGAACTTGTGCCCCCTTGTAATTGTCATTTCCGCTCTGGGAAAAAGCTTCCGACTGTTCACCCTATCCATACCCCTCATAATTTTATAAACTTTTATCGGGTCGCCCCTCAGCCTCTGTCTTTCCAGGGAGAACAACCCCAGTTTATTCAAATGAAAGATTTAAAGTTTATTCATTAGTCACAAATAGGCTTAGATTAACACTGCAATGAAGTTACTGTGAAAACCCCCCAGTCGCCACACTCCGGCACCTGTTCGGGTACATTTAGGGAGAAGTTAGTATGGCCAATGTCCCTAACCAGCACGTCTTTTGGACTGTGGGAGGAAACTGGAGCACTCGCAGGAAAACCCATGCATGGGGAGAATGTGCAGACTCCACACAGACAGTGACCCAAGTCAGGAATTGAACCCAGGTCCCTGGAGCTGTGAGGCAGCAAGGCTAACCACTGTGCCGCTGTGCCGCCCCTATACACATCGCAACTTAGCTACCACCTGAAGAACAGTCACTGGCACCTGTAGGGTCCTGCCATCCCAATGCCAGTGCCTTGAGAAAATGAAGCAGACATCGGGAAACCAATTTTTATTTCTGGTCGACTTCTCAGAACTTAAATGCAGCTAATTTCCCACTCACTCCAGCCTGTGGTTTCACAAAGGCCTTACCACAGGACATATTTCCCTTCTATGAGCCTTGGCCGAGTTTAATGAGGAAGTTAAGTCGGTAAAGTCCAATCCGTTTCAGTTGGGAAAATACCCCTCTGGAACTCTCAGTCCAGCTAACTACCATAAACATAGATCATAGAAACCCTACAGTGCAGAAGGAGGCCATTTGGCCCATCGAGTCTGCACCGACCACAATCCCACCCAGCCCCTATTCCCATAACCCAAATATTTACCCTGCCAGTCCCCCTGACACTAGAGTCAACTTAGCATGGTCAATTAACCTCACCTGCACATTGTTGGACTGTGGGTGGAAACCGGAGCAGCCGGAGGAAACCCACGCAGACACGGGGAGAACGTGCAAACTCCACACAGAGAGTGACCCGAGGCCGGAGTTGAACCCAGGTTCCTGGCGCTGTGTGGCAGAAATGCTCATCATTGTGCCACCGTACCACACTCATTGACCCGAGTGTCAGGGTAAATATGTGGGGTTACAGGAATAGGGTCTGGGTGGGATTGTGGTCAGTGCAGACTCGATGGGCCGAATGGCCTCCTTCTGCACTGTAGGGTTTCTATGATCTGACCATCCGACAAAGAATCCCACCCAGACCCTATCCTTGTAACCCCATGTATTTACTCTGCTAGTCCCCCTAACTTATACATCACGGGACACTAAGGGGCAATTTAGCGTGGCCAATCCACCTAACCTGCACAGCTTGGGACTGTGGGAGGAAACCGGAGCACCCGGAGGAAACCCACGCAGACACAGGGAGAAGATGCAAACTCTGCACAGGCAGTGACCCAATCTGGGAATTCCTATTGACAGCGGCAGGGCTGGAGAATCCTGCCGCTAGCATTCAACGTGCCACCTCCCGCCAGCGGGAATCACGCGGCTGGGAAACCGGAGTATCTCTGTCGATCTATTTTTAAATATCAATTAAATTAAGATAAGTGGATTTCCTCCGGGTGCTCCGGTTTCCTCCCACATTCCAAAGGGAAGGGTGATGGCCTATTGGTATTATCACTAGACTATTAATCCAGAAGCTCAGCTGATGTTCTGGGGGACCCGGGTTCGAATCCCGTCACGGCAAATGGTGGAATTTGAATTCAATCAAAAAAAAATCTGGAATTAAGTATCTACTAATGACCATGAAACCATTCTCAATTGTTGGAAAAACCCATCTGGTTCACTAATGTCCTTTAGGGGAGGAAATCTGCCGTCCTTACCTGGTCTGGCCTACATGTGACTCCAGAGCCGCAGCAATGTGGTTGACTCTCAACTGCCCACCAAGGGCAACTAGGGATGGGCAATAAATGCTGGCCCAGCCAGCGATGCCCATGTTCCACGAATGAATAAAAATAAGATGTGTGGGCTAGGTGGATTGGCCATGCTAAATTGCCCCTTAGAGTCAGGGGGATGAGCTAGGGTAAATGCATGGGGTTATGAGGATAGGGCATGGGTGGAATTGTGGTCGGCGCAGACTCGATGGGCCCAATGGTCTCCTTCTGTGCTGTAGGGATTCTAAGTCTTTGGTTGCAAACTGCCTCGAGGTCAAGACTGTTTCCTGTTTAATTCCACGGAAACAGTGAAATGCGTTAGTTTGGAAGGCTGATTTGGTTACTAAGGTGACTGTTACTTAATGTAACTGGGGAACTGGACTTTAACTCTTGCCTGCTGTTATAGAAATCATAGAAATCATAGAAACCCGTTATGATTCTGAAAACCGTTCTACAGCAGGGCAATGGTGGTGATATAGAAATGCAGTGGGAAAATGGAATGTGGAGGAGCAACGTGATTTTGGGGCGTCCGTGTACGCAAACCACTTAAAGCCTCTGGACAGGTGCAAGTAGCAATCAGAGAGACTAATGGAATGTCAGCATCTATCTCCGGGGAGCTGTAAGGCGAAAGTGAGGAAGTAATACTTCAATTGTTCAAAGGCTGGGGCAGGTCCCAGCTGCAGCACTAAGTTTGTGCTTTGGGCATCGCACCTCAGGCCAGATATATTAACCCTGGAATGGGTTTCACCAGAATTTACCCCAGGACTGAATGGGTGAACTTGCAGGGAGAAATCGCATAAACTTCTGGGGAACCAAATCAATAATAATATCCATTGCAACAAAATGTCCCAAAACTCTCCCCAGTAAAGGAGGAACTGTGGACAGACTGGATAGGACAAAAGACAGATAGAATCCCTACAGTGCAGAAGGAGGCCATTCGGCCCATCGAACCTGCGCCGCCAACAATCCCACCCAGGCCCGTAACCCCACATATTTACCTTGCTATTCCCCCTGACACTAAAGGGCAATGTAGCATGGCCAATCCACCTAACCCGCACATCTTTGGACCGTGGGAGGAAACCGGAGCACCCGGAGGAAACCCACGCAGATACAGGGAGAATGTGCAGACTCCGCACAGACAGTGACCCGAGGCTGGAATCGAACCCGGGTCCCTGCCGCTGTGAGGCAGCAGTGCTAACCACTGCTGCCTTGGGAAGCCATAGTCAAACATTCATAGAATCGCTTCAGTGCAGAAGGAGGCCGTTTGGCCCATCAGGTCTGCATTGATAACAATCCCAACCAAGCCCTATCCCCGTAACGCCTCGTATTTACCCTGCTTGTCTCCTGATACTAAGGACCAATTTAGCATGACCAATCTGTGGACTGTGGGAGGAAACTGGAGCACCCTGAGGTAACCCTCGCAGACATGGGGAGAGTGTGCAAACTCCTCACAGTCACCCGAGGCTGGAATTGAACCTGGGTCCTTGGCGCTGTGAGGCAGCAGTGCTAACCACTGTGCCACCGTGGCACCCCTTGGCCATGCTAAAAGCAGAAAGGTTACCTGATCTGGATGGGATACATTTTCAATTGATGAGAAAGTTAGGGAGAGATCAGGGTCACAATCTTGCTGAGGTACGGGAGTGCAGGTAGATGAGGAGATGACAAATGTCACAATTCGCTCCAGTTCAAAATTGGGGAGAGCGATCTATCTGACAACTAAACTAGAAAGAGCGCAGAAGAGATTTACTTGGATGCTACCGGGACTTGATGGTTTGAGTCATAAGGAGAGGCTGGATAGACAGGGACCTTTTTCCCTGGAGTGTAGGAGGCTGAGGGGTGATCTTACAGAGGTTTATAAAATAATGAGGGGTATGGATCAGCGAGACAGTCAATATCTTTTCCAAAAGGTAGGGGAGTCTAAAACTAGAGGGCATAGGTTTAAGGTGAGAGGGGAGAGATACAAAAGTGTCCAGAGGGGCAGTTTTTTCACACAGAGGGTGGTGAGTGTCTGGAACAAGCTGCCAGAGGTAGCAGTAGAGGCGGGTACAATTTTGTCTTTTAAAAAGCATGTATACAGTTACATAGGTAAGATGGGTAGAGAGGGATATGGGCCAAATGCGGGCAATTGGGACTAGCTTAGTTGTTTAAAAAAAGGGGCAGCATGGACAAGTTGGGCCGAAGGTAAACCTCTATGACTCTATAACTTAGAGACCAGTCAACCTCACGTAGACGTTGGGGGATCACACGACGGACGCTGCAAATCTGAAATAGAAACAGAATAAGCTGGAAATACCCCCCTCCGGCCACCCCAGCCGGTCAGGCAGAGAGCGAGACAGAGTTAATGTTTCTGCTTTGTGACCTCTGTGTCTCTCTGAAAATAGTAAGAAGTTTAACAACACCAGGTTAAAGTCCAACAGGTTTATTTGGTAGCAAAAGCCACACAAGCTTTCGAGGCTCTAAGCCCCTTCTTCAGGTGAGCCTCGAAAGCTTGTGTGGCTTTTGCTACCAAATAAACCTGTTGGACTTTAACCTGGTGTTGTTAAACTTCTTACTGTGTTTACCCCAGTCCAACGCCGGCATCTCCACATCATCTCTCTGAAAATGGCAAGCTTCTTCCAGCAACAGAGGAGCTGGAAGGAGCATTCCTGGTCCTTGTGGCTCCATTAAGCTAAATGGAAAATAAACCTTTCCTCCTCACCGGCACCCTCCAGTGATCCCATTGAGATCCATGTCCAGAGTAAACTGATATGCTGGGAATGCTTTGCCCAGTGGCTGCCAATTTGGAAGCAGCAACCTAACTAACACAGGCACTGGGTCCCTGATAGTGGGAAATGGTGGCATTGTGGTTAGGCCCTGGACTAGTAATCTAGAAGCCCGGGCAGGGCGACACAGTGGTTAGCACTGCTGCCTCACAGCGCCAGGGACCCGGGCTCGATTCCCGGCTTGGGTCACTGTCTGTGTGAAGTTTGCACATTCTCCCCATGTCTGCGTGGGTTTTCTCCGGGTTCTCCGGTTTCCTCCCACAGTCCAAAGATGTGCGGGTTAGGTGAATTGGCCATGCTAAATTGCCCTTTAGTGTCAGGGGGACTAAAGTGAGAGGGGGTCCAGAAACTCAGCTAATGTTCTGGGGACTTGGGATCGAATACCGCCAAGGCAGATGGTGGAATTTGAATTCAATTAAAAAATCTGGAATTAAGAATCTATGGATGACCATGAAACCATTGTCGATTGTCAGAAAAACCCATCTGGTTCACTAATGTCCTTGAAGAACTAGGAGCAGGAGTAGGCTATTTGGCCCCTCGAGCCTGCTCCGCCATTCAATAAGATCATGGCTGATCTTTTTGTGGACTCAGCTCCACTTAACCGCCCGCTCACCATAACCCTTAATTCCTTTACTGTTCAAAAATCTATCTTCGCCTTAAAAACATTCAATGAGGTAGCCTCAACTGCTTCACTGGGCAGGGAATTCCACAGATTCGTAACCCTTTGGCTGAAGAAGTTCCTCCTCAACTCAGTCCTAAATCTGCTCCCCCTTATTTTGAGGCTATGCCCCCTGGTTCTAGTTTCACCCGCCAGTGGAAACAACCTCCCTGCTTCTATCTTATCTATTCCCTTCATAACTTTATATATTTCGATAATATCTCCCCTCATTCTTCTAAATTCCAATGAGTACAGTCCCAGTCTACTCAATCTCTCAAGGGAAGGAAATCTGCCATCCTTACCTGGTCTGGCCTACAAGTGACTCCAGACCCACAGCAATGTGGTTGACTCTCAACTGCCCTCTGAACAAGGGCAACTAGGGATGGGCAATAAATGCTGGCCCAGCCAGAGACACCCATGTCCCACAAATGAATAGAAAAATACACCCCAGCCCCTGCAGTGCCCAAAGACCATGGAAGGCTTTGATGGTGCCCATGGACACCGCATGCTCTCTTCCAGGGACACCCGGCCATGGATATAGGGGTGGTAGAAGGGCAGACAGTCAGGTCAGACGACCCCCTCGGTTGCCCGCTGCCTGGACCTACTTATGGCAAGTTTAGCCAGGCCCAGGAGCAGATTCATGAGGTCCTTGGCCCTCCCTGCCCCCATCTGCACCGGATGCCCATAGATCAGGAGCGTGGGGCTGATGTGCAAACAAAACATCAGTAAAAGATCTTTAAGAATCATTTTTTAAGGAAGAGCGGCATGGTGGCACAGTGGTTAGCACTGCTGCCTCACAGCACCAAGGGGCCAGGTTCGATTCCCGGCTTGAGTCACTGTCTGTGCGGAGTTTGCACATTCTCCCCGTGTCTGCATGGGTTTCCTCTGGGTACTCTAGTTTCCTCCCACAGTCTGAAAGACGTGCTGGTTAGGTGCGTTGGCCGTGCTAAATTGACCCTCAGTGTCAGGGGGACTACTAGCTTGGGTAAATACATGGGTTATGGGGATAGGGTGGGATTGTGGTTGCTGCAGACTCGATGGGCTGAATGGCCTCCTTCCACACTGTGGGGATTAAATAATTCTACGGTTATCCCCTTCACAGAGGCTGGCCAACGTTCTCAAGTTTTGTTCCAGTCTTTCTCACGTTGTGTTTGTTAAAAACCAGCCAGCCAGTCAGGGAGTGCCTGACGGTTACAAAGAAGGAGCTCATGGCTGTACAGGCCCCTGGACTACTCTGTGAAAGGTGACCAGAGGTGCTGTGTGGCTTGCTGTGTACTCCCAGCATTTTGCACCTCATTAGCTGCAGTGGACAAACGATCGATGAATGGAGTTAGCTCTCGACTGTGGTTGCTGGGTTACCCCCTCAGCTCCAACAGGGTGATTATCAAGTGTTATTGACTGTAGAACCTGCAGGCTGTGAAAATCCGGGCCTAGCTGTGGTCTGAACAACACAAGGTGGAAGGAGACTGTTATGGGCCTGATTTCTACTCAGAAACCTGCTTTTTCCTCAGCTTTCCAATTACGCTTGCTAAACCTGGGACCGTGACTTTGCCACTGAGTTTTTTTTTGTTCCCCCCCACCCCCCAAACCCCGCTCCCTCCCCCAAGGTCACATTTTAAAATTAATCCAGATGTTCTTTCCATTCTCTTTGCGTTGAAGGTTGCCTTTGATAGTTAAAAAATCAGGCTGACAATTGCCACCTAGTGGCAAAAGCTGGAAGATCAAACTATCAGATCCAGTTTTATATTTCCTAAAACACAAAGTTTAAAGTTTAATTATTAGTGTCACAAGTAGGCTTACATTAACACTGCAATGAAGTTACTGTGAAAATCCCCTAGTCGCCACACCCTAGGCGCCTGTTCGGGTACACTGAGGGAGAATTTAGCATAGCCAATGCACCTAACCAGCATGTCTTTCGGACTGCAGGAGGAAACCGGAGCACCCAGAGGAAACCCACGCAGACACGGGGAGAATGTACTAACTCCACACAGACAATGACCCCAAGCCAGGAATCGAACCCGGGGCCCTGGCGCTGTGAGACAGCAGTGCTAACCACTGTGCCATCCTGCCAGTGGCAGATTAAACGTTAATAGACCCACCCGAAGGTACGCTTCACATTCCTGCGATACGGGTAACAATTGGGGATGACTTTTCACTGATTCCATTCAGTCAGAATAGCCTGGAAATCGACCAGTATAAAAAGGCCCAACTGCCTGTCATTTTCAATGGACCTCCTCACACTTCAGGCAATGCACTGCAGTTTGCTCCCTGCTTTTTTGCCAAGTCCTTTCCAATAACATTTGCTTCGTTTTGCCTCAACATTGATTACTAATCAGCGTGGGAGCGAATCAGATTGTAATCTCTGAGGCAGTCCCAGTCATTCTATGCCAAGGTAGGCGGCAAGATGAATCTGGTGTTGTCTTTATTGCACTAATTCTAATATTGAACCATCCAGTGGGCAATTCTCTTGACTATCCTGTAAAGATGAAGAAGGAGTGACACTCCGAAAGCTCGTGCTACCAAATAAACCTGTTGGACTTTAACCTGGTGTTGTGAGACTTCTCACTGTGCTACCCTGTAAAGACACAGAAATGCCACAGATTTTGGATCAGTTATAAAGTTGACCTCTGAGACTGTGTCTCAGAGGGGCAGCACAGTGGTTAGCACTGCTGCCTCATAGCGCCAGGGACCCGGGTTCGATTCCTAGCTTGGGTCACTGTCTGTGCGGAGTCTGCACGTTCCCCCCCGTGTCTCCTCCGGTTTCCTCCGGGTGCTCCGGTTTCCTCCCACAGTCTGAAAGACATGCTGGTTAGGGTGCATTGGCTATGCTAAGTTCTCCCTCAATGTAACCGAACAGGCGCTGGAGTGTGGCGACTAGGGGATTTTCACAGTAACTTCATTTCAGTGTTAATGTAAGCCTACTTGTGACATAATAATAAATAAACTTAATAAAAAACCACCCTGAGTAATCTGTCTCTGAATCAAATGTGAGGATGTGTTTTATTTTCTTTATTCATTTGATGGGAGTGGCCAGACCAGCATTCATTGCCCAATCCTAAATGCCCTTGAACCAAGTGGCTCACTGGGCCATTTCAGAGGGGCAGTTACGCATCAGCCACATTGCTGTGGGTCTGGAGTCACATGTAGCCCAGACCGGGTAAGAACAGCTAGATTTCACAGAATTGTTAAGGGCTCAGAAGGAGGCCATTTGGCCCATCATGTCTACACTGGCTCTCCAAACAAGCATCAACATTTAGTGCCATTCCCCTGCATATTGTTTCTCTCCAAGTAACCATCTAATGCCCTCTTGAATGCTTCGAATTCCTTCCCTAAAGGACATGAGTGAACTAGTTGGTTTTTTTTTTAAAAACAACAACAAAGATAGTTTCATGGCCACAATTAGAAGGATAGTCCATATTCGTTAACAGGGCTTAAATCTACCAGTTGCTTTGGTGGGATTTGAACCCACATCCCCAGAAGTATTCTCCAGGCACCTCGGCATTGTCACTCCAATGACATTACCACTACAGATGCTCCATGTAAATTAAAATGGATAAATAGCGCTAATAAAGAATCCCAACAAGATTGCCTCTAGCAATAGCCAGGGTGGCTGAAATGGTGGCACAGTGGTTAGCACTGCTGTCTCACAGTGCCAGGGGCCCAGGTTCGATTCCCGGCTTGGGTCACCGTCAGTGCAGAGTCTGCATGGGTTTCCTCCGGGTGCTCCGGTTTCCTTCCACAGTCCGAAAGACATGCTGGGTAGGGTGCATTGGCCATGCTAAATTCTCCCTCAGTGTACCCGAACAGGCGCCGGAGTGTGGTGACTAGGGGATTTTCACAGTAACTTCATTGCAGTGTTAATGTAAGCCTACTTGTGACACTAATAAATGAATTAAAGAACTGAAAAGGTGTTGGTTGTGCATATCATAGGATGATTGGCGATGCTAAATTGCCCCTTAGTGTAGGTTAGGTGGGTTAGCAGGGTAAATACGTGAGGTTACTGGGATAGATTCTGGGTAAGGTGCTCTGTCAGAGAGTCAGAGCAGACTCGATGGGCCGAATAGCCTCCTTCTGCACTGATTCCCCCTCAGTGTACCCAAACAGGCGGAGTGTAGTGACTCAGGGATTTTCACAGGAACTTCATTGCAGTGTTAACGTAAGCCTACTTGTGAACTAATAAATAAACTTGGTGCAGAAGGAGGAATAAGCAGTGATGGACCAGAATAACTCTCAACAGAGATGTAATGTTAAAACTTTCTTCATAAATTTTATTCAATTAGAAAATGAATTAAGTTTATCAGATCTCTGCATGGCAGAGAAGAATCTGAGTGGGGCTTTGGGTCCCACATAGTGTAAACATTATGTTTTGTAAACAGTTAGAAAATTGTTCAAGTGTTTTCCAGAAATCAAAGAGGATGCTACAAAGGGAAATCCTCCCCAAAATACAACAGAGCTCAAACCAAGAATCCAGAGGTTTCATCGCCCCGGGGACTGGGGTAATGCTGCTTTTTTTGTTTTATATCCGAAAGGGGAACCTTTTGAGATAGTCCTTCAAGACAGGATTCAAGGGGAGTTGATCAATGTTCTCTTTCCCAAACGACTCGACAATCCTTTTCCTGCACAGCTCCTGCAGGGGTTGCAGCTTGACTTTGCGAAGGGGCTTCGAGAGAAACCTCTTTGGCGAAACGGTGAAATGCTCAATCAGTTCCATCAGGCAGCCAAAAGACTCCTTGCTGCCGTCCAAGGAGAAGAGTCCATCCTGGAACTGGATGCGGAAACTGATGGGCTCCTTGGCAGTCCTGACGCTGAGGGAGAAGAAATAATTCCGCTGCCGGCTGTCCCGGAGCAGAAAGGTACCCACTGGTTCGGATTTGAGCCTGTGGTGGGCTACCTCCACTGTCATTGGGCCCCAGTAGAAGCCACAGTCTTCCAGGTACCTCCAAGTCCTCTTGATGATCTCATAGTCCGACTGAGCTCTGAATGTTCTGAAGTGGGTCTCCACATTGCGCTTTCCAGGGCTGGCCCTCGCCTGCTGTTGGTGTCCATGGTGCCGGCGCTGAGGGTGTGACTCAAGCCCACTGTGCTCTGCAACGTCCTGTACTTGTGGCTCCAGTTGATCCCTGGCATTGGCTGCTCTGTCAGTCAGGTTGCTGTCTGCCACCATCCTACAACACAGATGATCCCGGGTGGTCTCCCATAGCTCGGGCTTTCAGCGCAGAGCAGAAAAGTCACCAAGCCTGCAGAAAGAAAAAGGGAGAAAACCCCAGTGAGTCAATGAGTTCCTGTAATAAGTCAACTCTGAAAGAAACCTGCCGGTAAAGTGGGGAATTCTCACATCGCTGGCGTGAAAACTAATTTCAGAAGAACTTTTATTTGTGATACTAATATTTCTTTCAAGGGACCCATTTTTTAAAAAAAAAATTTGTTCTTAAAGTTACAGAGCCAAGATTGGACAGAGAGAACCAAAATCCATTCTTTGCTTGGTCCAAAAAAACCCAAAATTCAAATCGAATCCAATTCCCCACAAGGAAGACAGAGCAAGATCCAAGCTGACAAGACGAGGCATTCCCCCCCCCCCCACCCCACCCCCTCCCCATCCCCCATCTTGGGCTTGATCTAAGCCTAAAGGCCAAATGGTCCAATCTTTATTAAGAGAAAGCTAAAACACTGCGGATGCTGGAATCTGGCACAAAGACAGAAAATGCTGGGGAAACTCAGCCGATCTGACAGCATCTGTGGAGAGAGAATAGAGCCAACGTTTCGAGTCTGGGTGACCCTTCGTCAGAACTATAAAGGGCGATCTAGACCCGAAACGTTGGCTCTGGTCTCTCTCCACAGGTGCTGTCAGACCGGCTGAGTTTCCCCAGCATTTTCTGTTTTTGGCCCAATCTTTTATTTCTTGGAAGAGTCCATCATCGTATTATAACTCAAACCAGGTGTTAGTGAGCAGAAAAACTCTATCTACAGGGAAAGCAAACTGTGCCTAATTTTCCCCCTAACAAATCTGATTTTTGGATTGGCTTCTGAGCTAATTCCCACCCCCCCCCCCCCCCCCCCCGCTCCCAAATCCTGGATCCAGTTATAACTGACCTCTGTACACACACACACAGACGGATAAAAAGAGAGAAACAAAGAGAGAGACAGACAGAGAGAGCGAGAAACAGACAGACGGAGACAAAGAGAGTGTAGCAGATAAAAAGACAGAGTATGAGAAACAGAGAGGGGAGAGAGACAGACACAAAGACAGAGGGAGGGAGAAAGAGGGACAGACAGAGAGGGAGAGAGAGACAGAGAGAAAGAGGGAGAGACAGACGGAAAGACAGAGCGACAGACAGGAGAGAGAGACAGAGAAAGAGAGAGGGAGGGAGAGAGACAGACAGACAGACAGAAAGACAGAGAGAGAGACAGACAGACAGACAGAAAGACAGAGGGAGAGAGAGAGAAACAGACAGAAAGAAACATCTCCCCTTCAAGTCAAAAGCAAAATACTGCGGTTGCTGGAACCCCGTTGTCCTCACACAATCAGAATGAACATTGTGAGTTTGCTGCCTCTAGCCCATTATATGAGCCCTCTCTCTGGAAACTCTCCCGCTGTTATCGGAAACATTCAGCCCCGCCACATCAGGTAAATAGCTCCGCGACCACAAAACCAGCCAAACACAATCCTCACTGCCTTCAAGAGTTAGAATGAAAAACACACACAAAGCCACCTCCTTGAAAAGTGAACCTAATAACCTAAGGCAGGGGGGTAGTGACTGATGTGAGTTGATCAGCCCCGCTCTCTCCACATTTACAGCGATACTCACAGGAATATACCTTAAAACTGTGGCCAGGAAAGTTTATTAAAGTGGGTCTGGGGGCCAGCAGGAACTGTAGTCCCACATCTCAAACACAGACTGACCCATTTCCCAAAAGTTAGAGACACTCTTTTTTGGCTGGTGTAAACCATGCAAAGAAACTTTTTTTAAAAAAATTGTTTTCATATTATTAAGAAACCGTTCCTTACCTTCTGCATCAGACTAAGGAGCTGGAGAGGGGGAAACGACACAAACTGGAAAGAAATTCTTGCGAAGAATTTGCCCCTTGTGAGTGAGGTTGCAGCAGTTGTGTGTGTGTATGGAGCCTGTGTGTGTGTGAGATTCACTGAGTATATCCTCCTTACACAGCTACAGGGCTCTGAGAGACTGTCCTCACTCATTGCCCCTGGTTACATTCGCTTCTGGAGCCCGGCTGGTTGAGCTGTCCCCTTTTTAAAAAGCTCACCTAACAACCCACGCCGATTCGAGGAAATCACCTGGTCGCCAGCAACCAGTGGCCATTTAACTTTCAGTTTCACTTCTCAGCTGTTCTAAGAAATGTCTCAGCGCCGGGAGGGGAGGACGGTGTGTTCTGTTTTCGCTGGAAGTCTTACTCAGTGCTAGATTTTTTTCAGAAAAAGAGAATGAGTTATGATTTGGGTGCAGTAAAGCCGGGAAGAGATTCACAGCGAGAGACAGATAGACAGAAAGAGAGAGAGAGAGATACACGCACACACCACACAGACGGATAGAAAGAGAGAGGAACAGACAGAAACAGACAGACAGAAGAGAGAGAGAGAGAAACAGACAGAGGGAGAGAAACAGACAAAGAGATACAGATAGAAAGAGAAACAGACAGAGGGAGAGAGAAACAGACAGAGGGAGAGAAATAGACAAAGAGAAACAAATAGAGAGAGAAACAGATAGAGAGAGAAACAGATAGAAACCGATAGAGAGAGAGAAAAACAGACAGGGAGAAACAGATAACAGAAGAGAGAGAGAAATAGACAGAGGGAGAGAAACAGACAAAGAGATATAGATAGAGAGAGAAACAGATAGAGAGAGAGAGAAACAGACAGATAGAGAGAGAAACATAGAGAGAGAGAGAAACAGACAGAGATACAGATAGAGAGAGAAACAGACAGAAAGACAGAGAGAGGGAAACAGACAGATAGAGAGAGAGAAAAACAGACAGATAGAGAGAGAGAGAGAAACAGACAGATAGAGAGAGAGAGAGAAACAGACAGATAGAGAGAGAGAGAGAAACAGACAGATAGAGAGAGAAACAGACAGATAGAGAGAGAGAGAGACGAAAGACAAAGAAACAGACAGAAAGCCAGAGAGAGAGAGAGAGACGGAGACAAAGAGTTCAGGAAAAAGAAATGTTCCACATTGAAATAGTGGCCCTGGGATGGTTTTCTTTAAATTATGGGATGTGAGCATCACTGGCTGGGCATCCCTAATTGCCCTTGAAATTGCAAGAACATTTCAGAGGGTATTTAAGAGTCAACCACATTGCCGTGTGTCTGGAGTCACATGGAGGCAAGACCGGGTAAGGACGGCAGATTTCCTTCCCTAAAGGACATTAGTGAACCGTCGATGATAGTGGCTGTGTTCCCCATCACCCAGACCCGTTTTACAACCCAGATTTTATTAATAATCAAATTTAAATTCTACAAACCACCCTGGTGGGATTTGAACCTATGTCCCCACGCAAGCATTGGCCTGGGGCCTCTCTGGATTACTAATGCTGCCTGAGTGTCTGGGTCAAGTTCTTTTAAACCCTTCCCCCCCCCCCCCACCACCACTTCTAAAAAGAGCTAAACTTCCAATCGCTGAGTTAAAAAAAAGGAGTGAAGTGAGATTTCCTCACTGATAGAGGTCAGCACTTACCCGAATTACCAGTGGTGGGGGAGGGCGGGGGCAGTGGGGGAGGGGGGGGTGGTTGGTGGTGTTAGGAAGAAGCAGTTACCCGGCAGATTGAGGTGAGAACTGGTTGAGGTTGGAATAAGAGAGTGACGGGAGCCTTTCAAAAAAAAAACCTCCACTCTTAATGTTACAAATGCAGAGTGGACCAGGTGAAACTTTGATCCATCTCCTTGCACGGTGCCACAGTGGTGAGCACGGCTGCCTCACAGCACCAGGGACCCGGGTTCGATTCCTGTGCTTGGTTCACTGTCTGTGCGGAGTCTGCACGTTCTCCTGTGTCTCTGTGGGTTTCTCCCGGGTGCTCCGGTTTCCTCCCACAGTCCGAAAGACGTGCTGGTTAGGTGCATTGACCCGAACAGGTGCCGGAGTGTGGCGACAAAGGGAATTTCACAGTGACTTCATTGCAGTGTTAATGTAAGCCTTACCTGTGACACTAATAAATAAACTTTTAACTTTGCCTGCTCCAAAAACCAAATTCCAATGGAGTCCAATGCATGGTCCCCACAAGAGAGACAAACAAGATCCGAACTGACCAGTTGAGACATTGCACTCCACCTTGGGCTTGATTTGACACTTGATCTTTGCCAATAGGGTGCAGGGCTCAGGGAGACACTTGGAGAGGCCTCTTGTCAGTTTTGGGGTAACTTAGAAACCCTACAGTGCAGAAGGAGGCCATTCGGCCCATCGAGTCTGCACCGACCACAATGCCACCCAGGCCCTACCCCCACATATTTACCCGCTAATCCCTCTAACCTACGCATCCCAGGACTCTAAGGGGCAATTTGTAACCCGGCCAATCAACCTAACCTGCACATCTTTGGACTGTGGGAGGAAACCGGAGCACCCGGAGGAAACCCACGCAGACACGAGGAGAATGTGCAAACTCCACACAGACAGTGACCCAAGCCGGGAATCGAACCCGGGACCCTGGAGCTGTGAAGCAGCAGCGCTAACCACTGTGCTACCATGCCGCTACCGGTACGTGGGGCTCATGTTTTTCCAGTTCTGTTCGCAAAGGGCCCACGTTTAGGGTCAGGGTGCAGCGAATCTAAAGATTCCAAAAGATTTTTTTTGAAGGAGTTATTTCACCCTGGTGTCAAAAGGCCATGCAAACTTAATGCTAAGATTAGCCCGCATTTTAATTCGATAAGGGGTGGCACGGTGGCACGGTGGTTGGCACTGAAGAAGTGACTAGAATGGTTGACGAGGGAAGGGCCGTGGATGTCGTCTATATGGACTTTAGTAAAGCGTTTGACAAAGTCCCTCATGGTAGGTTGGTGCAAAAGGTTGGATCGCATGGGATAAAGGGGGAGGTGGCAAGATGGATGGATGGCTTGGTCACAGAAGACAGAGGGTGGTAGTGGAAGGGTCTTTGTCCGGCTGGATGCCTGTGACGAGTGGTGTTCCGCAGGGCTCTGTATTGGGACCTCTGCTGTTTGTGATATATATAAATGATCTGGAAGAAGGTGTAACTGGGGTGATCAGTAAGTTTGCGGACGACACGAAAATGGCTGGACTTGCAGATAGTGAGGAACATTGTCAGAGGCTACAGAAGGATATAGATAGGCTGGAAATTTGGGCAAAGAAATGGCAGATGGAGTTCAATCCAGATAAATGCGAAGTGATGCATTTTGGTAGAACTAACGTGGGGGGAGCTATACGATAAATGGCAGAACCATAAAGGGTGTTGATACGCAGAGGGACCTGGGTATGCAAGTCCACAGATCCTTGAAGGTGACGTCACAGGTGGAGAAGGTAGTGAAGAAGGCATATGGCATGCTTGCCTTTATAGGACGGGGCATAGAGTATAAAAGTTGGGGTCTGATGTTGCAGTTGTATAGAACGTTGGTTCGGCCGCATTTGGAATACTGCACCCAGTTCTAGTCGCCACACTACCAGAAGGACGTGGAGGCTTTAGAGAGAGTGCAGAGGAGATTTACCAGGATGTTGCCTGGTATGGAAGGGCTTAGTTATGAGGAGAGATTGGGTAAACTGGGGTTGTTCTCGCTGGAAAGATGGAGGATGAGGGGGTGACCTAATAGAGGTGTATAAAATTATGAAAGGCATAGATAGGGTGAACAGTGGGAAGCTTTTTCCCAGATCGGTGGTGACGTTCATGAGGGGTCATAGGTTCAAGGTGAGGGGGGGGGAGGTTTAACACGGATATCAGAAGGACGTATTTTACACAGAGGGTGGTGGGGGCCTGGAATGCGTTGCCAGGCAAGGTGGTGGAGGCGGACACACTGGGAACGTTTAAGACTTATCTCGATAGCCACATGAACGGAGTGGGAATGGAGGGATACAAAAGAATAGTCTAGTTTGGACCAGGGAGCGGCGCAGGCTTGGAGGGCCGAAGGGCCTGTTCCTGTGCTGTATTGTTCTTTGTTCTTTGTTCGCTGCTGCCTCACAGTGCCAGGGACCCAGGTTCGATTCCCAGCTTGGGTCACTGTCTACGTGGAGTTTACACGTTCTGCCCATGTCTGCATGGGTTTCCTCCGGGTGCTCCGCTTTCCCCCCATAGTCTGAAAGACGTGCTGGTTAGGTGCATTGGCAGTGCTAAATTCTCCCTCAGTGTACCTGAACAGGTGTCAGAGTGTGGCGACTAGGGGATTTTTACAGTAACTTCATTGCAGTGTTAATGTAAGCCTACTTGTGGCTAATAAATAAACTAAACTAAAACTAAAGGTTAGGTAGATTGGCCATGTTTAATTGCCGCTTAATGTCCCAAGATGTGTAGGTTCGGTGGACTAGCAGGATAAACACATAGGGTTACGGGGATAGTCGGCATTCTTGTGGGTGCAGGCTCAATGGCCTCCTTCTGCACTGAAGGGATTCTATGATTCAATGAGACAGAACCAGTTACAATGAAAATCTTTTCCAATATCTCCATGGAACAGAGACCTGGGCATTGTGTGTGTTTAAAGTTTATTTATTAGCGTCACAAGTAGGCTTACATTAACACTGCAATGAAGTTACTGTGAAAATCCCCCTAGTCGCCACACTCCGGCGCCTGCTCGCGTACACTGAGGGAGAATTTAGCATGGCCAATGCACCTAACCAGCACGTCTTTCAGACTGTGGGAGGAAACCGGAGCACCCGGAGGAAACCCATGCAGACACGGGGAGAATGTACAAACTCCACATAGACAATGATCCAAGCTGGAATCGAACCCGGGTCCCTAGCACTGCTGTCCACTGTGTATGTGTGTGTGTGTGAGAGCGAGTCTGTGTGTGTGTATCTGTGTGTCTGTCTGTGTGTGATTGTGTGTGTGTGTGTGTCTCTGTGTGAGTGTATGTCAGTGTGTGTGAGATTGCGTATGTGTCTGTGTGTGAGAGAATGTGTGTCTCTGTGTGTGTATCTCTGTGTGAGAGAGTGTGTGAATCTGTGTGTGAGAGAATGTGTGTCTCTGTGTGTGTATCTCTGTGTGAGAGTGTGTGAATCTGTGTGTGAGAGAATGTGTGTCTCTGTGTGTGTATCTCTGTGAGAGAGTGTGTGAATCTGTGTGTGAGAGAATGTGTGTCTCTGTGTGTGTATCTCTGTGTGAGAGTGTGTGAATCTGTGTGTGAGAGAATGTGTGTCTCTGTGTGTGTATCTCTGTGTGAGAGAGTGTGTGAATCTGTGTGAGAGAATGTGTGTGTATCTCTGTGTGAGAGAGTGTGTGAATCTGTGTGTGAGAGAATGTGTGTCTATCTCTGTGTGAGAGAGTGTTTGAATCTGTGTGTGAGAGAATGTGTGTCTCTGTATGTGTTTGTGTGTGTATCTCTGTGTGAGAGAGTGTGTGAATGTGTGTGTGTGAGAGAATGTGTGTCTCTGTGTGTGATTGAGTGTGTGTGTGTGTTTGGAACTCCAGGTGGTGAGTTTATAAAAGTTTAATCTGAAGCCGCAGTGGCTCTCTGACCTTGCTCACTGTTGCTTGCCTGTCTGCGTGTGTTATCCGAACCTTGTTTTGAGTTTCTGTTCGTTCATTGTGGCTGACGGTAAAACAGGCCTGCCTGCCCGGGGGGGGGGGGTGGGGGAAGGGAGAGGATTGAGCAGGCCAGAGGGTCCCCGCAGAGAGAGGGGGAAGAGTTCGACTCTGTATCGGTTCAGGAAAAGTGGGCTGTGGGTTTCCTGGAACTGGCTTTCTGACCTCCTTTAAACATGGGGCGACGCGCGGCCCGAATTTCGGGGAAGTGTCACCACATCAATGAAACTGCAAATGATCAGCTTGTTCACTGATACAAGCAGATATTACCAGCAGTGTCACCAATTTTATGCCTGCCCCTTTTTTAAAAAAGATAATTGGACCCACTCCCCCCACTGTTTCTCCAAATTCCTCGTCTCCAATCTGCAAGATGACTAACCGAGAGGGTCCCCGGAGAGTGAGGGGATATTTTTCACCTCCAGATGCTTTGACTGGATCTGGGTTATTGTCATTCGCGTAGTAAGGCACTGATAGTTGAAATACCTTTTTTGTTTCTCGATTCAAGCACTTGTTAAAAAAATAGCTATCTTTAGTGCATTCGCTCAGCAACCTCAATGCAGAACTTGCTTCAATTTCTGTAAGGGGAGGCTACGGTCAAGTGGTATTATCGCTAGACTATTCATCCAGTAACTCAGTTTGACGTTCCGGGGACTCGAATCCCACCAAGGCAAATAGCGGAATTTGAATTCAGTAAAAAGAAAATGTCTGGAAAATTAAGAATCTGCTGATGACTCATTGTTAGGAAAAACCCATCTGATTCACTAATTTTGGGAAGGAAATCTGCCCTCCTAGCATAGGAAGATGGAATCATAGAAGCCCTACAGTGCAGAAAGAGGCCATTTGGCCCATCGAGTCTGCACCGACCACAATCCCACCCAGGCCTACCCCCAGTATCCCTACACATTTACCCTCTAATCTACGCATCTCAGGACACTAAAGGGCATGGCCAATCAACCTAACCCGCACATTTTTGGACTGTAGGAGGAAACCGGAGCACCCGGAGGAAACCCACGCAGACACGGGGAGAACGTGCAGACTCCACACAGACAGTGACCCAAGCCGGGAATCAAACCCGGGTCCCTGGCGCTGTGAGGTAGCAGTGCTAACCACTGTGCCACCGAGCAGGAGAAGGCCATTCGGCCCTTCGCGCCTACTCCACCATTCATCACGATCATGGCTGATCGTCCAACTCAATAGCCTAATCTTGCTTTCTCCCCATAACCTTTGATCCCATTCGCCCCAAGTGCTATATCCAGCTGCCTCTTGAATACATTCAGTGTTTTGGCATCAACTACTTCCTGTGGTAATGAATTCCACAGGCTCACCACTCTTTGGGTGAAGAGATGTCTCCTCTGTCCTAAATGGTCGACCCTGAATCCTCAGACTGTGACCCCAGGTTCTGGACACTCCCACCATTGGGAACATCCTCCCTGCATCTACCATCCTTACCCAGTCTGGCCTACATGTGACTGCAGAGCCACAGCAATGTGGTTGACTCTTAAGTGCCCTTGGGCAACTAGGGATCGCCAATAAACGCTGGCCAGCCAGCGACGCACATGTCCCACGAATGAATTTTAAAAAAGATTCAGACAAGCAACACAAATGTTTCAAAGTCCCTGGCGGTTCCCTGGACGAGTAGGGGACACTTATTCCCTGGCACGTTGAGCTGCGATTTTAACACTGGAGCCCTGTTGCCCTCACCTGGAAATTCTACGACCAACTCGAGGCGGCGCAGTGGCACAGTGGTTAGCACTGCTGCCTCACAGCGCCAGGGACCCTGGTTCAATTCCGGCCTCGGGTCACTGTCTGTGTGGAGTTTGCACATTCTCCCCGTGTCTGCGTGGGTTTTCTCCGGCTACTCCGGTTTCCTCCCACAGTCCAAAGATGTGTGGGTTAGGTGGATTGGCCATGATAAATTGCCCTTTAGTGGATGAGCAAGCTAAATATGTGGGGATGCGGGAATAGGGCCTGGGTGGGATTGTGGTTGGTGCAAACTTGATGGGCCGAATGGCCTCCTTCTGCACTGTAGGGATTCTAAGATTCTAACCCCATCCCTTTAACTGAAAAGAAAGTCTTGCCTTCATCCCAGTGAGTGTCTCAAGAAGCTTTTCAAGCACTGAAGTGCTTCATTGAAGAGTGGTCGCTGTTGTAACCACACAGCAAACTGCAAGGCGACCAATCTAATTTGTTTTTGTGAGATTGATTGAGGTGTAAATATTGGGCCAGAACCCCGGAAAGAACTCCCCGGCTCCTCTTCAAATCAGTGCACTGGGATCTTTTATTTCATAGAAATCATAGAAACCCTACAGTGCAGAAGGAGGCCATTCGGCCCATCGAGTCTGCACCGACCACAATCCCACCCAGGCCCTACCCCCACATATTTACCCGCTAATCCCTCTAACCTATGCATCTCAGGGGCAATTTTAACCTGGCCAATCAACCTAACCCGCACATCTTTGGACAGTGGGAGGAAACCGGAGCACCCGGAGGAAACCCACGCAGACACGAGGAGAATGTGCAAACTCCACACAGACAGTGACCCGAGCCGGGAATCGAACCCGGAACCCTGGAGCTGTGAAGCAGCAGTGCTAACCACTGTGCTACCCTGCCGCAGGATGTGGGTGTTGCTGGCTCGGCCCAGCACACATTGCCCATCCCTAACTGCCCCTTGTGGGCGGCACAGTGGTTAGAACTGTTGCTTCAGAGCGCCAGGGATCCGGGTTCAATTCCCGGCTTGGGTCACTGTCTGTGTGGAGTCTGCATGTTCTCCCTGTGTGTGCGTGCGTTACCTCCGGGTGCTCCGGTTTCCTCCCACAGTCCAAAGATGTGCGGGTTAGGTGCATTGACCATGTTAAATTGCCCCTTAGTGTCCCGGGATGCGTAGGTCCGAGAGATTAGTGGGGTTATGGGGGTAGGGCCTGGGTGGGATTGTGGTCGGTGCAGACTTGATGGGCCAAATGGCCTCTTTCTGCACTGTAGGATTCTATGATTCTATGAAAGTGGTGGTGAGCCGCCATCTTGAATCGCTGCAGTCCCTGAGGTGTAGGCGCATCCGGTGACGTTAGGGAGGGAGTCCCAGGATTTTGACCCAGCGACTGTGAAGGAACAGCCAATATCATGAAATCATAGAAACCCTACAGTGCAGAAGGAGGCTATTTGACCCATTGAGTCTGCACCGACAACAATCCCACGTAGGCCCCATCCCCATTACCTCACATATCTACCCTGCTAATCTCTCTAACCTACACATCCCGGGACATTAAGGGGCAATTTAGCATG
Organism: Mustelus asterias; assembly: GCF_964213995.1. Lineage (NCBI taxonomy): Eukaryota > Metazoa > Chordata > Chondrichthyes > Carcharhiniformes > Triakidae > Mustelus > Mustelus asterias. The sequence continues at coordinate 63,914,407 of NC_135823.1, forward strand.
GCTAATCCACCTACCCCACACGTTTTTGGACTGTGGGAGGAAACTGGAGCACCCAGAGGAAACCCATGCAGATACAGGGAGAACGTGCAGATGCCACACAGTCACCCAAGCTGGGAATTGAATCCGGGTTCCTGGAGTTGTGAGGCAGCAGTGCTAACCACTGCGCCACTGAAGTCTGGATGCTCAGTGACTTGCAGGGGAACTTCCAGGTGATGATGTTCCCAGGTGTCTGCTGCACTTGTTGTGGGCTTGGAAGGTGCTGTCGAAGGAGCCTTGGCGAGCTGCTACAACGCATCTTGTAGATGGTACACACTGCTGCTACTGTGCGCCAGCGTGGCAGCAGAGAGAATGAATGTTTGAAGTCGTGGACATGGTGCCAATCAAGTGGGCTGCTAAAGTGGGAGACATTGGGGTGGCATGGTGGCACAGTGATTAGAACTGTTGCTTCACAGCGCCAGGAAGCCGGGTTCAATTCTGGCCTCGCGTGACTGTGAGGAGTTTGCACATTCTCCCCGTGTCTGCATGGGTTACCTCCAATGCTCCGGTTTCCTCCCACACTTCAAAGATGAGTGGGTTAGGTTGATTGGCCATGCTAAATTGCCCTTTGCGTCAGGAGGATTATCAAGGTAAATGCATGGGGTTATGGGGATAGGACCTGGGTGGGATTATGGTTGGTACAGACTCGATGGGCCGAATGGCCTTCTTCTGCACCGCAGGGAATCTTTGGCAATCTCCCAAGAGCAGAGATTTGAACATCTCACACCAGCTAAACCTTTCGAAGCATGCCTTTATAAAGTGTCCAGGTGTTCTCTCCCAGCCCTCTCTTGCTTTCCCACTCTTTCAATTCCTCAGTCAGACTAGAATCTGATTCCTGAGTTATAGGGATCAATTATTAATGCCAGGCTGGCGTGTGGCTGAGTGAGTTGCCAGCCTGGCCAGGTGGGTTAGCAGTGGGCCTTAACTGGTGCAGCTAGGTCTCATTAGATCTCCATGGCAACCTGCAAGTTGGCAGGAAGTGGCAGCATGGCAATGAATATGGCTCAGAGATTGTCACTAGGGGAGTGACCCCGACTCTGGGTGAGGCCTTGAGGTCAGGAGAGGGGCAAGATAAGGTCTGGGAAAGGGAAGGCCTAAAAGTCTCTGGTGAACCCAGACTTACTCTCCCGCCTCTCCAACAAAGAAACGCATCCAAAATTTAAAACTGTGCGTTCCCTTATGACTGTCTGTGTGGAGTTTGCACATTCTCCCCGTGTCTGTGTGGGTTTCCTCCGGGTTCTCCGGTTTCTTCCCACACTTTCAAAGATGTGTAGCTAGGTGGATTGGCCATGCTAAATTGCCCCTTAGTGTCCCGGGATGTGCAGGTTAGGTGGATTGGCCATGCTAAATTGCCCCTTAGTGTCCCAAGATGTGCAGGTTAGGTGGATTGGCCATGCTAAATTGCCCCTTAGTGTCCCGGGATGTGCAGGTTAGGTGGATTGGCCATGCTAAATTGCTCCTTAGTGTCCCAAGATGTGTAGGTTAGATGGATTGGCCATGCTAAATTGCCCCATTAGTGTCCAAAGATGTGCAGGTTAGGGAGATTAGCGGGGTCAATATGTGGGTTTATGGGGATAGGGCCTGGGTGGGATGCTCTGTTGGACAGTTGTGTAGATCCGATGGGCTGAATGGCCTCCCCCGACACTGTAGGGATTCTATTTTACTATTCTCACTTCCTTTTATCATTCTCCATCATCCCTGATGCAAATTAATCCCTCCTCGCCGATCCCCCTGCTTTTTGATTTCACTGGCCTGCAGTGCTAAGTCTTGTTTCCCCCTCCATGGACGCTGCCTGACCTGCTGAGCGGCTTTCCAAGTGGCTTTTCTGTTTCCCGTTTCCAGCATCTGCAGCAGTTTGTTTCTGTGAGTTTAGATATAGCGTTCAGCTGTTGATCCAGACAGTGGGAAAGTCTCTGCCAGCAGGAGAGGCTGGGGAGACGATGGCCGAATGGTATTAACCCGAAGCTATTAATCCAGAAGTCTCAGCGAATGTCCTGGGGACCCGGGTTCGAATCCCATCACGGCAGATGGTGGAATTTGAATTCGATAACAAAAAAATCTGGAATTAAGAATTTACCGATAACCGTGAAACCATTGTCAATTGTCGGAAAAACCCATCTGGTTCACTCATGTCCTTTAGGGAAGGAAATCTACCATCTTTACCTGGTCTGGCCTACATGTGACTCCAGAGCCACAGCAATGTGGTTGACTCTCAACCACCCTCCACGGGCAACTAGGGATGGGCAATAAATGCTGGCCCAGCCAGCGACGCTCATGTACCACGAATGAGTGAAACAAAAGTGGGGTGAGATTGGATATAAGTGTCTGATATGTGTGTGTTTGACATGCGACACAGCAGGGAATGAGCAGTTCCGAGGAAGTATCTCAGCATACAAAAGTCACCCAAGATGTGTTCCCCGATATCGGGCAGCCAAGGGAGGTATCACTAAACCAAAGAGGTGGGGGAGGGGAGGTTCCACTTGTTGCGTTTCTTTTACACAGATGAATAAAGGTGTAGGTGAGCGTTATATTTAGATGATTATGCTTTTCTGTTTAGTCTGTGGGAGTTGTGAAGAAAATACTTGTCACGGACCCGATCTGAAAAAAGTGCTGTCAGTTAGTCATGACCCAACGGCCTAGAAATGAGCTGGAGCCTGGACTGGGGGTGGCAAGGAGACCAATCTGCTTTCAGTGTCTGCTTCAGGCAACAACAGTGACTGACAGCAAGAAGAAAATAGATTAGCCTTCCGGCCTAGTAAATTACTGGCAACCCACAGGCGACAGTTGTGGACCCAGAGGTGGCAGTGCAGGTGGAGGGCTGCATGAGGAGCAATTTGAAATGGGGTCCTAATTTGATTTGATTTATTATTGTCACATGTATTAACATACAGTGAAAAGTATTGTTTCTTGCGCGCTGTACAGACAAAGCATACCGTTCATAGAGAAGGAAAGGAGCGAATGCAGAATGTAGTGTTACAGTCATCGCTAGGATGGAGAGAAAGATTAACTTAATGCAAGATAGGTCCATTCAAAAGTCTGACGGCAGCAGGGAAGAAGCTGCTCTTGAGTCGGTTGGTGCGTGACCTCAGACTTTTGTATCTTTTTCCCGACGGAAGAAGGTGGAAGAGAGAATGTCCGGGGTGCGTGGGGTCCTTAATTATGCCGGCTGCTTTTCCAAGGCAGCGGGAAGTGTAGACAGAGTCAATGGATGGGAGGCTGGTTTGTGTGATGGATTGGGGCTACATTCACGACCCTTTGTAGTTTCTTGCGGTCTTGGGCAGAGCAGGAGCCATACCAGGCTGTGATACAACCAGAAAGAATGCTTTCTATGGTGCATCTGTAAAAATTGGTGAGAGTCGTAACAGACATGCCAAATTTCCTTAGTCTTCTGAGAAAGTGAATAAGGTAAATTCAGTGGAGAGAGGTGTGAGGGGGTGGGGGTGGTGGGGATGGGGTGTTGGGGGGGTGGGGGTGATCGGTGAGGGGGTGGGTGTGATCGGTGTGGGGGTGGGGGTTGTGGGTGGTGGGGTGGTGGGTGAGGGGGTGGGGGGTGTGGGTGGTGAGGCTGGGGGTGGGGGGGTGGGAGGTGGGGGTGATGGGGGTGGGGGTGGGGTGTGTGGGTGAGAACAGGCATGGTTAAAAATTTCAAGATGGAGTTGGGAGGAACGGGTTGGTCCCCTCTGGCTCCATGTGAAGGTAAATGAAAGGCATTAAGCGGCACGGTGGCACAGTGTCTCTCAGCGCCAGGGACCCGGGTTCAATTCCCAGCTTAGGTCACTGTCTGTGTGGAGTCTGCACATTCTCCCTGTGACTGCGTGGGTTTTCTCCGGGTGCTCCGGTTTCCTCCCACACTCCAAAGATGTGCGGGTTAGGTGGATTGGCTGTGCTAAATTGTCCCTTAGTGTCAGGGGGACCAGCAGGGTAAATGCACGGGGTTATGGGGATAGGGCCTGGGTGGGATTGTTGTCAGTGCAGGCTCGATGGGCCGAATGGCCTCCTTCTGCACTGTAGGGATTCTATGAAGCGTATCTCTGACGGAACTGCCCACAGTGCTCCTTCGCTTCTGTAAGGTCAAGGTCATCCGGAATTCTTGCCCAATCCCCGAGTCCCATTCATCCATTGCCCCTGTGCTCGCCATTGGCTCAATAGGAGCAATAGATTACAGTCACAGCTTCAGGATGAGCACTGGGGAAGAAAGAATTCCATCTGGGATTTGAGCTCAATAACGCATCCTTCAACATTCCACTCTAAGCATCAGAATTCTGGATAATTCCTGGATTTTGGAATCCAGTCAAGGATATGGGTGTCCGGAAAGAGTGCAGTACATTCTGCCAGTAAATGAGCACATTTTTCAAAAAGAATCTGTGCCTGGAGTTGTGTGTGTGGTATTTCAGTCAATCGAGTACTGGTTTGTGGCTGGATTTCACTTCTGAAGAAGTTTGGCTTCTGGCTTGGGTTTTGCCATTCATAAGCTGGTATCCAACTCAGATTCCTGTTACTTACCTTCAAACCAAAAGCTTGAACAGCCAACGCGGTCCGTATTACTGATAATAAAATCAAAATACTGCGGATGCTGGAATCTGAAACCAAAACAGAAAACGCTGGACAATCTCAGCAGGTCTGACAGCATCTCCCATCAACCAGCCTCCCATCCATTGACTCTGTCTACACTTCCCGCTGCCTCGGCAAAGCAGCCAGCATAATTAAGGAACCCACACACCCTGGACATTCTCTCTTCCACCTTCTTCAGTCAGGAAAATGATACAAAAATCTGAGGTCACGTACCGACCGACTCAAGAACAGCTTCTTCCCTGCTAGCATCAGACTTTTAAACGGACCTAACTCACACTAAGTTGATCTTTCTCTACACCCTAGCTATGACTGTAACACCACATTCTGCACTCTCTCCTTTCCTTCTCTATGAACGGTATGCTTTGTCTGTATAGCGCGCAAGAAACAATACTTTTCACTGTATACTAATACATGTGACAATAAATTAGATCAAATCAAATCAAAGGCATCTATCTATGAGAAGGAACAAAGCCAATGTTTCAAGTCTGGATGACCTTTGTCTTTATTACTGACTTCTGTTTCAGGGCATGGTCGGGTGGCATGGTGGCACAGTGGTTAGCATTGCTGCCTCACAGTGCCATGGACCCGGGTTCAATTCCAGCCTCGGGTCACTGTCTGTGTGGAGTTTGCACGTTCTCCCCGTGTCTGCGTGGGGTTTCCTCCGGGTGCTCCGGTTTCCTCCCACAGTCCGAAAGATGTGCGGGTTAGGTGGATTGGCCATGTTAGATTGCCCCTTTGTGTCAGGGGGAGTAAGCAGGGTAAATACGTGGGGTTACGGGGATAGGGCCTGGGTGGGATTATTGTCAGTGCTGGCTTGATGGGCCAAATGGCCTCCTTTTGTACTGTAGGGATTCTATGATTTTATGGTAAAAACAAATCAACCAGTAGAAATTTCGAAGTGGTGGCCTGGCTTGTGTGAATTTATTTTGCGCTTGAGGGCGTGAATCACAATGAAAAGTATCTTGGCAGGAGGCTTCTTTGTGTCTGCTATCACTGGTTGCATCAGGCTTTTTTGCTCCATTTGTGTGAGATTCGACTCACAGTGCTGTGTTCTTTCATACACCCACAGATTGGCATGAAGTCTAACAGCTTTTTATGAAGTGGCAAATAAAGCTGCCCAGGTGTGTTTGTGTGCATGAGTGCGCCTTTTGTATATGTAGTGTTTTATTTTTTCACGGAATGTGGGCACCGTTTGCCAGGCCAGCATTGGTGCCCATTCCTAATTACCCTTGAAAGGTACTGGCCGCCTTCTTGAACCCGCTGCAGTGCATCCAGTATCGGTACACCCACAGTGCCGTTAGGAAGGGGGCTCGAGGATCATGATCCAGCGACGCTGAAGGAGCGGCCCTATCCCCGTATCCCCACGTGTTTACCCTGCTCACTCCCCCTCACATTCAGGGTCAATTTAGCAGGGCCAATCCACCAACCCGCACATCTTTGGTCTGTGGGAGGAAACGGGAGCACCCGGAGGAAACCCACACAGACACGGGGAGAACGTGCAGACTCCACACAGACAGTGACCCGAGGCTGGAATTGAACCCGGGTCCCTGGCGCTGTGAGGCAGCAGTGCTAACCACTGTGCTACCCGACCATGCCCTGAAACAGAAGTCAGCAATAAAGACAAAGGATCATCCAGACTTGAAACATTGGTTCTGTCCCTTCTCATAGATGCCTTTGATTTGATTTGATTTGATTCATTATTGTCACATGTATTAGTATACAGTGAAAAGTATTGTTTCTTGCACGCTATACAGACAAAGCATACCGTTCATAGAGAAGGGAAGGAGAGCATGTAGAATGTAGTGACACAGTCATAGCTAGTGGTGATATTAGAATCATAGAATCCCTGCAGTGCAGATGGAGGCCATTCGACCCATCGCGTCTGCACTGAACACATTCCCACCCAGGCCCTATCCCCATAACCCATGCATTTACCCTAGCTAGTACCCCTGACACAAGGGAGAATTTAGCATGGCCAATTCACCTAACCAACACGTCTTTCAGACTGTGGGGGGGAAACCGGAGCACCCGAAGGAAACCCACGCAGACACGGGGAGAATGTGCAAACTCCACACAAACAGTGACCCAAGCCAGGAATCGAACCTGGGTCCTTGGCGCTGTGAGGCAGCAGTGATAACTACTTTGCCACCGTGCCACCCATATATTTCCAAGTCAGGACAGTGGATAGCTTGGAGGGGAACTTGCAGGTGGTGGTGTTCCCATGTATCTGCTGCCCTTGTTCTTCTAGATGGTAGAGGCTTATAGGGTGCTGTCTCTGGAGCCTTGGAGAGTTTCTGCAGTGCATCTTGAAGATGGTACACACGGCTGCCACTCTGTGCCAGAGATGGTGGGAGTTATTGTTTAAGGTGGTGGATGGGGTCCCAATCAAGTGGGGCTGCTTTGTCCTTGTTGGTGTCAAGCTTCTTGAGTGTGGTCGGAGCTGAACTCATCCAGGCAAGTGGGGAGTATTCCAACACACTTCTGACTTGTAGCTTGTAGATGGTGGATAGGCTTTGGAGAGTCAGGAGGAGAGTTACTCGCTGCAGGATTCCCAGCCTCTGACCTGCTCTGGTAGCCACAGTATTTATGTGGCTGGTCCAGTTGAGTTTTTGGTCAATTTGGCTCCCGAAGATGGGGGGAGGATTCAGCGATGGTAATCGGGGTTGTGACACCATTGCAAGTAGGCTTCAGTTACCCAGCTGTGAACATTCGTCTTTGGTAAGGTTCCTCAGCCCATGGTTAAAAAGCTAACAGAGTTCACGCAGTACAACACTGAGTGGAACATAGAACATAGAAAGCCACAGCACAAACAGGCCCTTCGGCCCACAAATTGCGCCGATCACATCCCCACCTCTAGGCCTTTCTATAGCCCTCAATCCCATTAAATCCCATGTACTCATCCAGAAGTCTCTTAAAAGACCCCAACGAGTTTGCCTCCACCACCACCGACGTCAGCCGATTCCACTCACCCACCACCCTCTGAGTGAAAAACTTACCCCTGACATCTCCTCTGTACCTACCCCCCAGCACCTTAAACCTGTGTCCTCTCGTAGCAACCATTTCAGCCCTTGGAAATAGCCTCTGAGAGTCTACCCTATCCAGACCTCTCAACATCTTGTAAACCTCTATCAGGTCACCTCTCATCCTTCGTCTCTCCAGGTAGAAGAGACCAAGCTCCCTCAACCTATCCTCATAAGGCATGCCCCCCAATCCAGGCAACATCCTTGTAAATCTCCTCTGCACCCTTTCAATGGCTTCAACATCTTTCCTGTAATGAGGTGACCAGAACTGCGCGCAGTACTCCAAGTGGGGTCTAACCAGGGTCCTATAAAGCTGCAGCATTATCTCCCGACTCCTAAACTCAATCCCTCGATTAATGAAGGCCAGTACGCCGTACACCTTCTTGACCGCATCCTCCACCTGCGAGGATGCGGTCAACAACGGAATAAAGTGCAGGAGAGTACAATCACGCACAGCTCCCAATTACATTGTACAAAACGTTGCATCATTCCATGAAATGAAACTAAAATTCAGTTGAGACTCAAAGCAGCTGCGAGTTTGATCGTTCGATAAAGGTTCAATATAAAGGCCTTGGTGTAATTCCATTGTTTTGGAATTCTCTACCCCTAAGAATTGGGGATACTTCACATAAGGCCGGGATAGACAGGTCTTTGATCTCTCAGGAAACTGAGGGAGTGGAGGGGAAGCTAATATCAATAAAGAACAAAGACAAATACAGCACAGGAACAGGCCCTTCAGCCCTCCAAAGTACATGCCAATCATGATGCCCCAATTCATCTAAAAAAAACATTCTGCCCTTACTCGGTCCGTATCCCTCTATTCCCTCCCTATTCATGCACCCATCCAGATGCCTCTTAAATGTTGCCAATGTGCCTGCTTCCACCACCTCCTCTGGCAGCGCGTTCCAGGCACCCACCACTCTCTGCGTGAAAAACTTCTCCCGCACATCTCCCTTAAGCTGCCTCCCTCTCACCTTGAACTTGTGCCACTTTGTAATTGACACTTCTACCCTTGGAAAAAGCCTCTGACTATCCACCCTGTCTATACCTCCCATCATTTTGTAGGCCTCTATCTGAGGTTTCCCCTCAGCCCCCATCTTTCCGTGAAAACAATCCTAGTTTATTCAACCTCTCGTCATAGTCAACACCCTCGCGACCAGGCAACATCCTGGTGAAACTTCTTTGCACTCTCTCCAAAGCTTCCTTCTGATTGACCATGATCCTATTAAATGGCGGAGCAGGTTTGAGGGGCTGAGTGGCCTACCGTTGTTGCTTTTCTTACGAAACCAGTGCCCAGGCGACACTTGAGTGTGTTACAGACACCCCAGGTTGGGCTTTACTCTGCACCCTCCACACGGAAGGTGAGGGTGGCTGGTATCAAATTAATATTCAGTTCCTTACAGACAACATGACCATCGTGACCTGGGCACGGATTAGCATTGGCAAAATAAGCCAGGAAAGGGGAGGGGGTCCACGACATTTTTCAATGGTCCCTTTCTGGAGGAGGTTTTACAGTCTCAGATTGAGTTGGAAGAGAGGTCACATGATCACACAGCAATGTCTGAAAGAAACCCCTTTATTCTATTTATTCCCTCTCCCCATTAGTTTAGTTCAGTTTATTTATTAGTGTCACAAGTAAGCCTTACATTAACACTGCAATGAAGTTACTGTGAAAATCCCCTCGTCGCCACACTCCGGCGCCTGTTCGGATACCATCACTGAATCCCCCACTGTCAACATCCTTGGGGTTACCATTGACCAGAAATTCAACTGGACTCACCACATTAACACAGTGGCTACAAGAGCAGGTCAGAGGCTAGGAATACTGCAGCGAGTAACTCACCTCCTGTCTCCCCAAAGCCTGTCCACCATCTACAAGGCACAAGTCAGGAGTGTGATGGAATACTCCCCACTTGCCTGGATGGGTGGAACTCCAACAACACTCAAGAAGCTCAACACCATCCAAGACAAAGCAGCCCCGCTTGATTGGCACCTCATCCACAAACATCCACTCCCTCCACCACTGACGCTCAGTAGCAGCAGTGTGTACTATCCACAAGATGCACTGCAGCAATTTACCAAAAATCCTTAGACAGCACCTTCCAAACCCGTAACCACTTCCATCTAGAAGGACAAGGGCAGCAGATACATGGGAACACCACCACCTACGAGTTCCTCTCCAAGTCACTCACCGTCCTGACTTGGAAATATATCGGCCGTTCCTTCGCAGTCTCTGGGTCAAAATCCTGGAATTCCCTCTCTAACAGCATTGTGGGTCAACCCACAGCATGCAGACTTAGAACATAGAAAAAATACAGCACAAACAGGCCCTTCGGCCCACAAGTTGCGCCGGTCATGTCCCTACCTACCTAGGCCTATATATAGGCTTACCTGTAACCCTCAATCCTATTAAGTCCCATGTACTCATCCAGAAGTCTCTTAAAATACCCTATCGAGTTTGCCTCCACCACCACTGACGGCAGCCGATTCCACTCACCCACCACCCTCTGAGTGAAAAACTTACCCCTGACATCTCCTCTGTACCTACTTCCCAGCACCTTAAACCTGTGTCCTCTCGTAGCAGCCATTTCAGCCCTGGAAAAAAGCCTCCGAGAATCCACCCGATCTATGCCTCTCAACACCTTGTACACCTCGATCAGGTCACCTCTCATCCTTCGTCTCTCCAAGGAGAAAAGACCGAGCTCCCTCAGCCTATCCTCATAAGGCATGCCAACCAATCCAGGCAACATCCTTGTAAATCTTCTCTGCACCCTTTCAATCATTTCCACATCCCTCCTGTAATGAGGCGACCAGAACTGAGCACAGTACTCCAAGTGGGGTCTGACGAGGGTCTTGTATAGCTGCATCATTATCTCCCGACTCCTAAACTCAATCCCTCGATTGATAAAGGCCAGCACACCATACGCCTTCTTAACCACCTCCTCTACCTGCGAGGCCGATTTAAGAGTCCTATGGACCCGGACCCCAAGGTCCTTCTGATCCTCTACACTGCTAAGAGTCTTACCCTTGATATCATCCCATTTGACCTGCCAAAATGGACCACTACACTTTTCCGGGTTGAAGTCCATCTGCCACTTCTCCGCCCAGTCTTGCATCCTATCTACGTCACGCTGCAGCTTCTGACATCCCTTCAACCTATCCACAACACCACCAACCTTCGTGTCGTCGGCAAACTTACCAACCCATCCCTCCACTTCCTCATCCAGGTCATTTATGAAAATGACAAACATCAAAGGTCCCAGAACAGATCCCTGGGGCACTCCACTGGTGACCGACCTCCATTCAGAAAAAGACCTGTCTACAACCACTCTCTGCCTTCTGCAGGCAAGCCAGTTCTGAATCCACAAGGCAACAGCCCCTTGGATCCCATGCCCTCTCACTTTCTCGAGAAGTCTTGCATGGGGGACCTTATCGAACACCTTGCTGAAGTCCATGTAAACCACATCTACCGCTTTTCCTTTGTCAATGTGTTTAGTCACATTTTCAAAGAACTCCACCAGGCTCGTAAGGCACGATTTGCCTTTGACAAAGCCGTGCTGACTACTTTTGAGCATACTAAACTTCTCTAAATGTTCATAAATCCTGTCCCTCAGGATCTTCTCCATCAACTTACCAACCACTGAGGTTAGACTCACCGGTCGGTAATTTCCTGGGCTATTCCTATTCCCTTTCTTGAATATAGGAACCACATCCGCAATCCTCCAATCCTCCGGAACCTCTCCCGTCTCCATCGACGACGCAAAGATCATCGCCAGAGGCTCTGCAATCTCTTCCCTTGCCTCCCACAGTAACCTGGGGACTTCAGCAATTCAAGAAGGCAGCTCACCACCACCTTCTCAAGGGCAACTAGCGATGGGCAATAAATGCTGTGAAGTGGAGATGCCGGCGTTGAACTGGGGTAAACACAATAAGAAGTCTCACAACACCAGGTTAAAGCCCAACAGGTTTATTTGGCAGCACTAGCCACAAGCTTTTGGAGCGCTGCTCCTTCATCAGGTGAGTGGGAGTTCTGTTCACAAACAGGGCATATAAAGACACAAACTCAATTTACAAGTTGGAATGTGAGTCTTTACAGGTAATCAAGTCCTAAAGGTACAGACAATGTGAGTGGAGAGAGCGTTAAGCACGGGTTAAGGAGGTGTGTATTGTCTCCAGACAGGACAGTTAGTGAGATTTTGCAAGCCCAGGCAAGTCATGGGGGTTACAGATCGTGTGACATGAACCCAAGATCCCGGTTGAGGCCGTCCTCATGTGTGCGGAACTTGGCTATCAGTTTCTGCTCAGCGATTCTGGCCAGGTGCTGGATAAATGCTGGCCAGCCAGCAACGCCCATGTCCCATGAATGAAAAAAACACAGAGGGAGAATTTAGCATGGCCAGCGCGCCTAACCAGCACGTCTTTCGGACTATGGGAGGAAACCAGAGCACCCGGAGGAAACCCACGCAGACACAGGGAGAACGTGCAGACTCCGTACAGACAGTAACCCAAGCATGGGAATTGAACCTGGGTCCCTGATGCCGTGAAGCAGCTGTGCTAACCACTGTGCCACTCCCCATTAGCACTGTGCGCCCATATTTACCCTGTTTCTGACCATTTAACATACAATCCCTGGGAATTGCCAATGATTCCGGTTGCCAGGCAATGTAACAAACGGGACGAGGGCAGTGATTTCCCGACTCTGACCAGCACCGTAACACTTCCCCCCGACATGAATCATCCCAGGCAGGCAAACTCAGCGAAATGG